>NC_137062.1:23311973-23366392 GCF_032717465.1 Coenobita brevimanus
ATAAGTGTCCATTATTCTTTCAGCAGCTGTCGGACACAACCTCATTCACAACACCTACAACCATGAATTTATTTCAGTTAATTGCTGTCGTATTCGTCCACATTTATACACATAGTTATAGTCAAGTTGAAATACTATCCATCAACTTTCTTCACAGCATGCTAGATATTCACGAATTCCAACACATCTAGTATTCTCTTATAAACCAAATATACTCGTCTGGTAGCAGTACCAATATAAACAAGTGTGCTCGTCGATTGTGTGAACTGCATCACTATGAAACTGTCAAAGGGGTGAGGAGATGTAGCTAGGTTTGGTGAGTAAACAATGAGTGGCATGGGATGGATTGTTGGGAGGCGGTGACACTGGGACAGGAATATATATCTCGCAAAAATGAGTATTGTCGAGTTAGTGGTGTTGGTGCAGTGAAGGCTTACTTCAGAATGTACTCCAAGAATGAAAGTGTCACAGGGGTAAAAGAAAATGAGCGTGTGAGACAAGGAAGTGACTGGGATGAGCTAACAGGTAGGGAGTGGAGGGTGGACCAAGATAATATGAATACATCCTGCGACAATGGGAGTTGTGGTATTAGTTAACCCTATCTGTCCGGTTACCTGTATTACTGATATATCCCTGCTACCTCCAGCCGATTATATTCAAGTGTGGGAAGGCTTCATGCAATCAGTGCGTAAATGAAAGCTATATCTAAACTCTTCGTTTAGAAAACCTTGAAAAGAGGCGAATAAAATTGTTTGGAGATAACAAGAATGACGTGGAAAATACGTCACTGGCCTGAAGAGCTCGTCCAGTAAAAGTCTGTTTCAAAGTTCCTTTGACATCAACAGTAACAAGATAAAGCTATATTGCTTTCATATACCTGGCGTTTTTCGGCGAAGGTAAACAATATGCCCTCGGGCTAAAGGAGTTGAGAGCTAAAAGAAGCAATGTTGGGGTGACGGAGGAAAGAATAGACATCAAAGGAAAACACAAACGGATAAGATGAAGGAGGCGAAAGCAAAGAGTGGGGGAAGCAAAAAGACAAAGGGAGAGGGAGAGTAATCAAATGTGAGCAACAAATCAAAGGAAAATGGTACTAATCTAAAGGTATAAAATCATTGCAAAAACATTAATAATATATGTGTTTACGTTTGCAATAATATTTTTACAAAAAGTTCACACACACACACACACACACACACACACACACACACACACACACATACACACACACACACACATGTGGCTTTGGTTTCACCTGAGCCACATCAGGATTCTCTCACCGTTGTATTTCTCGCCTCTGAGGCAAAACCTGTGGTGGTTGGATCTGTGGTGATTTCCAGGCGCAGTGCCATAGCTCCTTCCCTGAGGCATGTGTCTTGTATGGGTGATTTGTAATCCTTTCACGCCTTGAGGGAAAAACCACAGTAGTTAGCCAATAAACAAAAAAAGGTCCAGCTGTTCATCGCAGGACTTCCCTTTAGCATTTGATTATTTTGTCATTAGAGAGGGAAGTAAGTATTTCTGTTATTTTTGCAGTTTCGCATTTAAAAAAAAAATATATCATCATCCCTCCAGCTGCAAATCCCAACTGAGAAATGAAGAGTTGCCATAACTCTTACCCTGAGCCATGTGTCTTGTGTGTGTTGGGGGGGGGAAGGAGGATATTTCTTCTCGTTTTTCGCATTAAAAAAAGATAAACAGATAACCCCACTTTCGACGCATTATCGTCATCATGATCATGATCATCATCATTGTCGTCGTCATTGTCATCATTGCTTATTTATGGCCAACTGTAGATTAGGATTAATGATTAAAAAAAAAAAAAAAAAAAAAAAAAGGGAAGATAAGAGGTGTTTGTCAAAAAACGGAGTAGACTGTATTTGTACCCGATCATTTCACAGAGAGAGCTAATACCATACCGTGATTAACAAACACATAAATAGCTTAATAAACAAACAGCACTCACAGTGCAACACTCACTTCCTACAGTTTGTCTGCGGGTCGAACATTTGAAACTTCCCTGTGACCTTGAAGTTCGACGAATTGTTGCCAAATCCGAAATACATCATCTTTGTCCGACAGTCAGTCCTTCTTGCAAATTCGGTCATAATGTAATAAAAAGGATTAAACAAATCACACCCTGAGACCTTTACCTTGGCATTATTGTTCTCCGCGTTTAATTTCTTCATTCCTGCCTGATCTATAAGCCTTCCAGTGAATCTAGTTCAAATCGATTTTTTTTTTTTTTTTTTGAGTGACTGGACAGAAATCTCGATCTTCCCTGTTTCCTTAACCTTTGGCTGATATTTCTCAAAGCCGGATCACTTCAACCTATTCTTTTCTTCAGCAACATTGATTTATATCTAATATAGCCTGTTTACGTTGATCGTGCCCTGTGAATCTGACTACTGGCTTGCTGTTTCCAGAAACAGCAGGCAGGCCCCTTGGAGAGCTCTCAACATTTTCACAAAGCCTAGTCGAAATCTGATCAAAACTGATTGTTGTTTTATTCAAACACACACACACACACACACACACACACACACACACACACACACACACACACACACACACACACACACACACACACACACACACACACACACACACACACACACATAACCAAGAAAAATAATACCTTGCTTTGTGCATGAGATGTGTGGATGTAATAAATAAAAGAAGAAACTGGTGTCATTAAATAATACAACTGTGGTTAATACTTTCAGTAATTTCTAAACTATTACATGGTGAGGGAAGGAAAGGGATGGTATATTGATTTATATCTCATCTCTGCCAACAAATAATTATCTTCATCATTATCATCTTCAGTACCATGATTAAAATTATCATCCCATTTCGAATTTCCACTCACAAAAAATACGAGTACAACAACAACTCTTGCCCTGAGGCGTGTCTTGTGTGTAAAATGGAGAGGCTGAAGGCTGTTCGTACAGCCTCACCCCAAGGGAACCGATGAGTAAGTAGTGAACTTAATTACAGTGGGAGAGAAGACATGATCCAGCTTTGTACAGATGTTAGTTAACAGAATCCCTGGAAAACGATGATGTCTTTGTGTGTGCGTGTGTGTGTGTGTGTGTGTGTGTGTGTGTGTGTGTGTGTTCTGCCGTCAGAATGTTTCATAGCAAAAACACTGCTATAACTCTTACTCTGAGGCGTATAGTTTGCGAGATGGTAGAGGGCTGATTTGTATCTCCTTCGTACCGAAAATAATATAGTGTATATAGTAACAATTTTATCAGTGGAGAAAGAGAGAGAGAGAGAGAGAGAGAGAGAGAGAGAGAGAGAGAGAGAGAGAGAGAGAGACAGACAGACAGACAGACAGACAGACAGACAGACAGAGACAGAGAGACAGAGACAGACAGACAGACAGACAGACAGACAGACAGAGACAGAGAGAGGTGAATCAGAAGTGTTAGAGGTGGTGCCGGAAGAGCGGAAAATGAAGGTTTGGACCAGTTAACGCTACAAGTAGCCTAAGAGGGATTTCATTTTTGGCCGGTAACGAGAATTGGTTCAGGAATGGGTGAGTGAGGGAGAAAGGAAGGTGGAGGAGGGAATTGGCAGAGGGCACTGGGATTGTGAATTATGGAGGAGATTGATACTATATCGTACAGTAGATAAATATACATTATAACCTTATTAGCTTCTCGAACGATACACTACTGGAGTGAAGCATTTGGATGTATGTATGTGGTCGCCTATAAAAAATGTGGCACTCGGCTGAAAGGCATCTATTTATTATGAGAAATAAAGCAAGTGTTAATATATATATATATATATATATATATATATATATATATATATATATATATATATATATATATATATATATCCCACGTTGAGTACACTGCTTCCCGTCCGATCAGCGAAGTTAAGCAACTTTGGGTCTGGTTAGTACTTGGATGGGTGACCGCCTGGGAACACCAGATGCTGTTGGCATAACGTTCTCCCTACGTGTCAAGTGGGGTTGGTGGAGGATTAGTGCCCCTCTCTGTAAAACAATTAACTCTAAGCTCTTGGTCACCCCGTCTGGGATACATGGCGTTTGGCAATGAATATATATATATATATATATATATATATATATATATATATATATATATATATATATATCTTCATCCATCATCCAATCCTATATTGTCCCATGAGGAGCATAGGAGCCTGGGGCTAGGCAGTTGGTCTCGACATTTAAGATGAGAGTGACCAGCCTCACTCATCCCTGAGTGGCATTACATGAGCAATAACCCCAACCACCCCTTGGATATATACCTTCACATGCTCAATCCGACTGGAGCGCAATAATTACCCACTAAACCAGGTGCCAAAATTTGGCTATATGGTTACCACCCAGCGTAGTAAATGGTTTCCTGGTGTACAGGAAACCATTTGGCTTTTTACTCAGTGTGGAGTCACCCACAGGCAGAAGGAAAAGGAATGAATGAAGGAAAGAAAGACAGAAGAGGGAGTGTAAAGTCACCCGTATGCAGAAGGACAAGGAAAGAATGAAGGAAAGAGAGACAGAAGAGGATGGAAGGAAAGAAGGAGAATGATTTTGTGGAGGTTGGGTAGACAGTAAGGAGGGGATGGTCTATATAAATCTGGTGGACAAATATGAATGGAAATCGTTCGAGAAAAGTAACGAAACTAATAAAATGAAAAGAAGGATGTAGAAGATTTTAGAGACAGGGGATGGCTAGGAGGAAAGATTGGAGTTAGAGAAAATGGGAAGAAAAAAGAAACGAGTTAGAGACGTAAAACGAACTGATTAAATAATTGTGACCTAAGAAAAAATAGTGGTATACTTTTGAGGCAGAAGGCTTTAGTGATGAAGAGTTAAGGTGTTGCACATTTTCGCTGGAAATTTTGATGGCAGCTCTCCTAACTTTGTGTTTTCCTTATTTTTGCTTTCTGAATCCTACACACCTCTTTTATGTTTGTGAGAATAGTCATGTCGATGATGGTGGTGATAACAGTGATGGTAGTGGTAGTGGTGGAGAGGGACACCTTCATACAGCGGCATCTGTATAACCACACAGCTCAACTGAATGGTTAGACAAGCGTTTCTAAGCTACTTCCCTAGTCTTTGAAAAGAGGATGGAGGATTGCAGGAGAAAGACAATTTTATCCAGGTGCCTAGCCTACTGGGTTCACGGTGCAGATATTCCTGGAGCCATAACAACATGATGATGATAAGAAGGAGGAGAGGGAGGATAAAATGTCAACATAGGTGGGCATATTTGTGCGCCTGCCACCACTTGACAAAATATGAGGAGGGAAATGGGCTTTCTTTGCCTGAATGTGTGAAGGCTTAGATTTTACGCCTATAAAATGCACAAGTCATTAAGACAGGGAATCTATATTCGCTAAGTCAGTCTTCCCCTACAACACGACAACACTAATAGTTTAACAGCCAGCTTTACAACTGTACTTGTGGGGTGAATTAGGTCTACGGGTGATAGTCCAAGGCCGGCAGCCTGACCAACGCGGGAATTGAACCTGGTTTCCTCTAGATGCAAGCTTAATGTTCTAACCAATGCACCACCGGTTCAGTCGCTCCTGCTTCCCCTCAGCAGCTACCGAACATTCTTCCCCGTCTTTGAATGTTAAGTAATAGCAGCAGCAGCAGCAGCAGCAGTAGCAACAGCAGCAGCAGCAGCAGTAGTAGTAGTAGTAGTAGTAGTAGTGGTGGTGGTGGTGGTGGTAGACCCTGGTATGTCTGGTCAAGCAGACCCGTTACCCGCAGGCACACAACCACCTTTGCAGGGCCATCTCATGCAGTGAATCGATGTTCCCTTGCTGTGTAAAGGGATTCGCCACAGCAAGGCACGGGGAAAAGTTTAGATTTGGTTCCCGGATGGATGCCGCATTTGCGTCTACACCCAGTTAAAAGGGAACCAAAGTAGGCTCTACTTCATCCCATTATTTGGTTATATGGTTAGCACCTAACGTTGTAAATGCCTTCCTGTATTAAAAGAAACCATTAGGCTTGTCACTCAATGTAGAGTCAATTAAAGGCAGCACAACAATGGATGTTTTATGTCCTTTCATGGTGACTGAAAAATGATGATATACAGATTGACACACACAATTACATCCAGTGCAACACTTCCACTGTTATATGCACTGTTCTCGCTACAGAAAGCTCAACCCGATACGTATCGTGGCCAACATTGGAAAAGTTTATTCTGTCTATCTGTGGCTTTCAGCTGATAGGTTCGGTGTTGCAGTGCATTGACTGAATAGCTGTATTAAGCTGGGTTAAGATGCTCTGACTCTCCAAAGGACTCTCCATCCACCTCTTCTCTTCATCTATCTATCTATTGCCAGACGCCTCAATCCCGTCTGGGGTGGCCACAAACAAATTGCCTCCAAGTCGCCCTGTCCCCCGCCATTTCACTCCCCTGCTCCCAACTCACACCCCCCTCTCTCATATACTTCTCCACCCCATCTCTCCATCTCATCCTCGGCCTCCCCCTCCCTCTTTCCCCCTCCACCTCACTCACATACACTCTCTTCGTCAGTCTTTCACCCTCCATCCTCTCCACATGGCCAAACCACCTCAGTGTGTTCCTCATAACGCTTCCTATCACATCCACATCAACACCACAACGCTCCTTTATATCCTCATTCGTCAGCCTGTCTCTCCACGTGACTCCACAGGCTCCTCTTAAATAACTCATTTCCACTGCTCTCACTCTTGACTTGTGTCCTTCCAACAACGTCCAAGCCTCACTTCCGTACGTTAGAGTTGGTATCACAATACTGTCATGTAGTAACTTTTTCACTTCCATGCTCACTTCCCTGTTTCTTATCACTGCTTTCAAAGAACCAGCAACCTTTCTTCCCTGCTGTACCCTTTCAAGCACTTCACCCTCCAAACCTCCATCCTTACTCATCACACTACCCAAGTACTTAAACGTACTCACATTTTCCAATTCCTCACCATCCAACCTCGCTGTACATTCACTGACTTCACCTCTCTCAAAGACCATCACTTTACTCTTCCCTACATTCACCTTTAGATTCCGTTTCTTACACACTCTCTCAAACTCATCCACCAAGTCTTGCAGCTCCCCTTCGTCTTCACTCAACAACACAGTATCATCTGCAAACAACAGTACAGGGAGTTTCCAAACACTATCCTCTCTCACCAGGGCCACTCCAACATCCACTACTCTACCTTGTACCTCTTTTATTACCCCATCCATGTACAGATTGAACAACCATGGAGACATGACACATCCCTGCTTCAACCCAACTTTCAAAGAGAAAAATTCACTTAGTTCACCATCCACACGCACTGCAGCCTTCGCACCATCGTACATACTCTTCACAGCATTCAACAACTTCCCATCTACTCCATATATTCTTAACACTTTCCACAATCCTAGTCTATCCACCCTGTCATATGCTTTCTCCAAATCCATGAAAGCCGCATACAACTTCTTTCCCTTCTCTAGAAACTTTTCCACTAAAGATCTGAGAATGAATATCTGATCTACACAACCTCTTCCCTTCCTAAAGCCTCCCTGTTCTTCTCCAACTAATTTCTCTGTTCTTTCTCTAACTCTGTCAATAAGTATCCTACCATACACTTTTCCTATTATACTAAGAAGACAAATGCCCCTATGATTACCACACACTTCTTTTTCCCCTTTTCCTTTGTACAAGGGAATAATTATACCTGACTTCCAATCCTCCGGGACTCTACCTTCCTCCCAGGCCAATCTGCACATCTTCCACATCCATTCTACTACTATCTCTCCCCCATGCTTCAGCATTTCACCACACACTCCATCAATTCCTGGGGCTTTCCCTGATTTAACTTTCTTCATTGCTTCCACAACTTCTATCCTACTGATTTCTTCCTGTCTTCTCACCTCCCTCCTTCTCCCAGCCATTCCCCAGCCACTTATACTCGCATTACTTCCATCCTCCACGTTCAACAATTCCTTAAAGTGTTCTCTCCATCTGCTCACTTTTTCTCCCTTCTCCACTAGTAATCTACCATTTCTATCTTTCACTCCCCTGCTAACTTCACTTCCACCCTGTCTTACTCTTTTCACCTCTCTCCAGAACATTTTCTTACAGTCCCTCCACTTTACACTCAAATTCCTTCCAAATTCCTCATCCGCTCTCTTCTTACTCTCTCTTACTAATCTTTTCACCTCTCTCTTTCTTTCTACATATAACTCTCTCTTCCGCCTCTCAACTTCTTCCACGCCCCTATTTCTCATCCATTCATTGTATGCTTTCTTCTTTTGTGCCACAGCCCGTTTCACCTCTTCAGTCCACCACGCTGTTCCTTGCACCCCCCTCCGTCTTCTCTTCCTTCCACACACCACATCACATGCTGCACATATTTCTTCTGTAAATATTCTACACACATCTTCCACGTCCCCCATCTGCTCCAATTCATATTTGCCCAATCGTTCCTCCACTTCTCTCTTATACTCTGCCTTTCTCTCATCCTCTTGTAACCTTTCCACTCTCCTTGCAACTACTCCTTCCTCTCGTCTTTCCCTTCTTCTATTCCTCCACCTTATTTGAACTTTAATTCTGGCCACCACCAAGTAGTGGTCAGAAAGTCCACTCCCCCAACCTCTATAAACTCTTGCATCCAATATACATCTTCGCATCCTTTCATCCACACACACATAGTCAATCATTGCCTTCCTTTCACTCAGTTCACCACCCACCCTTCTCATCACTCGCCATGTATACCTGTGGATCATTTTATGCCTGAAGAGGGTATTGGCTATCACCAACCCCCTCCCAGCACAAATGTCCACTAACGCACTCCCATTCTCATCTACCTCAGCAGGCACACCCCACTCACCAACTATTCCATCCACCTTCACATTCCCAACTTTATCATTCATATCACCAATCAAAAACACTCTCTCATTCCTTCCAAACTTTTCCATGCACACTTCTACATTTGTCCAGAACTCTTCTGTCACTCTTCTAGCACGATCTTGCGTTGGCGCATACACACACACAATCGCCCACATTTGTATTCCAACTTTCAACTTTACCCACACAATCCTTGATCCAACTGATCCATACTGTCTTATGCTCCTCTTCCATCTTTTACTCACAACTATACATACTCCTTCCTTTGCCCTCTCATTCTCACCTACTCCTGCACATATACCCCATCCATACTCCCATTCTCTCACACTTTCTCCTCTCCATTTTGTTTCAGTTATTCCACATACATCCACTTTCGCATCCTCAAGCACCTGGACAATCTCTCTCTCTTTCACCTCATCATTTGCTCCCCTTACATTCCAAGTTCCAATTGCAATGTCCTTTGTCCGGTCCTTGGTCGTCAACGTTTGGTCAGTCCTTGTCCGAGGCTTCTTGCTTGTTTTTTTAGTTAGTTGTTTTCCGGGGAGGGGCACTAACCCTCCGCCAACCCTTTTAGTCGCCTTTTACGACAAGCAGGGATACTGGGGGAGTATTCTTGAAAAACCCCCCTACCCCCTTCTCTTCATATTGTGGTAAAAACAAATTCCCCCCCCCCTCTCTCTCTCTCTCTCCATATCCCCACAATTCACCTCACCCTTTCTCCTTTCACCATCGTCTCTCGCTTCGCCCAGCCAATTACCACCCTCCTTCACCAAGCTCCTGCCTCACTCCTTCGTCACCCCACTTTCATTCCTTCAATTCTCCACTTCGTACCTGTAATTTGTTTCCCAGAGGATTTGTCTTCATTTGGATAACAGTGCACTCATCTACCTCACTCATGTCCTCTAACATCAGCCTCTTATCTCACGGTCTTAGTTTTACGTGTTTAAGGGGCTTACCAGCACCTCTTCCAGTTATTTATCTTGCTTATTGCAAGTTATTCTCAAGTATATTTCTTATATGTACATTATCTCACTGTCATCCAACATACAACAGTATTTTAACGTGCCATATGCTGATATATACTGGCAAGGAATAAGTTCTGGTGGGTGTACTTTGCTGACAAGAACACGGCCGGTAATCTCATTGACATAATAAATTTTCAAGGACTTTTCACATACAGTACAATTTCTACGTCTATCTGTCTGTCTATTATCAGACACCTTAAGGGTAGCCATTTGTCCTTTGAGTTAGTTGTTTTATGGGAAAGGGCGCTAAACCCTCCTCCAGTCCACTTCTCGACACGTGGGGAACCATAACCAATCCTTCTTTGTCATATAGCCACCTGCAGCCAGACTCCCCAATTTCTCAAGGGGCGGCTGTTCGTCTCTAGAGTTATTTACTTCTCGGGGAGGAGCACCAACCCTCCGGCAACCCATCTGATGTCACGCAGGGATCCACAACCAATACTTCTTTGTTGTGCGTGGTTTTAAAGGAACACAGACCTTAGTAAAGAAGGTATTAAAACTGTTGCCAACTGCACACACGAGGCAATACAAGAGACCACCATCACCACCACCATAACCACTCCCGGGTTGGGATGGGCGAGTGGGTAGTGCGTGGCAGTGGTGTGTGCGGGAACAACGAACTGCTCGGTGTTGCGGCATCCTGCACCGCGGTGAGGTTGTGGGATACCTCAGGGAAATCCTTGCGGACACAGTGTGGATGCGGTTCCATTTTCTGCGGATGCAGTGGGGATGCGTTGTATTTTATCCTCTGTTGTAATGTGCAGAATTGGTTGAGTTAGTGTGAATTCAAAAGTGTGTTTCTCTCTCTCTCTCTCTCTCTCTCTCTCTCTCTCTCACACATACACACACACACACGCACACATACAAACGCAGAATGAGACGAGAAGGCAAAGTTGTAAATAATAAGCCGTACATTCCCAACGTCGTCGTTCTTGAAGATGTAACACTATGGACATAATAACAAGTCTTATAGGCCTTCCCAGTCAGTGTGTGGCAGGTGTTCACCTCAGGGCCATGATGCTGAACGCAGCACATCCGAGAATGTAGGTTGCTTTCACTGCAAGGATGTTGATTCCATTTCCTCTGGGAATTGCCCCAAGTGTAAGGAGGAGAAAGAGGTCTGCACAGTGAAGGCAACTGAAGGCATTTTCTATTACAGAGCTAGGAAAAAGACGAGGACGTTGCATGCAACTCCCACTCCGAATGGCAACACACTGCAGCGGTGATGTTCCTTCATGTTGATAGTAAATAATTTGCTTCAGCTTCTCAAACATTATTTGCAATAGTTACCAATGTGCGGTCCACATAGCTTTTGATGTATAGACGCAGTGTGTATCCATTTACACAACACGAACACTGAATAAAGAATGAAGATTACACTCTGTCCAACTTGCTTGCATTTTGCGTACCAGATTTTGCAATTTTGCAAAAAAAAAAAAGATATTTCAAAGGTAGTTTAAAAGAACAATCGACCACACATGTACGTTTCTCAATACAGTCAATCCGATACTAATAATGTCACCGTGTTCGTGCATCATACACCATAATAAAATTAATGTCTGCTGACAAACAGTCGCAAGTAATCGATAAAACCTACCAATATTGCATGAAAATTGAGCACCTTCTTCAAGACACAGATCACCCGATAAACCAAGGAAACGTAAATGGTGTGTGTCACTGCACGAGTTCCATGTTACCAGCGTTGGCACGATCACCACCAAACATGTAACAAGCCTGGAGAGAGAGAGAGAGAGAGAGAAAGAGAGAGAGAGAGAGAGGTGTAATGGATGGTGTAAGATGTGCTACACTTGTCACAGCCACTAAGAATCTGCCACAAGTGGCCTGTGTTGGTGCAGCGGACGTGGCTGGTGGCCATATGTTGGCAGTGTGTGACAGCATCACCTGGTGGGTCATTATCTTACCCTCCCTGGCCAGGACTAAGTGGCCATTAATTATACTGATGGACATAATGACGGGGTTAATGATGAGGTGTGTGGCCGGGTTGGGGGAGGGGAGGGTCTGGGAGCAGCAGTGGATTACGCAAGTAGTGTGTGTGTAATTATTTTCACCGGGTCGGTCAGGATCACTTGATGGTTGTGATCATCAGCCTTTACCCTCCTGGAAGGGAGCTGAGAGCTCATACAGTCCGATCTAAGGGCAAGGCTGTGACCTTCACACACGCACACACCCGTCCCCTTGCTCAAGGGGGACAGTAACCACCCACTTCGTCAGTGAAACTTTTCGCAACCTGAGTGAGGCGCGAACTCCCGTCCACCAGTTGGCAAGCGGGAACGTTACCACTGCACCAGCGAGCGTGTGTGTGTGTGTGTGTGTGTGTGTGTGTGTGTGTGTGTGTGTGTGTGTTAAAGTAACACACAGAAATGAGCTTTGTAAGTGTTCAAACAGTATTGTAACGATTATTTATTTTTTATTTGAATTGGCTACTTCAAGGAGAACTGTAGGGTGCGTTCCATTAAAACTTCAACATATTTTATAAAGTCATAATTTACTCACGTCAGTGTTATTCAGCAGTCCAAACAAACTTAGTTATCACACATGCTGTGTCGCTGACGTAGGTATTTATAGCAAGAGACGCTTATCATAAACCCCTCAGTTAACATAACATATCTGTATTTTAATCGAGTTTATTTACTGGAAGACACACCACTCATTGTGAAATGGTTAGACTCTCCATTACAGCTATCCGTACCAATATTTACTTCGCCTGGACGGAGTCAGACGAGGTATTGTTTTTGGTCGAGTTTGTTTCTTTCTGTATTTGTTTGTCAACAGCATTAAGGAAAAATGGTTGAATGACATTTCATGAAACTTGCAGGGAATTTGGGCCTGGTCCCCAAAGAAAGTGGTTAATTTTCGGAGGTAATCGAGTGACCCTGAGATGTCCAAGTCAAAGTCAAGGATTTTAATAAGGCTATAACTTGAAAACGGTTGAAGATAGAGATATTTACTATTAGGATTATGCAGGAATTCATAATATGGGCTTTCATTTGGCACCAAGATCTTTGGCCTTGAATGACCTTGAAAGGTAAAACTCAAGGTCACGAATATTCAGGGATTATAACCCGAAACTCGTTGACGATAGAGATGCTGTGTTTACTTTTACTAAGACATAGGAAGTTTCATATGGGTTTTCATTAGACAGCATGGCCTTTGACCTTGGGTGACTTTGAAAGGTCAAACGCAAGATCGCGGATTTTCAGAGGGCGTAAATTGAAAACATCTGCGCCATTACCTAAGACTTTAACTGTGTGCTTACACTAAATGGCAGAAACGACATAACAGCAACAAAGTAACTGCTGTCGAGCGAGGTTTGTTGTGCCTGGCACCACTTGTTATTGATGTTACTCTCAAGTGGTATTATTTTGCTTTGTCCAAACTTCATGAAGGGATGGTGTTTAGGAGCGAACCACACGCGTTTACAACACTTGTTATATTTCTAGGCAGGAGGGTATTAAAGAATGAACAAGGACTTACACCATATACAGTACATAGTTGGGCAAGATTCTGGTTGAGATGATATTGAGAATCGCATAAGGATGTACATCACAAATGGTACAGCTTTGAGTAAGCTTCCAGTAGGGATAGCATTAAGGAATGTATTAAGGACCTACACCACACACACACAGTATAGAGTCATTATCAGTTGAAGACCCTGACAGTGAGGGAGAGAAGGCAACAGGAATAAACATATATAGCCGTGGTAGATGAATGTAGACTTGGCATGACATGGGTGAACAGGAGAGAGAGAGAGAGAGAGAGAGAGAGAGAGAGAGATTACTTTAAGAGTACAGCATGTAAGGGTTGAAGAATTACACAGTCTAGATAAATGTCGAATTAAAAAGCAAAGACAACATCTATCTATCTATCTATATACCTAGGCTGCTTCCCCCAAGGAAAGGGAGGTAGCCGAGACAGGATGACACACTCCCCATTTACTCATCCATTCAAAACACATTCATTCGTATCATAGCCCCAAAGAGGAGAAGGGACATAACCTCACTACACCACACCGCACAAGGGTCAACTGTGCAGTGCAATCAGTGACATCCGCAGTAGGGCCCGACTGCAGAGCTGGTTTACCCCTGCCACATCATAATAGACTCATCCGCTTACCCACACCAGACCTGACTAGCTGATCAGACCAAATGCGGGAGAATATCCCCTCAGGGCTGCATCATCATTTATTCATTCACAATTTCTCTCCATTTATTTCTGTCATGCACAGCCACTCTTCCTTGCTCAACAGACATCTCCCTCACATCCAGCGTTCTTTTCACACTGTTCATCCATCCTATATGTGGTCTCCCTCTCAGCCTTACACCTTTCACATCAGATCTAGTTATCTTTTTCACCAATCGCTCATTATCCATTCTCTCCATGTGCCCAAACCATCGCAACACCCTCTGCTCAACTCTACCAGCCATCTCCCGAACAACTCCAGTTCTCCTTCACACTTCATCATTTTGCACTCGATCCATACGCGTCACTCCGCACGTACTCCTCAGACACCTCATCTCCATTACATTCAAACATTTCCTCTCTGCTACACCCATATTCCATGTTTCAGCCCCATATAACGCAGTTGGTACCACAGTACCCTCATACAGCCTTCTCTTTACATCCACTCTAAGCGAACGACATCTAAACACTTTTTTCATTCCTCCCAGCACCTTACCTACTTCATTCATTCTAAACTTCACTTCTGCATCTATTCTTCCATCCACAGCAACATGTGACCCCAAATAATTAAAACACTCTACCTCCTCAAGCAACTCACCATTCAAAACTATATTCATCCCCCTACCATCTACCAACCTCGTACACTTCATCACTTTACTCTTATTCTCATTTACTTTCAATTTCCTCCTTTCACACACCCTTCCAAACTCCTCTACCAAATGTCTCAATCTCTCCTCTGAATCAGCCACCAGTGCAGTATCATCTGCAAACAGCAGCTGCTTCAGATTCCACTCTCCACCATCAACATTCATCAGACTCAGACCTCCACCTATAACTCTTGCATTCACCTTCCTTACAACACCATCCATATAAATATTAAACAACCAAGGGGACATCACACATCCCTGTCGCAGCCCCACTCTCACGGGAAACCAATCACTCACAGCATTTCTCACTCTTACACACGCTCTACTATTTACATAAAAACCTTTCACCCCTTTTAGTATCCTACCATTAAGTCCATACAAACTTAAAACAGTCCACAAAGCCTCCCTATTAATTCCATCATACGCTTTCTCTAAATCCATGAATGCCCAAAACACATCATTGCCTTTCGCTAAATACTTTCCACACACTTGTCTCACAGCGAACACCTGATCCTCGCATCCCCTCCCTCTCATAAAGCCACACTGCTCATCATCAGTCACTCCCTCTGTACCCTCTCTAACTCTCATACTTAACACTCTACCATACACCTTACCTACAACACTCAACAGACTTATACCCCTAAAGCTAGTACATTCATACTTATCACCCTTGTCTTTATACAGTGGGACCACACAAGCACTTGCCCAGTCAACTGTCACCATACCTTTCACAAAGCACACATTCAACAATCTTACTCACCAGTCAACAATAGTCACTCCACCACCCTTCAGGCATTCCACAGCACACCCATCCATACCTGCAGCTTTCCCTGTTTTCATCTCCTTTACTGCCTTCTCCACTTCCTCCTTCGTGATCAAATAATCATTCAAGTCTCCCAACACATTTATTCCTTGCTCTCTTCCATCCGCCACAGTCTCAGCCACCCTTTCCTCCTCTACAATTACCAATCTTTCAAAATACTTTGCCCATCTCTTTCTTACTACATCCATCTCAATTAACATCCTTCCATTCTCTGCTTTTACTCGCTCTTCCTTCCCAGACTCTTCCTTTCGCACCCTTTTTACCTCCTTCCAGAACATTTTCTTATTCTGTTGAAAATTCTCAGTCAGCCACCTACCCCACCTCTCAACTGCTGCCACTTTAGCATAACGCGCAGCCCTTCTCGCCCTATTCCTCTTTTCCTTATACCTCTCATATGACACCTCATCCTTCCTCTGTAGCCACACTTCATATGCACGTCCCTTCTCAGCCATAGCCATACTTACTTCCTCGCACCATCATTCACTTCCTTTCCTTACACCACCACCAACACGTCTCACACCACACACCTCTTCTGCATGCCCCACTACAGCACTCTTAAACAACTGCCATTCCTCCTCCACACTGCCATTTTCCTGATCTTTCACTGCATTCCACTCATCTTTCAATTTCTCCTTATACTCTATCATTTTCTCTCTTTTATCTAACTCACTCACTTTCAAAACCTCCCTGCCACACCTAATCTTCCTAGCTCTCACCCATCTCTTACCTACTCTTAACTTTCCCTCCACCAGGTAGTGGTCAGACATACCTCCACCCTCCCCTCTCAGAACTCTCACATCCAACAATCTTCCTATTATATTCCTAGACACAACCACATAGTCCATCAATGCTTTATCCACAACCATTCCACCCTCCTGTCTCACCCAAGTATACTTATAAATATCTTTCTTCTCGAACAGCGTACTTCCAATCGCCATCTCTCGCTCAACACACATCCCTATCATTCGTTCCCCATTTTCATTTCTTCCAGGCACGCCATGCATACCAACTACACCTTCAGCTGCTACATTTCCCACTCGAGCATTCAGATCTCCCATCATTACCACATTCACATTCGCTCCAAAACTCTCAAGACACTCATCAACATCATTCCAGAAAGACTCCCTCTCTTCTTCATCCCTTTCACTACCAGGCCCATATGCACTCACAACACCCACAACTCACGTTCAAATTTCACTTTCACCCACATCAGTGTCGAGGACACCTCCTTCCATTCAATCACACACTGCTGTACTTCCGGACTCACTAACAAGGCCACACCTTCTCTTGCCCTTCCTCTATCAACACCTGACAATCTTCCATTCACACTTCCAAACATAGATTCCCCCTTCCCTTTCATCTTCGTTTCACTCAAAGCTAACACATCCAACTTTCTTCTCACAAACATTCTCCCAGTCTTATCCCTTTTAGCCTCAATCGTACTACATCCACGCACATTCATAGACCCAATCTTCAGGGTACGGGGATAACTCAATCTCCCATCCCTTTCTCTGGTCTGTTTCTTTTTAGGAACTGTAAAACAGAGGAAGGGGTCCCTAGTCCCCTCACCCCGCCCCTTTTAGTCGCCTTTTACGACACGCAGGGAATACGGTTGCAGTATTCTTTCTAACACAACCTGGCCGCAGAGTCGTAGTACCACCCCATAGTGCGGCCAGATTGTGTTCCCCCCGCCACAGGGGGAAAACATGACCGGTGGAAAAACATATTAATATGTCTATCCACGTGTGTACCTTCTTATCTATCTGTCCTCGAAAAAATCACCCCAGGTCACGCAGCCCTCTACCAGCAGGCTACCCTCCCTGAAACTCACACTACCCTCACTTATATATATACCTCTCCACCCAGTTCTTCCACTTCATCTCTGGTCTCTCCTCGTTTTCTCCATCTACGGCTTCCTAGCCGATCTTTCATTCTCTGGTTTCTCCACATGGCTAAATCACCTCAGAGTACAATTAACACTGTGTAGCGCATCCACATCAACACTATGATGCAAAATAATGCAAAGAAAAAAAAAAAAAGCCTGCGAAACCGACCTAATGGGAAACTAATGAAGTATTTGGAGGGGAGACAGTGTCGTATTCCAGCTAATGTTTCGTCACTCTTGTTCCTTAGTGATATTATATATATATATATATATATATATATATATATATATATATATATATATATATATATATATATATATATATAATATCACTAAGGAACAGGAGTGACGAAACATTAGCTGGAATACGACACTGTCTCCCCTCCAAATACTTCATTAGTTTCCCATTATATATATATATATATATATATATATATATATATATATATATATATATATATATATATATATATATATATATATGTATATATATATATATTATCAAATGGGTTGGATTCTGGAGTGCTTAACACAGAATCCTATACATGTAAGGATATTACTGTCCAGGGCGGGATTCTCAAACATAGTTTAGATCGATACCCGGCAATAACTTCCATTTATTTTTGCAGGAGGAGGAACTAGATAGGCTACTGTAAAAAATTCTGCACTCCTCCTTGCTCGTTCAACGGAAAACAGATAACTTACCATAATTTTCCTTTTGTAACCAATACTGTCTCTCATAGTTAGGGAAACAATAGAGACGAGAAGACTCTTTACCTCCCTTTGTTGTCCTTCCTGCCAAGACCAATCATAGGTACAAGAAGGAATTATTCGAAGTTCTGTTTGTGAATTTGGCGTCAGAATTTTGCCGGCTAAGTTTACTGAGGCCAGTCCAGGTGACTGACTCTGGCCAAAATAATAAACAATGTTCACTGGAGCAGACGCTGGTGCAGTTGTTTGCACATCCGGCTGACAAATGAATGAATTCGTGTTCTATAGTTAGACCAAAAGGTCTTTTGGGCGAGAGTATAATTATCACACAGCTTGCCGTGTCAGATAAGTCACATTATCATTCATCAAACCTGCAAGCATTGGAAATCAGGTTAGACAGAACATATACTGAACACATATATTTATTATAAATGATGACACTTTAAAAAATAGATTTATTCAGTCTTGGTGGGTGAAACCTGGCGGTGAGTGGGATTAGTAGAGACCGGTTTACTGTGAGATTTTTTCTATGTGGTAACTGGAATAAGGTACAGAATGAGTAGTCATACTGTACATATACTGTTTGTCTAACACTTCTTGTAACTTCATACATAAATAAACAATGCTAACTTTGCAGTGTCACTTGAACGTTAAAGTTAATTGTAAATAACTGTGTGTAAACGCATAAAACTGCAGAGAGCCGAGTGCAAGGGAACGTACTAAAGTCAGGAGAACAGAGCACAGAAAAATATTCCCGGGAATCTCCTAAGCCACAAGAATAAACTCCTCCACCTACCTCCTGCCGATCACCTCCTGACTATGCTGGTCGTCACATCCCACCTCCTTCACACTGCACCCCATCTCCTCCCACATCACATCCCGCCCCATCATCACCTGATACGAATGGAGGAGATAAAACTCACTGGAAAAGGTGTAAGAAAAAGTATAGTGAGCGATAGGGTCTGGCTGGGGTCCAGGGCCTTAAATGAGACAGACTGAGTCGCTGATTAAAGATTCCAGGGGAGAAGTGCCATCTTCTTTCCACGTCGTCTGATCTTCGCTCAACGTGACAACACTTTTTAAATCCTTTTACTTTGATATTAGGCAATATATTCATTATTATCAAACGATTTTGTTTCACATTCAAGAAAGACCTCTCAAACAGCAGCAATTAATCCTTTAAGGTATAGGCTCTTTTATATTACGAAGCACGTCATGGAAAGGCCATGTTCGTCTGTCTCTCACAAACTATTTAAAAAAAAAAAGCGATGCTTCACTCCTATAATCCTCAGCAACCTTAGCGAAACTTCATTTTAGGGCTCTAAAGTTCCCACATACATCCAATACTTTTATCCTCGTTTCACATGAATTCTATAAGGACAAATCCCATAACACTATGGACACTACTATAAAACCTCAGAGTTCAGGCGGTCCAACGGCGACGTTCAGTTGTCAGACGTTCCTGAGCATCAAGCATCCTTATTACGAAAAATCTCGACCGTCATTCTCGGCGACACCCAGTTCAGGAGTTTGAATGCCGCGACAGTCGCTAGATTGGGCGAGAATGCGCTGCATGAATGTTGACTGAGTGAGAATTTTGAATGTTTCTTCTGTTCATTAAACCAGACATTTCCCTAACCCATTCAAAACTATTATTTTTACGTAGGAAGTATGTATATATGTGGCAGAAGTGGTAAAAATGACGGTAGAAGTCATAAAAAAGAGACATTTACGAGCAACATACTGCAGTATAGGCTTAGCATGAATTATGATTTTTCTTCCTTTTGTTATTATTTGCATGAAAAAAAAAAAAAAATATTGAAGATATCTGGATTTGAATTTATACGAGCAAAGTGAAGGTACTATCACATACTTCTTAGACTACCATGATACGTTTCCTGCCAGCTCACCAATCAGGAACTATATAGCAGCATATCTAAATTATGTGCACTTTACTCATGTAGCAGTACATCCTATGTTCCCAAATTTACACAGCAAGATGCAAATACATAGTTATTATAGACTTATTCTTAGAATGGAGATTGCTTTACTTCTGTACAAAGTTGGTTGAATGGTGACATTCACTGCAGTACAAACACGTGAGGGGATACAGTAACACTCCTCCATTTTTTTCAGCAATTTCTTTCCACACCTGTGACCCAGCCACAACCAGCAGACCATGATGAATATATTGTAGGGTTGCCATACGTCAGGATTTTAGGTGTCAAAATTATCGTCAGGGAGGAATTTTAAAAATTCTCCAAAAGTCCGGAATTTCAGTTTCCATCACTTTTTTTTTTCGAAAGATTTAATATACCATTACGCTCCAATGACGAGACAGAAGAGAGATACCCTTCGTTGTTTTCGTCAGCTGTTAAGTGTTGCCAACTTGGCTGGTTTAGTGCTAGCAGCTAGCTGAAATGTCCTGCCTTCTCCTGTTGTTCACCCATGAGCTTTTTCTTATTCCTTCCGTAGTGCTGTTATAGCTATGAAATACATGGTTTCTGCACATAATTATTGGCTTAGTTATCATTTTTACACTGTAGCATTTGTTATTCTTTTGATCTTATCCTGCATCTAAGGTGCTTTACCACTTTTCAGTCATAAACTAGTCAGTTCTGTACTTTGCCTGTTTTCATTATATTGTACAAAGATTAAAGACTGTGATACAGTACAGCATTACTGGTATATATATACATATATATATATATATATATATATATATATATACACGGAGCCTCTGTGGTACAGTGGTAAAATGTGCGTTTGCATACACTGAAGAACGAGGGTTCACGCCCCGTCAGGGTAATAAACTTTGGGAGAGTTCTTCTGGCCACGTACTGCTTGGCGGACATAAGGGGTGCTGTGCTTGAACCAGTGTCGCATACTATAAAGTATGCTTGCATCCAGTCGGCTTGTTCGGGCCCATTGCACTTGGGTCAAAGACTACATCCAAAGCCACTACAACGCTACAATTACGCTTACAAACACTTCTCACCCTACATACAATCTCTACTAGACAGACTAAGCCACTTGGTAAAAGAGATACATTGGCTGTATCGTAGAAGTCGGGACGATACACCCTTCTTTCCTCATTACATTTGCCGTTTCCATTTCTGTGTATCTTTCTCCTCCTTCTGCCTTCTTTATCGCTTTACTTCTCTCTTTTGTTTTCTTTCTGCATTTCTCATTTTTCCATTCTTCTTCCTTTCTCTCCCTTTTCTCTCCTTTCTATAACAGCACGTCATGGTAATGTAAATGTTTTTTGGACGACGATATTTATATGGTTAATTATAATAACGATAATGATAAAGACGACGATAGTGATGGTGATGATGATGACGGTGTTGTAAAATGAGGCAATATTGATGAAAATTACTTTCCTTGATCTCACCTCTCACACCTCTTGCATCTTGTTTTACTGTAATGTAATACAAAATGCCAACAGTGAGGAAGTGGAAGAAGGAAAAGTGGAGAGGAATGGAAATAAGAGAGAAAAATGATAGGAAACGAGACATCCAGGGATAGAGGAAACTGGGAGAAGCAAATGAAAATGATAATGAATGAGTGATGGAAAGAAAAAGCAATAAAAACTGAGAACCCAAAGGAATATGAAAAGAGAGAAAATGAAATAAGGACGAACGGAAAAAAACAAAAAGAAAAAAAACGAAAGGAATAAAGAAAACATAAAACACATTAGTATAACAGCAAATATATAGACAGAGAAGGAACTAAAAAGGAAATGAGTAAAAACAAAAAGAAGCCTATACCTGTACTGGGTGGAACTCGAGACACCTTTGTTGGAATCTCAGGCCGCTCCGCCTTACATCACCTTGGCTCCCATTTCTCTTGTAGCTTTATCGCTGTGGTAAATTGAAGATAGAAAGGAGACCGGAAGAAGGGAAGAGAAAAAAGAAAGATAAGAGACAATACAAATGAAAAGAAAAAATACAAATATTTAAGATAAAAAAAGAATGGAAAGAATCGAAAGGTGGGGCCTGAAATAGAAAGACAGAGGATAAGGAGGAGAACAATGAAACGATCTGCGAAATGAACGTACACAATGGCAGCATGTTCTATTAATTGAGTACAGTAAGGCCTCATCTCTTGCAGGAGTTAGGTTACATGAACACCCAAGAGCGACGAACTTACACGAAGTAATGAAACCCTTAAAAAGGCCTCTCACAATGATAACTACGTAATTCATTCATTCATTCATTCATCATCCAATCCTGCGTTGCCCCTTGAGGAGCGTAGGAGCCCGAGGCTAGGCAGGTTGGTCCTGACATTTAAGATGAGTGACAAGCCTCACTCATCCCTGAGTGGCATTACGTGAGCAATAAACCCCAACCATCCCTTGGATATAAACCTTCACCGGCTCAGTCCGATTGAAGCGCCGTAATTACCCACTAAACCACCAGGCGTCAAAATTTGGTTGTATGGTTACCACCCTGCGTAGTAAATCGTTTCCTGGTGTGTAGGAAACCATTTGGCTTGTCACTCAGTGTAGAGTCACCCACAGGCAGAAGGAAGAGGAAAGAATGAAGGAAAGAAAGACAGAAGAGAGAATATAAAGTCACCCGTAGGCAGAAGGATGAGGAAAGAATGAAGGAAAGAATAACAGAAGAGGATGGAAGGAAAGAAGGATGGAGGAGAGGAAAGGGCAGACACCCGAGAGCAGCACTACATCGAAGTCTAGGCTACAGATATTTTGTAATGCCTCAAAACATTACCAGACATATATATATATATATATATATATATATATATATATATATATATATATATATATATATATATAAAGAGTATTCTGATTATTTAGCGAAGGAATATATTTTTAAAAATGTATTTCATAATGATAAACTAACGAAAACAAACAAACAAACAAAAACAGTCAGCAAAGTGCATTAACATACCTCGAAAGATGAGGGCTGACTGTACTCGTCTCACTGTCGTCAGGATACACGTCAGCCTGGAAATAAACACACTCAGCTTGCTGTTGCGTATACACTAAATATTTATTTGGTTAAGTTTGTAATATATGAATAGTTCTGCCACTGGTCACTATTGTTGGAGTTTATTCCATTGTTCCACTATTTGTATAGTAAAGTAATTTTCAGCTATATTCATACTGCATCTCTTACCTTTAATGTTAACCCCAATTATTATTGATGAACAAAATTTCTAAACTGGTGTCTGTGAAACTGTTAAGGATTTTAAATACTTGAGTAAACTTGCCAATAAACTGACGTTTTTTCCAATGAATGCAATCAGTCACTTATGGTGGGGAAAATTTCGTAGTGGTAGGACCAATTTAGTGACTCTTCGCTGCACACTCTCGAGTTTGTCTTCGTCTTAGTAAGGCTCGGGAACCACTAATATATACAAAGTGTGTCTAGGTAGTGATGAATAAAGCATAGCAACTAATTCCAATGTTTTGAAATCGAATATCCCGGAAATAAAGCCATGCATTTTGCTTAATTTATTGTTCTTTCCTATACAGTGTTTAGAGTTTGTGAAGTCGTTGCTGATAACACCTCGTAGATCATTTATATCTGTCATTTTCCTCCATTGGTGGGGTATCAAGAGAGAAAGAATGAACGACCGAACGATCGAAAGAATGAAAGAAAGAAGGAAGGAGGAAAGAAAGAAAAAGAAAAAGGATGGCAAGAAATGGTGGAAAGAATAGAAAACAGAAATGCGAGAGGCAATAAAAGAAATTGAGATGGTTCATGAGAGTAAAATGAGTAGGGGAAAAAGGGATCACATAAAATCATTTCATTTCGATTCGTTTCTTTTCGTTTATAAAGGCTCCAACACGCTTGCATGCGTTGGCCTTGGTCTCCTAATGATGGCACTCCATGCTCGCAATCTCTGGCAGCCTCCCTATTCAGTCCTTTATTCCTGAGGTCACACTCTATGATCTCGTCCCGGGACTTTTTCGGTCTGACCTTCGCAACCCAACTGACGTTCACACTTCTCACTTTTCAACACCCAACTGTCATCCCTCATCTTCTCCACATGTCCAAACCATTTCAATCTACCCCTCATCATCACAACACCAATACACTCCAATCACATCCTTCCTCTGAATTCTTTTGTTATGTCGTTCTGTTTTTACCGACATGACATAAAATGAGAAGGAAAAACAGATCATAGCAAATAAACTAAAAGAAATTATAAGGTTAGAAAAGAAAAAGAGAAAAGCGAAGGTGAAAAAGGAAGAGAAAATCAGACTCATTGTGTGTGTGTGTGTGTGTGTGTGTGTGTGAGAGATAGAGAGAGAGGGGGGGGGCAAAGGTTCGAATTTGGAACACTTGTAGCAGGGTCAAAGGATGGTTTAAATAATCAAAGGTCCAACCTCTCTTGTAGCTTCCGACGAGGTAAAACAACGGAGAAAAGAGGGACAAACAAGAAAAGAAATGAGAATAAAGAAAAGGAAAAGAAAGCAAAAAAGTACAAATAGAATGAGACACAGAGATCGGAGAAAGAAAAATAAAAAAAGAAAATGAAAGAAGGAAAATATGATAGAAAGACGACTGCCGGACTCAGAGAGCTCATATCTCCTCCGACGTCTATACCAGACAACTCAGATCACCACCAAAATTTACTCATCGCTTCTTTGGCCCTTAACCCAAATATCCACAGAATTCCATTGAAAACTGTTGATGGCTCTTTAAGATATCATGCTGACAAAGAAACAAATAAACAGACAAACAGGGGTGAACGCATACCCTCCAACCCCTTTGGCGGGGGTAGCCTACTAAGAAGTACAAAGAAAATAAAGTAAAAGAGAGCAATGGGAAAGGAGAGAAGATTAGAAAATAAGTTAAAAATACACACAAAAAGAAAGCAATAAGAAGAAAAAAAGGTATTCCAGACGATGTCAGATCTGAGGAGGGTATTTATGTACAAAGACAAAAGCCGTGTCCTGAAATTTGGTGGAAACATTTGCTTAAAGGATCCGGTTTTGGTGCGCTCTGTTTTGTGTCATACGGACGGTTGGCAGCTCTGACATGTGTTGCCATTTGCCACAGGTGACAGATCTGTGGGTGCCAGCATAATTTTTGGAAACTAAGCGAAACAAATCTATGTATTGTGCTTTTACAGCTGGTATTTTTACTTGGTACATAAAGACCATTTCCTCTTTATCTTTTTTTTTTTTTTTCTGTCATATCAGCAACCCTGCAATAATTCCATTAGCCAAAGGTCTGTCTCGAAATTAGTTGTCCTTCTATCTCCATCAAAGTCTACTTATCTTAAGCTGGTATTTATGAGCTGTGATTGTCAACATTTGTCAGTGTTATCAAACAATACTGTCCAAACAATTCTACATATGCGGATATCTTTAGTATATACTGATAATCGAATGTCTTGTCATGAGTGACGAAATGAATCCCATTGGCTGGAGTTCGAACATATAACCAAAAAGACCGAAGTCTGCGCACATTTTAGCCTCAATTCGTCTCTTCAGCCGTAAGCGCTGATTGCAGGTGCTGCCTTCTATCATTGTTATTATTTCTTAGTTCTGTATTGGTTTGGTAACACGAGGACGACCTGAGGGATGATCGTTCCCCGTTGTGGCTTCTTCCCTAAATCACTTAATCCACCTTTTTATGGTTCTACATATACATGATGTTTGAACCAGCTGTTCAGGATTCTCTTCCCTTGAATAAAGGTAGATCAGGTCACCTCCCATCCCCCTTGCCCTCTCCTTACCAAGGTATATAGTAGGTCTGCTTGTCTTTTTGTGGTAGGATATACAGCGAGATGTAACTCCCAGTCGATCATAGCCTGACCGAATATGGTTCACATTTCATCCCTCGGACGCAGCAATTTTCATGAGTCGATGTTAAGGCTTCGCAGTGTCCATCACCAGCAGATGTGAAGCTTGTGGAAGTCCGGCTTGCCAACCACGAATATGTCACTGTGGCAGAGCTCTCATATTTTCTAACGCGTTTCACTCAATCTTCGGACAAAACAACGACCTGACTTTTGTCTTGGACTATACACCAGTAATGGAGTCCCAGGCACCTCCACCATACATTGTGTCACGTACTACCTCCCTTGTAGCTTGTGGTGCTGTAAGACAGTGGTGGCTGTGATCTATTGTACTCGTAGTTATTGGTGATAGACATTATGCTGCTGCTGCTGCTGCTGCTGCTGCTGATGATGATGATGATTTAGAATAGATTTAATGAGGATAATGTTAACTTTATAGCAATTGTTAGGGATGATGATGATGATATTGGTGTTGAAGTTGCTGCACTGTATAGAGGGTAGTGATGTCTATGGTCTATCTATCTATCTATCTGTTCGTTTAGTCAGACATCACGATCCCGTAAGGGTGGCAGTTTTTTGAGTTAGTTGTTTTACGGGAAGGGGTACTAACCCTCGGCCAACCCACTTGCTGACAAATTGGGAACATCTACCGGTTGGTAATATGACTACCACCCAGCGCCTATATGGCTGCCTGGTTTACAGGAAACCATTAGGTTTGACACTCGATGCAACTGAAAAGGGAAGTAGAGTAATATAAAGTGACGGGAAAGATGGGAGAATCAGGAAGAGAGTAGAGCAGACAAAGAAACAATCATAATTGTGAAGGAAGAAGTAGGCAGCACTACATCAAGTGAGTGGATGATGGATGATAATTAACATAATTCATCTTGCCTTCTACCTCTCATGTAGTTTGTGTTGCTGTGATAAAAATGAGAATGAAGGGAAGAAGAAAGAGATTAAGAAGTTGCAAAAAATTCAAAGGAAGAAATAAAACTAATATGAATAAAATGCAAGGAGGCCAAACAATGAGTGAATTAATTAAGAAACTTCCAAGGAACGAGAAAAGGAAAAGGAAGGTAAAAAAGAATTGGAAAAGAAAGAAAAAGAGAAAGGAGAAATTATTCAAATCAAGAAGAAAGAAAAAAGGAAGAAGAGAGGAGAAAGAGTGAAGCAAACACTAATAAGAAATATAAGAAATATAACTATTAAAAGAAGAAAGAAAGTGAAAGAGAAATAAAAAAGAATAATACGTAAAGAAGTCACCGGCGACCTCTACAATGGAACTCCAAACACCAGTCCGTGGTCGCTCCATCTTACTTCACCTTGACTCCTTCTTCCATTGTTGTTTCATTGCTGTAATATAGTGAAAAAATGGAAGTACAGCAGAAGTAAAGGAAGGAAAGAGAAAGGGAAATGAGAAAGAAAAAGGTAGATGGAATGAAAGGAGATTCAGAGAGAGAGAGGGGAAAAAAAAAAAAAATAATTGAGAACAAAGTCTAAGGATGAATGGGGAAATAAAGAAGGAAATGTAGAAAGAGCGAAGTAAATGAGGCAAAATGAAATGAAATTAAAAATGAAGGAGAAGGATAGAACGAAGGAGAGAAAGAAGAAAACTGAAGTACAAATGGTAAGGCAGTTTAGACCAAGGCAGCTCCACCTTACTTAATTTCGCTTCCTATATCTCTTTTATCTTGTTATTTTGAAATATAGTGAACAGGGAATGGATAAAACCAGTAAACATAATATGTGAGAGGAGAGGGAAAGGAAATAATACGAAAAAAGGCATAAGATAAAAAAAAGACAGGAAAGAGAGAAAAAAAAAATGAAGAATGAGAATGAGAATGAACAGAAAGAAGTAAGGTAAAAAAGAAAGGGAATAGGAAAAACACGAAAAAATAGGGGACAGAAGCCAAATAAGAAATACATGAAGTAAACAATGAGATCGTAAGAAATGGAAAAAACGGAGACGCGTTAAGGTTGAACTGGGCACAGGTGCAGTGGAGCCCCAGGCCGCTGCATCTTAATTCATCTGGCCTCCTACCTCTCTTGTAGCTTGTGATGTTGTAATGTGGTTGTGGCTTTGATGTAATGTGCCTAATGTTGGTGGTGTTACAAGTACGGTAATGATGATGGTGGTGGTGATTTTCGTTAATTTTGATTGTGCTAATTAGAACTTTATGGATAATAACTGTGATGATGATAAAGGTGGAAATCGTGGTTAATGTGGTGTTGGTGATGGTAATGGTAATAATGATGTACAAAACATTAGTGCCGATGATTACATCACTTCTTCTCATCTCCTACCTCTCTTAAAGTGGGTGATACTGCAGTACCTGTGTACTATAGATAGACAATAAGAAGATTGTTGTCGCTGTTGTTGTTCTTGTAGTTAAACCATCGTCTGTCTGACCGAGCAGACTCATCAGCCGCAAGCAAGCATGCAACAGGGAACAATAATTAAGCTGAAAAAGAAAGAAAAATGAAATAACTCGACTGGAAGGAAAAACAAGAGGATTAACAAAACATAAGTAAGAATGGGAAACATAAAGAGAAGGTCATAAAGCAGAGTGGATAACAAATGATGGAAAGTGGAAAGAAAACAATGAAAGACAATACTAAGAAAAAAAAGAAATGAAAAGGACAGAAAAAGTACAAATAAGAAACATGGGACATTAAACGGAAAAGGAAGGAAGGAAGGAAAAAGAACATGAAAGAAAAATAAAATAAAACAAAAGGAGTCAGTGGCGGAAAGTGGGTTGAACTCCAGACACCTTCATTTGAGTCCCAGGTGGCTCCACCCTACTTCAACTTGGCTCCTACTTCTCTAATTGGTTTATTGTTGTAATATTGTGAACAAAGACAGTAGGAAGAAATGAAGTGAGCAGAAAGTGATATATAAGAAGAAAAAGGAAGTGAATCAGTGAACAAAAAGGGGAAAGAGGAAGAAAAGAAATGAAAGGAACAGACAAACAAGACAGAAAGTGAGAAACGAAGAAGGAAACTGAAAAAAAAGACAAGAGAAATACGAGAATGAGGCAAAATGTGAAATGTAGGACAAGGATAGAAAGTAATGTGGTAAAAAAACAAAAGAGGTATAAATGGTACAGGTGTTATCTGAGTACACCTGTAGCAGGCCACTCCACCTTGCTTCATCTCGCCTCCTACCTCTTGTACCTTGTGATGCTGTAATATCGACGAGAAAGACAGAAAGATAAGTAAAGAGGAGAGAAAAGAATAAAAGCAAAAAGTGAAAAAGAATGGTGAAAGAAAAGAAACGAGCAGGAAAGACATGCATCAGGTAAAAGAGAACGAAATAAATAAAAAAAACTATGAAAAGGAGAAATAAAGTAAATGAGCTAATTCAAAAGCAAAGGAAGAAATAATTCGGCGAAAGAAAATAAGCAAGTAAATCAGGATGTGTAAAGGTATGATGTGGAAGTGTAGACAGGTATAGTAGTGCCAGGCCGGTCTACCTATCTCTATATCGCCTCCTGCCTCCCTGGGTGTTTATAATGCTTTAATACTCTGCCCATTATAGCTTGGCATATAATTGCCATCTCTCCATCTTGACTGATGAGCTATTACAAGAGATGAAGACTTGAATATGGTGCAATACTCTGTCTACTTAAACATGGCGCAAAATTGCCATCTATCAATCTTGAGTGCAGAGCTGGAACTCGAAATTAACACTGGATATCTTACTATTTTCTGAACACTTTAACATTGTATAAAATTATCATCTCTGCATCTGCGATAAAGAAATCTAGATTATTGGTCCTGGTCATGAAGGAGTGCTACTGAAAGCATATAGAGCCTCAGTAGTCTTAATCTACCATTCACCTGGGGGAAATTCATTACAAAATGACGAAACCTTTGCCAAGTTAAGGTGGACGAACTGTAATGGTGACCTAGATCTAATGTAGATAATGGTGATGATGTTGATGATGATGATGATGATGATGATGATGATGATGATGATGATGATGATTGATATTTTTTATGATAAAGCAATAAATACAATGCACAATCATGTTGATAATAATGATGCTGTAAATAATGATGGTGGTGATGATTGTAATGACTGTGATGATGATGATGATGGAGGTTGGTGTTGATGATAATGATAAACGTACCTGTATGCATGCTGCTGCTGCTGCTGCTGCTGATGATGATGATGATGATAACTGATATGCTAGTGGTACTGACGGTCATGTATGTTAGTAATGATGATAACCTTACTTGGTCCCACATCCTACTTTTTGTGTAGCTTGTGATATAATGGGAAGAAAAAACAGAGGGGAAACAAAAATATAAAAAAGAAGGAAAGAATTGGAAAAAAATGAAATAAAAGTTGTTAATGGAGAAAGCAAATGAAAGAAACGGCTATGTAGACGAGAAAAATAAAATAAAGGATAAAAAGATAACAGGGGAAAAAAATGGAAAGGAAGGGAGAAAGAACGAAAGAAATAATATTAAAAAAGAATAGGTATATAAATGGAATTTATAGAAAGAAACATAAGGGAAAAAATGGTTAATTATAATAAAAAGATATCAAATGAATGCAAGTTGTAACTCAGGCCGGGTGTAGTGGAGTGCCAGGCCGCTGCACCTTACTTCATATCCCCTCCCACCTCTCCTGTACCTGGTGATGATGTACTATAATGCAGGAGAAGTGGGACCTGGAAAGAATATGATGATGGTGGTAATGATGACGATTATGGTGGTGGTGGTGATACTGGTTGTTGCTTACTTTTGATCATTATAATTAGGAAAGTGATGATAATAATGATGACAATGACGATGTTGATATTATAAAAGTAGTTCTACACAACCAATAATTGTGATGATGTAAGTAACGTTCAATAGTGATGTGGGTTAACGTTGATGATGATGATGGTGATGATGATGATGACGAGGATAACGATAATGACGATGATTTTGGAAAAGCTTAGATCTTCACACCTGTGACCTAATGGTAAAGTATTATTGATCTTGAATAATGATGTCAGTTTGCTTTGATAATGATGATAGTGGTGGCGGCATTTTCTCACATATTAGCGGCCTAGCCCGGCCCGACCGTAATGCTTTTGAGAAGCTTTTATTTCAGCAACCACAGGGTTGATCACTACGTGGTTTGCACCATATGACAGCCCAACTCTTTAAGATTTGTTTTTGACAGGTTTCATCACACCCAGGCGGTGCAAGTGGCATGCACCTTGTGCAGCATGTCGAAAATCTTCAGAAGAGGGCCACAGGCCAGACAGTTTGTAGAAAAGGCATGAAACTTGGTAGGTAGATAGCCATCAATAAACTCTAGGCATCCTCGGGATGTAAGGCCATATTTCAATGCTTCGGATTTAAATGGCCTCACTCGTACCTCGCCGACAAAGGCGTTTTACTGGTGGTAGCGGTGGCGGTGAGGTAGATTATAATTATGAAAACAAGAGATGCCTTTGTTGTCTTGAACTCTGTGCCTCCGATGTAGTGAACCAGGTCGTTGGACTCTGCCTAGTCTCATCTCCTTGTTTTTAATCAACAGTAATTTACCTAATCTGCAGATGATCTTATGCAAGTCAGGGCAGACTCCTGTAACTGGAGGTGTTGCGTATCGTCAACATTAACACCTGCTCTACTAAGGGGATCTTACCTGAATTAAATCCTATGATGTTAAATAAAAATTACATAATCGTGCTGGGGGTGAGTAATGTCAGTAGATTATGCCCAAGTTCAGCAAAGTAGCCAACCAGGCAGCTGCACCTTACTTCATTTCGCCTCCGACCCCATTGTAGCCTTTGATGTAATATAGTGGTGGCTGTGACCTGATGTACCTAATGCTGGTGGAGGTGATGGTGAGGATGATGTTAATTATGGTAATGGTGATTCTGCTGGTTAGTTATCTTAGTTGCAATGATGGTAATGATGCTGATGGCTATCTAGGTTAGTTTCGATGATAATGATCGCGTTATGGTCAATGATAATCAATCTATTGCCAGACGCCATAATCCCATAAGGGGTGGCCATTTGACTTTAAGTTATTTGTTTTACGGGGAGGGGCACTAACCCTTCACCAACCCACATGTTGACACGTAGGGAGCACGTATATAATAATGATGATAATGATTATAATAATGATAATCATGATGATAATGATTGTGGTTTTCGCCGTGGTGGTGGTGGTGGTGGTAATAATACTGATGTCCAGCAGGTTACCCGACTTTCCTGTGGCCTCCTACCCCTCTTCTAAAATTTGTTGTTACTCAATCCCAGTCTGAGAGCCGAGCAGACCTATCATTCGTAGGCAAGTGACCGGCCCTGCAGAGGTATCCCGTGCAATGTACCGAAGTTTCTTTGAGGTGGACAGCGCCTCACCACAGCGAGGCACATGGAAAAATGCGAAGGTTAAGTTCCTGGGTGGACTCCAAGTTTGCGCTTCTCCACCCAGTTAGCACGGGCACCATAAAGTACTTCAAAGCACCCCGTTATCTGGTTATATGGTTGTCACCCAACGTAGCAAATGACTTCATAGGCTACATGAAACCACTGGACTTGTCACTCAGCGTAGAGTTACTTGAGCGTAGAGTTACCTGAAGATGAAAGATGTGCAGTAAAGTGACAGGAAGGAAAGGGAGAAATAGGAAGAGAGACGGGCAGAGAAAACTAGAATGAGAAAAGGGATGTGAAATGTATGTAGCACTACGTCAAGTGAATGGATGATGGTCGAACCACCTACCATCTCTTTTGTCATTGTGCAACATAATGGAAAAAGGCAACAATAAACAACTGAAAAAAGGAAAGTAAAAGAATTATTATGCTTAAGATAAAAGAATGCATACGACGAAAAAAATGAAATAAAGGGAATAAAAACAAGACTCAAAGGAATAAAATAGTAAAGAAAAAGAGAGAGAACTAAAGTAGAACATGAATCAAAAGTAATATACAGAGAAAAAGAAAGAAGGAGAAAAAAAAAAGGAAATGAGAAGATGGACCAATAAAGGAGCATGTGATGTGTAAGGTGGAACTCCAGACACCTATATTTGTGTCTCAGGCCTCTGCTCCTTAAGTCACGTTGGCTCCTACATCTGCTAATGAATTTTTGCTGCGAAAACAGAGGGAAGAAGGAAATAAAAAAAGTAAAGCACAGAAGAGGTAGAGGAAAGGAAGTGTCAAAGAAGAATAGGAAAATGAATGGATGAAGGAAACTGAGAATGAAAGAGGAAGATAAGAAGGATCAGAATGAACCAATCATGAATTGAATGGAAAGGAATGAAAGATAGGTATTAATGCCTCTCCACCCTTCATCATCTTACCTCTTTTGTTGCTTATGGTGTTAGTGGAGACAGCAAGGACGAAAGATAACGAGAGATGAAGAAAAGGGGAATGTAAGGGAGGCAAGTGAGAAGGAAGAAACGTAGAGCAGCAAGAAATAAGAAATCGAAGACCCCGCAATGAGGAAATATAGATAAGAGAGAGAAAAAAAAGTATGAACGGTAGAATGAAAAGGAAAGAACAAGGCAGGAGTAAATATGGAAGGGAGAGAAGGGGAAACCAAGAAAAAGGAAAAGTAAACAAGGAAAAGAAGAGGGAAATGAAGAAAAGGAGACAACGAAGCAGGTAGGGTGAAGGTTTGAACTCAGTCCAGGTGTAGTAGAGTCCCAGGCCGCTGCATCTTACTTCATCTCGCCTCCTGCCTCTCTTGTAGCTTGTGATGCTGTAATATAGTGGTGGCTGTGATCTAACGTACCTAATGCTGGTAATAGTGATGCTGATGGCGATGGTGATGATGATTATGATGGATGTGATGATGGTGATGTAAAATAGGTTATAACTGACGAGCCTAATGTTAAATGTATGGATAATGATGATGATGATGATGATGATAAGGATAGTGGTGATAGTGGTGATGGTGGTGGTAGTGGTGATGGTGGTGGTGATTGTAGTGATGTGGTGATATGTAGGAGTTTACTATGATGGTGAATATGATAATGATTACAACGATGTAGGCTCTGATGAGCAAAATGTTCATTGTATGGATGATGACGATGATGATGATTTGCAGTAAGTTACTATGATGGTGGTGTTGATTGTAGTGGTGATATGCAGTACGTTACTATGATGATGATGATGATGATGGTGTTGATGGTAGTGGTGATATGTAGTAGGTTACTATGATGGTGGTGGTGTTGATGGCGGTGGTGATATGCAGTACGTTACTATGATGTTGATGTTGATGGCGGTGGTGATATGCAGTACGTTACTATGATGTTGATGTTGATGGCGGTGGTGATATGCAGTACGTTACTATGATGATGATGATGATGGTGGTGTTGATGGCGGTGGTGATATGCAGTAGGTTACTATGATGGTGATGTTGATGGTAGTGGTGATATGCAGTAGGTTACTATGATGATGATGGTGTTGATGGTAGTGGTGATATGCAGTAGGTTACTATGATGATGGTGGTGTTGATGGTAGTGGTGATATGCAGTACGTTACTATGATGGTGGTGGTGTTGATGGTAGTGGTGATATGCAGTAGGTTACTATGATGATGATGGTGTTGATGGTAGTGGTGATATGCAGTACGTTACTATGATGATGATGATGTTGATGTTGATGGTAGTGGTGATATGCAGTAGGTTACTATGATGTTGGTGTTGATGGCGGTGGTGATATGCAGTACGTTACTATGATGATGATGGTGGTGGTGTTGATGGTAGTGGTGATATGCAGTACGTTACTATGATGGTGGTGTTGATGGTAGTGGTGATATGCAGTAGGTTACTATGATGATGATGGTGTTGATGGTAGTGGTGATATGCAGTAGGTTACTATGATGTTGATGTTGATGGCGGTGGTGATATGCAGTACGTTACTATGATGATGATGATGATGGTGGTGTTGATGGTAGTGGTGATATGCAGTAGGTTACTATGATGTTGATGTTGATGGGGGTGGTGATATGCAGTACGTTACTATGATGATGATGATGTTGATGTTGATGGTAGTGGTGATATGCAGTAGGTTACTATGATGTTGATGTTGATGGCGGTGGTGATATGCAGTACGTTACTATGATGATGATGATGTTGATGTTGATGGTAGTGGTGATATGCAGTAGGTTACTATGATGGTGGCGTTGATGGCGGTGGTGATATGCAGTACGTTACTATGATGATGATGATGTTGATGTTGATGGTAGTGGTGATATGCAGTAAGTTACTATGATGTTGGTGTTGATGGCGGTGGTGATATGCAGTACGTTACTATGATGATGATGATGGTGGTGTTGATGGTAGTGGTGATATGCAGTAGGTTACTATGATGGTGGTGTTGATGGCGGTGGTGATATGCAGTACGTTACTATGATGATGATGATGGTGGTGTTGATGGTAGTGGTGATATGCAGTACGTTACTATGATGGTGGTGGTGTTGATGGTAGTGGTGATATGCAGTACGTTAGTATGATGATGGTGATGGTGGTGTTGATGGTAGTGGTGATATGCAGTAGGTTACTATGATGATGGTGGTGTTGATGGCGGTGGTGATATGCAGTATGTTACTATGATGGTGGTGGTGTTGATGGTAGTGGTGATATGCAGTAGGTTACTATGATGGTGGTGTTGATGGTAGTGGTGATATGCAGTACGTTACTATGATGATGATGATGGTGGTGGTGTTGATGGTAGTGGTGATATGCAGTACGTTACTATGATGTTGGTGTTGATGGCGGTGGTGATATGCAGTACGTTACTATGATGATGATGATGTTGATGTTGATGGCGGTGGTGATATGCAGTACGTTACTATGATGATGATGATGATGGTGGTGTTGATGGTAGTGGTGATATGCAGTACGTTACTATGATGGTGGTGGTGTTGATGGTTGTGGTGATATGCAGTAGGTTACTATGATGATGATGGTGTTGATGTTGATGGCGGTGGTGATATGCAGTACGTTACTATGATGATGATGATGATGGTGGTGTTGATGGTAGTGGTGATATGCAGTACGTTACTATGATGATGGTGATGGTGTTGATGGTAGTGGTGATATGCAGTACGTTACTATGATGATGGTGATGGTGTTGATGGTAGTGGTGATATGCAGTACGTTACTATGATGTTCATGGATATGATAATGATGATGATGATGATAATGACGCTGATGTTGGTTACAATTAACAAATATCTAATAAACAAATAAAAAAAAGATAAAGATAAAGGTCATAAATTAGAAAGAAAAAAAAACGACAGAAGGGTTAAAGAGAAAAATAAGGAATGTAACCAGAAAACTGAGAAAGAAAAAATGAATAAAAAATAAAATGGCATTATCTATACAGTGTTGAACTCAGTGCCCCTTTGTTAGAATCTCAGGTCGCTCCGCCTTACATCACCCTGGCTGCCACTTCCCTGGTAGTTTTATTGCTGATACAGTGAAGGAAAAAAAAAAAAGGGTAATAAAGAAAAGGAACAAATGGGATGCTTAGAAGGAAGAGAAAGACAGGGCAAAACAAAAGAAGAAAGGTGGGGAGCGAAAGACAGAATTTGAGACTGACAGATGAAAAGCAGGACAAAGAAAAAAGAATTTAATATTAAGGGAAAGAGAAGTTGATTTTAGGTAAAATTAACACATTCATTTTGATGACGTGTGTGTGTGTGTGTGTGTGTGTGTGTGTGTGTGTGTGTGTGTGTGTGTGTGTGTGTGTTAGCAAAGTAACTAAAATCGATTTTAACCAAACAGGTGGATGAACTGTTGGTCAGCGAATGAGCAGATCTAGTTTTTGAGAACAACAAGTCGAAGGTCAACATCACAGAACTAGGTTAAACACTGACCCAGCAAAATCAACTAGGACAGTCTTTTTCCAATTTTGACCAAATATGGATGGGTTAAATATTGGGTAAGAATGAAATATTTTTATTTTGACAAAAATCAGCCTGAGGTTAAAGACACAAGGCAGTGTCAATGTTAGACATGTGTTTGTGATTGTCAACAAAATATCACATAGAGATTGTTCTTACTTTAATCAACAAAATATCACATAGAGATTGTTCTTACTTTAATCAAACCTAGTTAATGACTGAAGGTAATCCAAGGAGTACACCTGTTGTTTTTAGGGACAATAGTGTTGTAAAAGGTCAAGATGACAGGGCAAGGCCAACTTCAATATTATGTCAGATTCAGAACAAACTTTGTGGAATGGTTGAGGCTGAGGCATGAATAAAAAGATTCGACTTTGAGCACAAACAGTCAAAGGTCAAGGTCCCAGGAAAAGGTCAAAGTTCATGGTCAGAGGGAAAAGTCAAAGGCAACGGTTGTAAGGCAAGGTCAACACAAACAATACAGATGTAATTTGAGTAAAAGTTGGTGGAAGGGTTAAGGATTAGACAAGAATGAAATCCTCTAATTGTATTTGTAATCTGTGGCAGGTGGAGGTCACAGGGCCGTGTCAAATATTCGGGCCAAAGACCAGTTGGTGGTCGCGGGTGTTGCAGGGTTCCAGTGCTTCTCTTTGTTCATTTTATTCTTGTCACCCTAAGACGATTTTGTTCAGTTTAGGAGCAACTTTCCCAGCCAGAGGGGTTAGATAAAGCCTTCATTAAACCATTTACTACAAGAGGTCTGCACCAAGTTTAATATAATCGTCTGCAGGCACAAAGAATGACACTGAAAAATATGTCATCTGATGGAAGGATAAAAGTAGCCTATAACTGAAAGGCACAGCAGACAGGTATAGATAAATAATTAGGTAGATACGCACGGAGGCAGAGAGACAAAGAGAAACAGATATAGGCCTATACCAGAAAAAAAAAAATAAAACGATGGTGAGGTGATTGAACCCCAGCCACTCAGTGTCGAGCAGCGAATCGATCAATCTCTGTCCTCCGCGCCTCCTGATTACCATTCTTCCTTCAAGTATAATATTCTGCTTTTTGTCATCATAGTATTTTTTGTCGTGTCTGCCTTATGATTTCTTTATACTTTGTTTTACGAATTCTCTTTACTTACACACACACACACACACACACACACACACACACACACACACACACACACACACATGATACAGAATGCCTCAGTAATAACCCTACTCCTCCACCCAACATTACACTTCACAAACACATACCCGGTAAGTTACAAAAACACACAGCCACCACATCCATGGAAAACCTGCCGCCAAACTACCGTACATCTTTCCTGAACCACCATCAGACATCCACCCCTCAGATCCTACCCTACCCAGAGAGACACCAGGGCACTTAGACAGACTACGATGTGGCCCTCACCCTTCCCTGCTACAATACCAACCCAACATACAACTGACAAACAATCCACTATGCCCACACCGCAATGCAGCCACCCACACCACAACACACTAACCTCATGCACCTCACTGTCACAACACAAATCATCCTTCAACAAAAACTTGCACCCACCCAGCCAGGTACTGGTGTGTGGTGATTATTTGCTTGAAATAATTCACCCTTGGGAACGTCGTCATTTTTGGCTTTTCCTCGGGGAATACATAAGATAAAATGATATTCACGTACTCTTTGTATGCCATACTAAAAATTTAAATGGAAGGAATTGTGGAGCTGCGTGATTGACAAGGAAAGCACCTAAACATTCCCACACATTTCGTCATGCAACCGTCGGTTTACAAATCCAGGTCCCTGTTCCATTTCCAGGTGCCAACAGACTGGGGTAAAAACACCCTACCAGTGGTGGGCCTGGGTGTCGAACTCGCAACTTCAAGTGTACTGACACAATGATCGCCTTCAGTAATGTAGGCCAGAGTTGTGACAACATTCTTTACGTTAAAGAAGCTGAATAGGTTGTCTGCTAGTTGACCAAGCTTACCAAGGGTTTGACTAACACAAAAATTCCATTGTCTTGAAAAAAGTTCCTAGTATCACTGCAATATTTGACAACAACATTGCTTACGTTGAATCTGCTCATGTCATAGTTGTGTTCAATGATCCTTTTGTTTATAGCCCTAATCATGTCACCAGTCCATGCAAGGAACACTGTACAACCCAGCCCTCCGTCTATTTACGTGTCTTTTTCACCAGGCTACTTGACGCCATCCACGTCCATATGGCCCAGTCGTGTCAGTCCCCGTTCATTCACACCAGGTTTACTCACATCCTTTACATCCATTCAGGTCAGCTCAAGTCCATTCAGGTCAACAGAGATTTCAAGGCTTTTCAAGTCCAGTCAAACCTAATCAGGTCAATTTAGGTTTATCTAATTCATTTTAGAACCATTTAGGTTGCTAGTTCATTTATCACAGTCTGGCTGGGTGTACTCGTGTCTCTCAGGGTAGGGAATATTCTGAGGGGAGTCTATCTACTGGTGGTTCTTGAAGGATGCTGTTTGGGTGCAGGGTTTGGATGGCTGCGGTGGCCAGGGCTGGGGTCAATTCATTTTTGTCATTTCAATTCAATTCTAATTCAGAATATAATTTGAATTAATGAATTCCAGTGCAATTCAATTCAATCGTAAAAAGGAAATCCTCAATTCCAGTTCTGTTCAGTTTATTATGGTCGATATTTCATTCAATTAAAATGTTTTCAACTCAATATCAGTTTAATCTACCCAGTAACATTAATCTAACTTGATATAGTTTTAACTTTTTTGTGACAGCAAACTGTATATTTTACTGTTTATTTGAGTATATTGTAAGTTAGTTATTGTGCAATAATGAATTCGCGTAAAACAGCATAAAAAAAAAAAAATATCAATTCAGTCATCAGTTCATATCAGTTCATTGATATCAAATCCAATTCATTTCAGTTAGTTTTATTTTTTATTTTTCTCAATTCCAATTCAATTCCAATTAATATTTTTTTAAATCAATTCCAATTCATTGTTTTTTAAATCAATTCCAATTCAGATCCAATTCATAGTTTTTTTTTTAATCAATTCCAATTCAATTCCAGTTCAATTCATAATGGACCCCAGCCCTGGCGGTGTCTGTGTGTTTATGTTTGTGAATTATAGTGGTCAGAGACCAGACACAGGTCAGCAACGTCCCACCCAGACGGTCAGAGACCAGTCACAGGTCAGCAAGTCCCACCCAGACGGTCATAGACCAGTCACAGGTCAGCAAGTTCCACCCAGACGGTCATAGACCAGTCACAGGTCAGTAAGTCCCACCCAGACGGTCATAGACCAGTCACAGGTCAGCAAGTCCCACCCGCACGGCCAGATGGCCAATGACGGGTCAGCAAGTGCCACTCTGGCACCAAAATTTAATACAACGGAAGGTATATTTAAGCGTCTAATTCTGCAACATTTTTATTAATAAATTAGAAACTGTGAGGATTCGAACCAGCGCTGGTAAGTACGTGGATACAGCAGCTTACCGACTGAGCTATCCAGCCACCCCAAATTTAATACAACGGAAGCTGTATTTAAGCGTCTAATTCCACAAGATTTTTATTAATAAAGTAAAGCAACTACAAGTCTGCGATCTAGTCCAGCTTCTATTAATTTGTAGTCTCGCACCTCACCCATCATGTCACCGGCCGGTGTGAATAGAAAAAATACACTTTCAGAATTGTATATAAACATTGTTACACTTGCTGTTTACATATTTTTAGTGTAGTATCATGGATATTTACCCAGTAAAATGCCAGTGTCTGTGTGCAGCAAGGTCTACTAAATAAAGGCTACTTGAGAATAAAGGAATGGTTGTTTTGACTCAGAGTGATATGCCCGTGAATGAAAAGACATGAAATGAGGGAAGAATTTTATTAACTCGGATGCAGTGTGAGAAATGAGGGGGAAAGGGAAAAATTGAAATCACTGGTTAACTTTTGGTACACGTGAAAAAAAAAAAAAAAAAAAAAAAAAAAATATAACCTAACCCTTGCATTGTTTTGCAGGTCATTCTTCCCGCCTTGCCATCACACTGAGAAACATGAAGGATGAAAATATCTCAGTACTTAGTACAGACAATAATTGTGAGAATATCTAACAATATAAAGTAACTGGGGTGACATTCACAAAAAATACAGTGATGAGCCTGACTGTCATATTGTCAAATATTCTAGTCCGTTCGCCTTTCCTGCCTCCCATTCACCGGTGGTCATACACGCTTGTATGTGACCTAGTGGACTGAGGTGCATATCGTCTTTCCTGCCTCTCATTCATCCGTGTAATCATACACGCTTGTATGTGACCTAGTGGACTGAGGTGCATATCGTCTTTCCTGCCTCCCATTCATCGGTATAATCATACACGCTTGTATGTGACCTAGTGGACTGAGGTGCATATCGCCTTTCCTGCCTCTCATTCATCGGTGTAATCATACACACTTTTATGTGACCTAGTGGACTGAGGTGCATATCGTCTTTCCTGCCTCCCATTCATCGGTGTAATCATACACACTTTTATGTGACCTAGTGGACTGAGGTGCTAAGCATCTTAACTTATGAGATCTGAAAAAAAAAAAAAAGACATGAACATATAAAACACAAAATTAACAAACCATTGGTCCTTTTATAGTTTAAATACAGAAGAAAATACTTCTGCAAAAATGCATAAATATATAAATAATTCACAAAAATATAACTCACCAATCGGAAGTAAAATCCCCCTCCCAGAACACTAAGCTGACCAGACTAGAGTCCTGTACTGCATAGGGCTGGTAAAGGAAGGTGTACAACGACAACAAAGGACAGGTCAGACACCGACAACGGAACAAAGAGTAATGAACATCTGAAGCGGAAAAGAAACCATGTCAGTCCACTAAATATTGTTTGCAAGATTTAATTCTGGATTAAGCTTTTGATTTAACAGTTTCTCTTTCAAAAATGCATCTCCATGACTCGAAAACCTACCAGTATTTTGAAAATCATTCTCTGTGAAATAATGATAATTGTTCAGTGAGTAAAAGGACAAAAAACAATAAAAGAAAAAGGGAAATGAATTTCGGAAGAAGAAGTGTCTAAGGTAAATGATTAAAAAAATACAGACTGAAATAAGAAAAGGGGAAATAAAAGGGGGGGGGGGGATTCAAAACCAAAAAAGAAAATAGGAGGACGAATGAAAACAAACACGTAAAAAAGGATGTGTAAAGGTACGATGTGGAAGTGTAGACAGGTATAGTAGTGCCAGGCCGCTCTACCTATCTCCATATCGCCTCCTGCCTCTCTGGGTGTTTACAATGATTTAATACTCTGCGGATTTTAACTTGGCCTAAAACTGCCATCACTCCACCTTGATCTTTGAGCTATAACAAGTGATAAAGACCAGAATACTGTGTAATATACTGTTTACTTAAACATGGCGCAAAATTGCCATCTCTCAATTCTGGATGCAGAGGTAGAACAAGAGATTAACACTGGATGTGTTGCTATATTCTCGCCAGTTTAACATAACCTAAAATTACTAGGTTTCCAATGTTAATTCTGAGCTGTAACAAAAGACTCTATAATATGGTCCTGGTCATCAACAAGTGCTACTGAAAGGATGTAGAACCGTAGTAGCCTTAACCTACAATTCACGTACGGGAAATTCACTGCAAAATGACGAAAACCTTTCCCATGTTGAGGTGGACGAACTGTAGATGTGGCCTAGATCTAATGTAGCTAATGGTCATGGTGGGGATGATGATGTAGGTTATTTTTGATGATAAAACAATACATGATTGGCTAATGATGTTGCCAATGACTGTGTGAATAGGCCTAATGATGGTGGTTGTAATGATAGTGATGATGATGGAGACTGGTTTTGATGAAAATGATAATAATATGAATAATGCTGCTGCTGATGACGATGCTGATTAACGTGCAAGTGGTAATGAGAGTGATGTTTATTAGTAATGATGATGATAACCTTACTTTATCTAACATCCTACTTCTCGTTTAGCTTGTAATATAACGAGGAAGGAAAATAGAAAAGAAAGACAGAAAATATGAAAGAAGTAAATAAATGGAAGAATATTAAAGTTGATAACGGAGAAAGCAAAAAAAAAAAAAAAAATGACTATATAATGGAGAAATAAATAAGATGATAAAAAGAACGCAAGGGAAAAAAAGGAAAGGAAGGGAGAAAGAATGAAAGAAATAACATTAAAAAACAAAAGGCATACAAATGGAAAATAGAAACCAATATAAAGGAGGAAATAAGTAATTATAATAAAAGTGTAATAAATATATGCAGGTTGTAACTCAGTCCAGGTGTAGTGGAGTGCCAGGCGGCTGCACCTTACTTCATATCCCCTCCCACCTCTCTTGTACCTTGTGATGATGTACTATAATGCAGAAGAAAAGACAACTGAAAAATATAAAAAAATGGTGATGGTGATCATGGTGATGGTGATCATTGTGGTGGTGGTATGATACTGGTTGTTGCCTGTTATTGGTGCTGATACGCATGATTATGGTGGTGGTGAGGAAGATATTAATGACAAAAAAAGGAGACGTCCAACAGCAGTTGAACTCCTGGCCTCTGGTGCAGAGACCCTGGCCGTTCAACTCTACCCAGTCTCATCTCCTCCTTACTTCCTCTTGCCTCCCACCTCTCTTGTAACTTGTTGATCAAGCCCAGTCTGTCTGGCCGAGCAGACCCATCACCCGCAGGCAAGCTCCAACCCTGCAGGGCCTTTTCGTGCAGTGAATCGATGTTCTCTTGCGAAGGACAGAGCCTCGCCACAGCGAGACTTAAGGAAAAGTCTGGAGGTTTGGTTCCTGGGTGGATGCCAGATTTGCATTTCTCCACCCAGTTAGAAGGGGCACCATACCTGGCCCCACATACCCCGTCATTTAGATATATGGTTACCACCCAGCGTTGTCACCAGTTCCTCAACTACATGAAAGAAGTAGACTTCACGCGGTGTGGTCACCTAAAGTAGAAAGAAGAGCAATAAAATGTGACAAGAAAGAAAGGGAGAAGTTAAAAAAGAGGAGGGCAGACATAGATTGAATGAGAAAGAGGATGGAAGAAGCAGGCAGCACTACATCAAGTGCGTGGATGATGGTTGCCACCACCTACCACTTCTTGTAACCTGTGATTCTGTAACGTAATGGAAAACAGTTGGCAGCAAGGTGAAAGAAGTAAAAGAAGAGTAGAAGAAAAAGTATGATTAAGATATAAGAACGTAAAAGACAAAAACAATTTACAACAGAGAAAGAAATGAGATAAGAAGGGAAATGAAGGTAAAAGTACAAGGTAAAGGTGGGAGCAGACGCCATGAGGCGCTTAGCCGCGGTGGTAATCTCGGAAACATAGGCCTTTGAGCCTGTGGCGGGTTGCTCACCCAATATTCTGGGATACAAGGCCACTGCATCATCCAGGTTACCACAGTTACCTTCCCTAGGTGTTACGCTTGGTACTCATTTTATCTGCCAACCCACAAGGGCTGGATGGACACCTGTGTCGAGGAGAAAAATAGAAGTAAAGAAGAAAGAACTAAAGTAGAACAGAAATCAGCAGTAGCGGAATGAAAAAAAGAGAAAGAAAATGGGAGATAAGATGGACCAATACAGGAGCATCCTAGTGCATTGGGTGGAACTCCAGCCACTACATTTGAGTGTCAGGCCGCTCCACCTTACTTCACGTTGGCTCCTACTTCTCTTGATCAATTATTGCTGCAGTATGTGGTGAAGAAAGAAGGAAAACAGTAAAAGAAAAGCAAAAAGAAAGAAAAAGGTAAAGTGAAGACAAAGAAAAAAAAAACATGAAAATGAGAAAGAAAAGGGGAAAGGAAATGACAAAGCAAGAAATGGAAAGAATGAAGGAAACTGAGAAAGAAATTGATATATAAGGACAACGAGAAAGAAGCAGACCATGAAAAGAAGGAAAAGGAAAGAAAGTCAGGAAGAAAGAAAACTGTGTATAAACTTAGTACAGGTGTAGTAGAGTTCCAGGCCAGTCCACCTTGCGTCATCTTGCCTCTTACCCCTCTTGTTGCTTATGGTGATAGTGGTGAAAGGAAGGACGAAAGAAAACGAGTGATGAAGAAAAGGAGAATGTAAGAGAATAAAGTGAGGAGACAAACATAAAAGAACAATATAATACCCATTCTAGGTGATTTCAGTGTTCACCACCCGCTTTGGCTCTCCTCTCCTTTCACTGCTCCACCTCGTGAGCAAGCCTACATCTTTTCAATCCTTAATGACTTACAGCAACTTGTACAGCACCATACTCGTATCCCTGACCGTCTTGGACAGAGATCCAACGTGTTTGACCTCTTCCTTATGACCACCACAATTTTGCCTTAGGAGTGAGAGAGAGAACGTTAAGGAAATGCTAACGAGGCGCTGGTGGAATGAAGGATGTGTGTGTGTGTGTGTGTGTGTGTGTGTGTGTGTGTGTGTGTGTGTGTGTGTGTGTGTGTGTGTATGTGTGTGTGTTGTTATAACCACGACAGGTACAACACACCACCACTAAGCAATTAACCGTAAAGACAAGTACCATCCGAGTCGTAAACGAGGACTGAATTAGGGAAATAATGATCACAGGTTTCAGAATGGTTTTAGTTCCGACTTTTATTTCTATTATTTCCTACCCTGTGAACCTGATGGTTGATATTGGTGTTGGCTTTTACTGTAGCATTCTCTTTATCAATGTGCTTTGCCGAGAGAGAGAGAGAGAGAGAGAGAGAGAGAGAGAGAGAGAGAGCAATGCGTAGTGACGGGAAAGAAAGCAACGGAAGGAAAGCGGAAGAGGAAGGGAGACAAATTACCCTGCGCTATTTCAAACCTACCTACCCTACCTTACCCCCTCTACCTTACCAAGCATTAAAAGCAAACACTCTTTGTATTCTTTTAACCACTAATGTCGGGCATTTTTGCCGCATAAACAATGATCCAGCCAAAATCTGACGTGTGATCCGACACGAACAGCTTTATCACTTATGTGGCCTTTTTTTTTTGTTACAGGTTTCAGCTTCGTTGTCGGATACTTTCATATATTTAACCTCACCATTACGATTGTCTGCCCTTAGCTGAATATCGGAGTGTGACTGGCAGAAAAAATAAATATAAATGACACTATTATAATGAAAGGCAAAATAAATATTGCTTCTAACGCCTTCACAGCCAGATGTCTCCTTCTATGCTGAAGAAAATCATATGGCGGCAGCAAGAATTATATGAAAAGTTGTCATCCTACTGAGTGAAAACTTGCGTCAGAGAGACCTGACAAAATTACCAAACGTGATAAGTGCAGCTATACAATGGCGGTCTGTAGTTTGTTTACACAACCTTGAAACTGTTTCAGATCCTAATGATATTTGACTAACGAAGCAGCATTATTCAAGCACGTTTGAAGGACTATGATCTCACTCCATTACTTCGGAATCACACACGTGTAAAAGGGTGACTGACCGAAAATTCTAGTTAGCTCTTGCATTAGAGAGTGGGTTAGAAACAGTGGTGCTGGTGTGTGGATAGTGTGTATGGTGAGTGTGTAATGTAAGTATTATATTTTGTCCATCCTGTCGTGTCAAAATCATCACCATCACCATCATCACAAGCCTGCATCTGTAAATGCAATATGTAATATCATTACCACCACCGTCATCATAAGCCTATAACAGTTGCAGCAATATACATTGTCTTCTGCAGGATATTGTTAGAGGAGTTTTAGCAAATAAAAAATCATACAAGAGAGGTATGAATGGGGATGAAGTGTCTGAATTGAGTGATGCATGTGAAAGACGAAGATTATTTTGTATTGTGTGTGTGTGTGTGTGTGTGTGTGTGTGTGTGAGAGAGAGAGAGAGAGAGAGAGAGAGAGAGAGAGAAGACACGGTGCTAACATATTTAGGCATATAAAAGGACATACTACCAGAACCCCGTTTAATTCCTTTAATATCGGCTGATGACATGTTTTTACTCTGCCTTGCGCCAAACAAGTTCGCTTGCCACTGGGAATCCTTCTGAAATCTAAGACAGAGTTTGGATTTCCAACCCTACTCTTGTGGTGCACATAGGTCGTGAGACAAACACGCCACCACAGAGTCACCGTAGCTCCACCACACTGTATTTCATCCATACATGCAGAGCTATTGCTCTGACTTCCTCTGCCTGTCCATCCATCCTGTCACTCCACCCCATCCTGCCAGTTCATAGGTCATGCCTCCCTAGCTCTCTTCTTTCCCGCCTTCCTTCCACCATTTACTTCTTTCTCCTCGTTACTCCTTCTTCTCTTCCTCTCTTCCTTCACCCTCTCTCATCCATTCTTCTGTTTTCCCTCTTTGTCCTCTTTTTCCTTCTCCTCCGTCTCCAGCTTTGAATTTTCCCTGGCACCTGGAACCTAATCTTATGCCTAAAAGTTTACAGGAAAAAAGTGGGCGGGGGAGAGCTCAGAGAGAAGGACTTTGGCATCCGAAATTAAGTTCAGGTTATTGCCATGAGACTGCTGGACTTTTAATGAACTGCATTATATCTTTGAGGCGGATCTTTACAATTAAATGAGAAACTTGGAAGGAAAGTTTCACCTAATATATTTCTGTCTTCTTTGCCCAGATGGATACTGTTTACATCAACTACATTTTGTAGTTGTTTTATCTGCACAGCTTCACAATAAAAGAGAAAAAATATAAAATTATTATCTGGAAATTACATATCTATGGGGATATGCTGGAAAAACGTTGAAGTTTCTGCGAATTATGTCACTGGCTGGGGTTTGGTCAGAGTAGGTACTTGATGACACATCTAGTACTTGAGTTCACTTATTCTTACATTTCTATGAAAAGAAAATTCTTGTCAGTAAAACACACAAAATATTGATTAGATGGATACACACAAATTATTGCTAAATCAGGGTAGGTGACTGGTGGAATAATGGCCTCTCTGTGTTTTCCGGAGCTGTCAATATGAAACCTAATGACATAGGTAAGCGTGTAAGAGGCAATGTGGACAGGGAGAGATTGGAACCTCTTCTATACTCATTTCATTTTAACATGTCCTAAAGGTGAGAACTCTTCGTCTTCAGTGTCGAGAATGTAATAGATTAACAATAGATTATGATGCTAGTCACGAGGAGTCCTATGGAAAGTTTTAGAGCAGTATATTTAACTTATTTTATCATCAAATTACGTTAAATAAGCCACAAAAGGATGAAAATATCGGCTGAGTTAAGGTGAGTGAACAACAGTAAGAGTTTACTTAGATAGGCGAGATGCGAACGATGGATGACTGAGTTGGGGTGGGGGTGGGGGGTTCTGGCTGGCTGGATTTGTTGGTCAAGTGGTGGAGCACTTGACTGTTACTGGATAAGACACGCAGCGCAAAAAAATTGATATTAGAAGTCATAGTCTTTTATGTACATGAAAATATCTGTTTCTCGTAAAGTGAGCGTGATAGAGCAAAAGAAGTGGATAAGTTATTATGAAGGCGCGCTCGCGCGCTCGCACGCAAACGCACACGCACACGCACACGCACAGAGAGAGAGAGAGAGAGAGTCATATGAAGGACAGATTTAATTCTCTAAAATATGTCTCTGCATCAATACATATTAGGTCCACTACATGACTGGATCATTCCTGAAGAGTAATGGTCATATTTCTCCCTTCCCCATGCTGGAGAAGTATACATGAAGAAAGTGTGACCGTAGGAAGATGAAAGTACAAGCTGGTATTTACTGACCAACGGTATATATGTTCCGAGTCTGTATGTCATCGGCAGAATCGACTGAAATGCAAACAAATGCAAGCATCTGAGTATGACATACAACCAACACCCAGGCCGCCACTGCCAGCACTCAAACCCTGGTAAACAAATCTGGGCCCTCTTTCTGGGCACCAAAATATAGAAAACTGTTTAATGTATACAAGTCGGCGCGTTGTCCCTACCGGAGCACCGCTATGCTAAGAAATTTCTGGTATTTACCTAATAACAACTCGTAGGTCGTTACTCGTTTATAAGGTTGTTCTTAAGTAGATCAAACAAGATCTCATAGAGTTAGGTGAAACGTAACTTAACCTTAACTCACCTACAATAACTATTTCTCTTCTATCTCATAGCTAATCCCCCCCCTTGAATTGGCCAATTCGTAAAGGATACTTAGCTAATGAAGGAGGGAGTGATCGATAACCGATGACGATGAGGTCATGCTTAGTGTAATTGCTTGAGCAAGCAAGCGTCCTTATGGTGCGTATGGTACAAACTCTAAGCTTGAGAGTGACAAGGAACAGAGTGAGTGAACGCGGCAATTCTACCGCATCCCTCATAGAACGGTCAAGTTGCCAACTTTTAGTTATTTACAGTACTAAATACATGGTCCAAATTACATCATGATATGTACAGGGCGAAATCTAACAAATTAATCTTAGTTCCACTTAAATTAAAGTTAGACCAATTATTCCCCTTTAACTTCTTGTAAAAATATCTTAATTCCACATCTGCCTTAACAGAGGGAGATCTTTCCCTGCTTGCCACGTCACCTATTGCGCAGACGCAGCTTAGGTCCAGTGGGAAGGAAATACCACATAATTACATGTATTTACAATGCATAGTTGTCCACAGGGGTTAAATGCAGTAGCATTTAATTTATCAATAACAAGAATTATTAAAGAGAACGTCGTTTCTGGGTTATTAAAACCGCTTGAATAATTAACAACAGTCTCTACGTCCTCTGCCTGTAACCAGGGATAAACTATGATAAATTTAGAGAGCGCAACTGCTCTGGGAAAATATTTCCCACAGTTTTGGGAGCCAACGGAAAATGATACGTTGTATCATGTAATATGACCCTTAGCCAAGAGCTCCCTCCATAATTCTCGAGAACCCTGTGCTGCGGCCCCTACTAGGTCGCGCCTCTTGACCCGTTTGATCTTCACCATTCTCTGGATCCGGAGTGGTTGCTAACTCAAGGGGTACCAGTTTATCAATAGTTTTTATACTGGTATGTCCCCTGCATTTTATTTTTTACGAGTCTCAAGCACCCCCTTCAGAATCTGGGTGTGTGGAGATCACTTTAGCTTAATGGCCACTTGGGATCTTGGCTGTTCAGTCTTCACTAAGACCACATCTCCTATGTTAATAACTGATTTGTTGCTGGCAGCTTGATCTCCATAAAACCTCTCGCGTAGAAGCTCAAAAGATACTCTTCCGCTCCAATGTCTATTCCACGTATTCAGCACCCTCTTCCAGACGTTGGATATCCCCTCCCGAAGGTGTTGTCCTAAAATCATTAGTTTCTATGTTAGGATCATCAACTTTCTTCCTGGATATCCACACAAGGCATCGGATGGAGCTTCCGTGCCATGTAACATGTGAGCCGGTGTTAAGGCCTCTAGCGAGTCGCTAGTGTCATCTTGATAAGTCAGAGGTCTATTATTAATCCTGGCTTCAATTTCAAGTTATTACTGTTCTTAAAATCTTCTCTCCGTGATCTTAGTTCTATGTAATGTTTTCCTCAGGCAGTTCCTTTGACAGCATACCAATCATTCTTTCTGGTAAACCACATTTTGCCATGGAGCTTTCTTGGAGCTGTGAACTGCCATATATACAATTTCCGGATTCCCAGCGCCGACTTAACCTTTGGGTCGTTCATTATGTTCAACAGTATGGAGACTGCTCCAACGAAATTAGTTCCGTTGTCGCTTATTAACTTGCCAGGACAAGACCTTCTAGCGGCAAATCTGCGAAAGACATTGAGGAATGTCTCTGAGCTTTAGGTCTTCCGCTAATTCTAGATGGACTGCCCTTGTGTATTGGGCACAAGTAAATAAACAAATGTAAACTTTATGGGGGAGTTTCCTCACCCGTAACAGTTATAGCCCCTGTGTAGTCCACTCTTGTTATATGGAAGGGACCGACTTATGCACACCCTTTCCTTCGGTAGAGCTGCTGGTGGTCCTGGGTAGATATAAACCGTCTCTGCTCATACCTCCTACAAATGATGCAGTTTTTGAGATATTTTTTAATAACCTGTCTACCCTTAGGAGATCCAGTACCTTTCCCGAATTTGGGCTAAGGTCTGCGGTACACCTCCATGGAGAGTGGAATCATGGGCTTCCTTTATAATAAGTTGTACAAAGCATCCACTCTTTAGGTAATAAAATGGGATGTTTGGTTTGGATGGGCAAGTCAGCCTTTACACCAATCGGCCTCGACATCTTATCAGACCTTTTCCGTCTAAGAACAAGCCTAAATTCTTCATCAGCTTATTCCTTTTTCCAGTGTCTTGGCCTAAATGTTTATATATTTCCCCGTAAGAATTTCTTTGTACTCTTTTCAGCCAGTATTCTCTAGGGGATCTAATTTCTGAAACCCCACCTTCTTATTCAAAAATTCTAACAACCAATTTAGTAGTATTTAGAAGTTGTCTTATTGATGAAAATCGGCTTTCGATGTCAATCACTTCTGGCTCAGGTGCTACTGGATCCAAGTTCACTGCACTAATCTCAGCAATACTGTTACTGTTTCTGTTCCGGCCAATCCTTAGTGAGTAACCATTTATGACCTTTAACCACAAGTTATCTTTGATCAGTCTCCTTACGGTCGAACCTCTCGAGAGCAGATCAGCAGGATTCTGTTTGGAGGACACATGCATGAATTTAAATTGGAAGACAGCTCTTTAATAGTCTTCACTCTATTACGGACGAAAGGAATTTTTCTGTCTTCCTTCCCTATCCAGTAAAGACAAATCTCACTGTCAGTCCAGATGTAAATGTCCTCAAACTGAGTATCAAGAGTAGTGGTTATATACCTGGCCAATTTAGTTCCTACTTAATTCTATGGAAGCCAATTCCATTTGAGGTAGGGTTCTTTCTTTAATTGGCGCAACTCTGGCTTTGGACAGTATAATCTTACTATCCTCTCCTGTTGCGCAATAAGCTACTGCTCCATAGGCCCTCTGAGAAGCATCACAAAATAACTGTTGTAAGTGCGACTTCTCATTACTGTTTATTTTTCCTGGGCATACATATGCTTGATGTAGTTTCAAACTCCCTTTCTAATCTGTTCCCATTGTTCCACAAGTATGTCTCACCTAATTCAGTGTCCCAGTCTAACTTTTCTCGCTTGAAGCCTCCTGTACTAAACATTTGCCCCTAATAACTATAGGACTGACCAATCCCTAATGGGTCAAATAGCTTGGAAACCCTGACTTAACAAGGACCTCTTGGTGAGAGTGACATCAGAGAACTTAAATGGTTTCAAAACTTATTACATCAGCTGTTGTATCCCAGTTAAGACCTAACACATGTTTGAATTTTGGGAATGTCAGAATCTGGATAGTCCTCTTGTATTTTATTCCTCAAAAAGTGGTGAATTTGTAATTCCAGCTCTGTAACATGGCAAATTTGCCTTCCCACATTCGGAATTGGCTACTTCATAAGCCTTCAAAGCTTCCGACTCTGTATCAGCAACACCTTGCAAATTATCCATATAAAAAGCCTGCCCTATTTCTGGACTTTTGGCATTTTCAAAAATGATGCTTTCAAGAAGTGTTGCAAAGTAGGAAAGGACTAGCACAAGAGCCAAAGAGCACCGATCGGAAACAGTAAGTTTTCAATGGACTATCCTCATTTTGAGGATCATGAGGCCAGAGGAATCTTGTAAATTTCCTATCCCTCATCTCTCAGTCCTATTCTGAGAAAAGCCTTACTAATGTCTGCTGTGTAAGCGTAAAGGTTTCTCTCTAAATCTTAGTAACACATTCCCTAACTTCTCTCTGTTAGTGTAGGTCCAGAGTATAGGCAATCGTTCAAAAGCTTAGCTGATCCCTTGGACGCTTTACTACTACAGTTGAATACTATCCTTATGGGAGTAGTTACTGAATCACTTGCTTACAGCATGATGTGGTAAGTAGTGTCCTTCTTTGTGGTTAACAGGGTATTCTACCTCTTCTATAAATTTATTCTTCAATTATGATCCTTTATAATATTATCATATAGGGTCAGATGTTCTGGTTTATCTCTCAACTTTCTTAGACGAGAATTTAACTGAACTTTAAGCTGCTTGGTAATTTGTTGGTAACTCTGAATGGTTTTAGTTTCCATGGTAAATCCTACCCAATACTGTCCATCCTTAAATTCCACAGACTGGTTATACAGATCCAAAGTTATTTTATCTTCAGGGGTTGGTTCCTCAGAATGTATTGCCCTACACTGTCTAGGTCCCACAATTTGTGTACAGGTTCAATGTTTTCATCCAACAAGTCATTTATCTGAGTAGGTTCCTAATTCTTTGCACCTATTCTAGCTACCATCAATGACTGTGTGGGGTAACAAACACTGAGTCTACTAGTTTGGCCTCTCCTTTAACTTGTTTTGGAAAAGGCAACTGACCCATAAGAAGGTTACCTCCTGGACTCTTGAACAACTGTACCTTATTCCTTTTAAAAGTCCTATGTAGGAATCTTCCACAATAATCAGAAGTAATTATCATTTTTATGGGACCCACAGTATCTGATTCAACATTCCGTTTAGCCAACTTTATCCCTGGTGAACTTTGTAGATGATCAGAGGGTTTCCTTCAATCCCTTTATGTATATACTTGTCTCCATAGTATCAAGCACAGCTGCTGTTATACGGCATTTATATCTGCCTAATTGTATTACAGGTCTAACTAAATCAAAAGACTGAGCTTTCCTAGTTGTTAAGAATCCTGTAATGGCTAGATTTACCTTGCCGATAACTGGTAACTTTAATTTCTCCACAATGTCTGCAGAAATGAAAGTTTTCTGAGCACCCGTATCAAACAGGGTACATACTAATTGGTTTCTATTCTCAAACAATGCTTTCACATCTGCTATTGGTACTGCGGCTGGCATTACTAATGGAGCATTCCCTTTTGCAATTGTCCTTATTGACGCTTGCGGGTTTAGGAACCTCAATTTTCATCCTGAGGCATAAAGCCACTATGATGATGATCCTTTTTGCATTTAAAGCAAAGATTTAATTTAGTCTTACAGTCCGCGGCAGTATGTTCGGAGTTCATACAGATTATACAACACCCCAATTCCTGAAGCTTCCCTACTCTAGAAGCATAATCAGGGGTAGTGTTGACAAAATACACTGGAATATTGTTCACCACAAAAGACACAAACTTTCCTGCCTTTTACCATGGAAGGTTTTATTTCATTAATGTCCTCAGCATGTCTATTCCTTATCTTTAATACTTTATCCTCGACCTTTGTGGAGCTAAGGAAAATTACCTATCTCTTCTTTTAGGCACATACTTGGTCTTCTCCTGACTTAACTTTCCCTATCAATCAGTTGGTTAGTGGGTTTTTTCTTTACTTCAGTCTTCTGTTTGACCTCAGTAGTGTTTACTGTTCCTTACCAAATGTTTACAGAGTTGCATGAAGCCTTCCTCTATCTCTTCACAGGAGAAATTATCCTTCTGGTACCTACCATACAGGCATCATTGGTTTTCGGTGGTAACTTTAAGGACACAATTCTTGAAAGCACCCAATCTGATGTTTTAATATCTTCGTAAGTACCTAAGGCCACTTAATTTACAACTTACTGCACAATTCCTAAATTTTTGCAAGGAATCAAATC
>NC_137062.1:23366492-23501492 GCF_032717465.1 Coenobita brevimanus
TGACAGATCTGTGGGTGCCAGCGCTAATTTTTGGAAACTAAGCCAAAACAAATCTATGTGGTGTGCTTTTACAGCTGGTATTTTTACTTGGTACATAAAGACCCTTTTCCTCTTTATCTTTTTTTTTTTCTGTCATATCAGCAACCCTACAGCCAATTCCATTAGCCAAAGGTCTGTCTCAGAAATTAGTTGTCCTTCTATCTCCATCCGAAAAGTCTAACCTCTTAAGCTGGTAATTTATGAGCTGTGATTGTCAGCATTTGTCAGTGTTATCCAAACAATACTGTCCAAACAATTCAACATATGCGGATATCATTAGTATATACTGATAATCGAATGTCTAGACATCAGTGAAGAAATGAATCACATTGTCTGTAGTTCGAAAATAAAAACAAAAAGACCGAAGTCTGCGCACATTTTAGCCTCAATTCGTCCTCTTCAATGGCATGTTGCTGATTGCAGGTGCTATGCCTTCTATCATTGTTATTATTTCTTAGTTCTGTGATTGGTTTGGTAACACGAGGACGACCTGAGGGATGATCGTTCCCACGTTAGCCCAGCTTCTTCCCTAAATCACTTAATCCACCTTTTTATGGTTCTACATATACATGATGTTTGAACCAGCTGTTCAGGATTCTCTTCCCTTGAATAGAGCCAGATCAGGTCACCTCCCATCCCCCTTGCCCTCTCACTTCCCAAGGTATATAGTAGGTCTGCTTGTCTTTTTGTGGTAGGATATACAGCGAGATGTAACTCCCAGTCGATCGCAGCCTGACCGAATATGGTTCACATTTCATCCCTCGGACGCAGCAATTTTCATGAGTCGATGTTAAGGCTTCGCAGTGTCCATCACCAGCAGATGTGAAGCTTGTGGCGAAGTCCGAAAGCTTGCCAACCACGAATATGTCACTGTGCTTGAAACTCTCATATTTTCTTGTTTCACTTCAATCTTCGGACAAAACAACGACCTTACAGCTTTGTCTTGGACTATACACCAGTAATGGAGTCCCTGGCACCTCCACCATACATTGTGTCACGTACTACACTCCCTTGTAGCTTGTGGTGCTGTAAGACAGTGGTGGCTGTGATCTATTGTACTCGTAGTTATTGGTGATAGACATTATGCTGCTGCTGCTGCTGCTGCTGATGATGATGATGATTTAGAATAGATTTAATGAGGATAATGTTAACTTTATAGCAATTGTTAGGGATGATGATGATGATATTGGTGTTGAAGTTGCTGCACTGTATAGAGGGTAGTGATGTCTATGGATGCTATCTATCTATCTATCTGTTCGTTTAGTCAGACATCACGATCCCGTAAGGGTGGCAGTTTTTTGAGTTAGTTGTTTTACGGGAAGAGGTGCTAACCCTCGTAGCCACTTGCTGACAAATTGGGAACATCCTGCAGTTTGGTAATATGACTACCACCCAGCGCCTATATGAGCTGCCTGGTTTACAGGAAACCATTGGGTTTGACACTCGATGCAACTGAAAGGGAAGTAGAGTAATATAAAGTGACAGGAAAGATGGGAGAATCAGGAAGAGAGTAGAGCGAACAAAGAAACAATCATAATTGTGAAGGAAGAAGTAGGCAGCACTACATCAAGTGAGTGGATGATGGATGATAATTAACATAATTCATCTTGCCTTCTACCTCTCATGTAGTTTGTGTTGCTGTGATAAAAATGAGAATGAAGGGAAGAAGAAAGAGATGAAGAAGTTGCAAAAAATTCAAAGGAAGAAATGAAACTAATATGAATAAAAATGCAAGGAGGCCAAAACAATGAGTGAATTAGTTAAGAAACTTCCAAGGAACGAGAAAAGGAAAAGGAAGGTAAAAAGAAATTGGAAAAGAAAGAAAAAGAGAAAGGAGAAATTCCCTTCAAATCAAGAAGAAAGAAAAAGGAAGAAGAGAGGAGAAAGAATAGAAACAAACACTAATAAGAAATATAAGAAATATAACCTATTAAAAGAAGAAAGAGAGTAGAAAGAGAAATAAAAAAGAATAATACGTAAAGAAGTCACCGGCGACCTCTACAATGGAACTCCAAGCACCAGTCCGTGGTCGCTCCATCTTACTTCACCTTGACTCCTTCTTCCATTGTTGTTTCATTGCTGTAATATAGTGAAAAAATGGAAGTACAGCAGAAGTAAAGGAAGGAAAGAGAAAGGGAAATAAGAAAGAAAAAGGTAGATGGAATGAAAGGAGATTCAGAGGAGAGAGAGGGGAAAAAAAAAAAATAATTGAGAACAAAGTCTAAGGATGAATGGGGAAATAAAGAAGGAAATGTAGAAAAAGAGCGAAGTAAATGAAGCAAAATGAAATGAAATTAAAAATGAAGGAGAAGGATAGAACAGGGAGAGAGAAAGAAAGAAAACTGAAGTACAAATGGTGAGCCAGTTTAGACCAAGGCAGCTCCACCTTACTTAGTTTCGCTTCCTATATCTCTTTTATCTTGTTATTTTGAAATATAGTGAACAGAGAATGGATAAAACCAGTAAACATAATATGTGAGAGGAGAGGGAAAGGAAATAACATACGAAAAAAAGCATAAGATAAAAAAAAGACAGGGAAAGAGAGAAAAAAAATGAAGAATGAGAATGAGAATGAACAGAAAGAAAGTAAGGTAAAAAAGAAGAGAATAGGAAAAACTTTGAAAAAATAGGGGACAGAAGCCAAATAAGAAATACATGAAGTAAACAATGAGATCGTAAGAAATGGAAAAAAAACGGAGACGCGTTAAGGTGTGAACTGGGCACAGGTGCACTGATAGAGCCCCAGGCCGCTGCATCTTAATTCATCTGGCCTCCTACCTCTCTTGTAGCTTGTGATGTTGTAATGTAGTGGTGGCTTTGATGTAATGTGCCTAATGCTGGTGGTGTTACAAGTGAGAAAATGATGATGGAGGTGGTGATGATTGTGGAGGTAATGTAGGTTAATTCTGATTGTGCTAATTACTGTATAACTGTATGGATAATAAATGTGATGATGATAGTGCTGGAAATGGTGGTTAATGTGGTGGTGATGGTGATGGTGGTGGTAATAATGATGTACACAACATCAGTGCTGGTGATAACATCATTTCATCTCACCTCCTACCTCTCTTAAAGCTGGTGATGCTGCAGTACCTGTGTACTATAGAATAGACAATAAGAAGATTGTTGTCGCTGTTGTTGTTCTTGTAGTTAAACCATCGTCTGTCTGACCGAAGCAGACTCATCAGCCGCAAGCAAGCATACAAACAGGGAACAATAATTAAGCTGAAAAAGAAAGAAAAATGAAATAACTAAAACGACTGGGAAGGAAAAAACAAGAGGGAATTAACAAAACATAAGTAAGAATGGGAAACATATAGAGAAGGTCATAAAGCATGAGTGGATAACTAATATGATGGAAGGAGTGGAAAGAAAACAATGAAAGACAAAAAAAAATTAATAAGAAAAATAGAAATGAAACGGACAGAAGGAGTGCAAACAAGAAACAGGGGGCAATAAGCTGAAATGGAAGGAAGGGAGAAAAAAGAATATGGATGAAAAGGGAAAAAGAAAAGAAAAGAAGCCACAGAATGGGGGCTGAACTATTCATTTGTGTCCCAGGTGGCTCCACCCTACTTCACCTTCACTCCTACCCTTCTTGTTGTTTTATTGTGGTTATAGTGAAGAAAGACAGTAAGAATAAATAAAGAAACTGATTGAGGAAAAAAATGATAAATGAGAGGGAGAGAAAGGAAACGAAAGAATGAATGAAAAGGACAAAGAGAAAGAAGAGAAAGGAATAGACAAACAAGAAAGTGGGAAACAAAGAAGTAAACTGAGAAAACAGGAGGAAAGAAAGACGAGAGTGATGCCAAATGTGAAATACAGGACAAGGATTGAAAGCAAGGGTGTAAATAGTAAAAGGAGGTATAAATGGTACATGTGTAATCTGAGTACACCTGTAGCAGTGTCACAGGCCACTCCACCTTGCTTCATCTCGCCTCCTTCCTCTTGTACCTTGTGATGCTGTAATATCGACGAGAAAGACAGAAAGATAAGTAAAGAGGAGAGAAAAAGAATGCTAAAAGCAAAAAGTGAAAAAGAATGAATTTGAAAAGAAAAAGTAGCGACTGGGAATTAGACATGGATCAGGTAAAAAAGAGAACGAAACCTAAATAAAAAAAACTATGAAAAGGGGAGAAATAAAAGTAAATGAGCTAATTCTAAAAAGCAAAGGAAGAAATAATTCGGCGAAAGAAAATAAAGCAAGTAAAACAGGATGTGCAAAGGTATGATGTGGAAGTGTAGACAGGTACAGTAGTCCAGGCCGCTCTACCTATCTCCATATCGCCTCCTGCCTCCCTGGGTGTTTATAATGCTTTAATACTCTGCCCATCATAGCTTGGCATAAAATTGCCATCTCTCCATCTTGATTGCTGAGCTATTACAAGAGATGAAGACTTGAATATGGTGCAATACTCTGTCTGCTTAAACATGGCGCAAAATTGCCATCTATCAATCTTGAGTGCAGAGCTGGAACTCGAAATTAACACTGGATTTCTTACTATATTCTGAACACTTTAACATTGTATAAAATTATCATCTCTGCATCTGCGATAAAGAAATCTAGATTATTGGTCCTGGTCATGATGGAGTGCTACTGAAAGGCATATAGAGCCTCAGTAGTCTTAATCTACCATTCACCTGGGGGAAATTCATTACAAAACTGACGAAAACCTTTGCCAAGTTAAAGGTGGACGAACTGTAATGGTGACCTAGATCTAATGTAGATAATGGTGATGATGTTGATGATGATGATGATGATGATGATGATGATGATGATGATGATGATGATTGATATTTTTATGATAAAGCAATAAACCACAATGCACAATCATGTTGATAATAATGATGCCGTAAATAATGATGGTGGTGATGGTTGTAATGACTGTGATGATGATGATGATGGAGGTTGGTGTTGATGATAATGATAAACGTACCTGTATGCATGATGATGATGATGATGATGATGATGATGATAACTGATATGCTAGTGGTACTGATGGTTATGTATATTAGTAATGATGATAACCTTACTTGGTCCCACATCCTACTTTTCGTGTAGCTTGTGATATAATGAGGAGAGAAAACAGAGGGGAAACAAAAATATAAAAAAGAAGGAAATAATTGGAAAACAATGAAATAAAAGTTGTTAATGGAGAACGCAAATGAAAGAAACGGCTATGTAGACGAGGAAAAAAAATAAAGGGATAAAAAGAAAACAGGGGAGAAAAAATGGAAAGGAAGGGAGAAAGAACGAAAGAAATAAGATTAAAAAAGAATAGGTATATAAATGGAAATTACAGAAAGAAATATAAGGGAAGAAATGGTTAATTATAATAAAAAAATATCAGATGAATGCAGGTTGTAACTCAGGCCGGGTGTAGTGGAGTGCCAGGCCGCTGCACCTTACTTCATATCCCCTCCCACCTCTCTTGTACCTTGTGATGATGTACTATAATGCAGGAGAAGTGGGACCTGGAAAGAAAGAATATGATGATGGTGGTAATGATGACGATTATGGTGGTGGTGGTGATACTGGTTGTTGGTTATTTTTGATGGTGATCATTATAATTCGGAAAGTGATGATAATAATGATGATGACAATGGCGATGTTGATATTATAAAAGTAGTTCTACACAACCAATAATTGCGATGATGTAAGTAACGTTCAGTAGTGATGTGGGTTAACTTTGATGATGATGATGGTGATGATGATGATGACGAGGATAACGAAAATGATGATGATTTTGGAAAAGCTTAGATCTTCACACCTACTGTATAACCTAATGGTAAAGTATCATTGATCTTGAATAATGATGTCAGTTTGCTTTGATAATGATGATAGTGGTGGCGGCATTTTCTCACATATTAGCGGCCCAACCCGGCCCGACCGTAATGCTTTTGAGAAGCTTGTATTTCAGCAACCACAGGGTTGATCACTACGTGGTTTGCACCATATGACAGCTCAATTCTTTAAGATTTGTTTTTGACAGGTTTCATGACACCCAGGTGGTGCACGTGGCATGCACCTTGTGCAGCATGTCGAAAATCTTCAGGGGAGGGCCACAGGACAGATAGTTTGTAGGAAAGGCATGAAACTTGGTAGGTAGACAGCCATCAATAAACTCTAGGCATCCTCGGGGTGTAAGGCCACATTTCAATGCTTTCGGATTTAAATGGCCTCACTCTTACCTCGCCGACAAAGGCGTTTTACTGGTGGGTGTGGCGGCGGTGAGGTAGAGTATAATTATGAAAACAAGAGATGTCTTTGTTGTCTTAAACTCTGTGCCTCCGATGTAGAGAACCAGGTCGTTGGACTCTGCATAGTCTCATCTCCTTGTTTTTAATCTACACTAATTTATCTAATCTGCAGTTGATCTTATGCAGGTCAGGGCAGACTCCTGTAACTGGAGGTGTTGGGTATCGTCTACATTAACACCTGCTCTACTAAGGGGATCTTACCTGAATAAAATCCTATGATGTTAAATAAAAATTACGTCATCGTACTGGAGGTGAGTAATGTCAGTACATTATGTCCAAGTTGAGCAAAGTAGCCAACCAGGCCGCTGCACCTTACTTCATTTCACCTCCGACCCCATTGTAGCTTGTGATGTAATATAGTGATGGCTGTGATCTGATGTACCTACTGCTGGTGGAGGTGATGGTGATGATGATGATGATGTTAATTATGGTATTGGTGATTCTGCTGGTTAGTTATCTTAGTTGCAATGATGGTAATGATGCTGATGGCTATCTAGGTTAGTTTCGATGATAATGGTCACGTTATGGTCAATGATAATCAATCTATTGCCAGACGCCATAATCCCATAAGGGGTGGCCATTTGACTTTGAGTTATTTGTTTTACGGGGAGGGGCACTAACCCTCCACCAACCCACTTGTTGACGCGTAGGGAGCACGTGTATAATGATGATGATATTGATGATAATAATGATGATAATCATGATGATAATGATTGTGGTTTTCGCCGTAGTGGTGGTGTTGGTGGTAATAATACTGATGTCCAGCAGCTTACCCGAATTTCCTGTGGCCTCCTACCCCTCTTGTAACGTTGTTGTTGATGCTCAATCCCAGTCTGACAGCCGAGCAGACCGATCAATCGTAGGCAAGCGACCGGCCCTGCAGAGGTATCCCGTGCAATGTACCGAAGTTTCTTTGAGGTGGACAGCGCTTCACCACAGCTAGGCACATGGAAAAATGTGAAGGTTAAGTTCCTGGGTGGGCTCCAAGTTTGCGCTTCTCCACCCAGCTAGCACGAGCACCATATAATGCTTCAAATCACCCCGCTGCCTGGTTATATGGTTGTCATTCAACGTCGCAAATGACTTCATAGGCTACATGAAACCACTGGACTTGTCACTCAGCGCAGAGTTACTTGAGCGTAGAGTTACTTGAAGATGAAAGATGTGCAATATAAAGTGACAGGAGGGAAAGGGAGAAATAGGAAGAGAGACGGGCAGAGAAAAGTAGAATGAGAAAAGGGATGAGAAATGTATGTAGCACTACGTCAAGTGAATGGATGATGGTCGAACCACCTACCCTCTCTTTTGTCATTGTGCAACATAATGGAAAAAGGCAACAATAAGGACAAACAACTGAAAAAAAGAAAGTAAAAGAATAATTATGCTTAAGATAAAAGACTCCATACGACGAAAAAAATGAAATAAAAAGAATAAAAACAAGACTCAAAAGAATAAAATAGTAAAGAAAAAGAGAGAGAACTAAAGTAGAACATGAATCAAATGTAATATACAGAGAAAAAGAAAGAAGGTAAAAAAAAAAAAAAAAGGAAATGAGAAGATGGACCAATAAAGGAGCATGGTGATGTGTAAGGTGGAACTCCAGACACCTATATTTGTGTCTCAGGCCTCTGCTCCTTAAGTCACGTTGGCTCCTACATCTGCTAATGAATTTTTGCTGCGAAAACAGAGGGAAGAAGGAAATAAAAAAAGTAAAGCACAGAAGAGGTAGAGGAAAGGAAGTGTCAAAGAAGAGTAGGAAAATGAATGGATGAAGGAAACTGAGAATGAAAGAGGAAGATAAGAAGGATCAGAATGAACCAATCATGAATTGAATGGAAAGGAATGAAAGATAGGTATTAATGCCTCTCCACCCTTCATCATCTTACCTCTTTTGTTGCTTATGGTGTTAGTGGAGACAGCAAGGACGAAAGATAACGAGAGATGAAGAAAAGGGGAATGTAAGGGAGGCAAGTGAGAAGGAAGAAACGTAGAGCAGCAAGAAATAAGAAATCGAAGACCCCGCAATGAGGAAATATAGATAAGAGAGAGAAAAAAAAGTATGAACGGTAGAATGAAAAGGAAAGAACAAGGCAGGAGTAAATATGGAAGGGAGAGAAGGGGAAACCAAGAAAAAGAGAAAAAGTAAACAAGGAAAAGAAGAGGGAAATGAAGAAAAGGAGACAACAGAAGCAGGTAGGGTGAAGGTTTGAACTCAGTCCAGGTGTAGTAGGAGTCCCAGGCCGCTGCATCTTACTTCATCTCGCCTCCTGCCTCTCTTGTAGCTTGTGATGCTGTAATATAGTGGTGGCTGTGATCTAACGTACCTAATGCTGGTAATAGTGATGCTGATGGCGATGGTGATGATGATTATGATGGATGTGATGATGGTGATGTAAAATAGGTTATAACTGACGAGCCTAATGTTAAATGTATGGATAATGATGATGATGATGATGATGATAAGGATAGTGGTGATAGTGGTGATGGTGGTGGTAGTGGTGATGGTGGTGGTGATGGTAGTGATGTGGTGATATGTAGGAGTTTACTATGATGGTGAATATGATAATGATTACAACGATGTAGGCTCTGATGAGCAAAATGTTAATTGTATGGATGATGACGATGATGATGATTTGCAGTAAGTTACTATGATGTTGATGTTGATGGTAGTGGTGATATGCAGTACGTTACTATGATGATGATGATGATGGTGGTGTTGATGGCGGTGGTGATATGCAGTACGTTACTATGATGTTGATGTTGATGGCGGTGGTGATATGCAGTACGTTACTATGATGTTGATGTTGATGGCGGTGGTGATATGCAGTACGTTACTATGATGTTGATGTTGATGGCGGTGGTGATATGCAGTACGTTACTATGATGATGATGATGATGGTGGTGTTGATGGCGGTGGTGATATGCAGTAGGTTACTATGATGTTGATGTTGATGGCGGTGGTGATATGCAGTACGTTACTATGATGATGATGATGTTGATGTTGATGGTAGTGGTGATATGCAGTAGGTTACTATGATGTTGGTGTTGATGGCGGTGGTGATATGCAGTACGTTACTTGTTGATGGCGGTGGTGAGATGCAGTACGTTACTATGATGATGATGATGTTGATGTTGATGGTAGTGGTGATATGCAGTAGGTTACTATGATGTTGGTGTTGATGGCGGTGGTGATATGCAGTACGTTACTATGATGATGATGGTGGTGGTGTTGATGGTAGTGGTGATATGCAGTAAGGTACTATGATGGTGGTGTTGATGGTAGTGGTGATATGCAGTACGTTACTATGATGATGATGATGATGGTGGTGTTGATGGTAGTGGTGATATGCAGTAGGTTACTATGATGTTGATGTTGATGGCGGTGGTGATATGCAGTACGTTACTATGATGATGATGATGATGGTGGTGTTGATGGTAGTGGTGATATGCAGTAGGTTACTATGATGTTGATGTTGATGGGGGTGGTGATATGCAGTACGTTACTATGATGATGATGATGTTGATGTTGATGGTAGTGGTGATATGCAGTAGGTTACTATGATGTTGATGTTGATGGCGGTGGTGATATGCAGTACGTTACTATGATGATGATGATGTTGATGTTGATGGTAGTGGTGATATGCAGTAGGTTACTATGATGGTGGCGTTGATGGCGGTGGTGATATGCAGTACGTTACTATGATGATGATGATGTTGATGTTGATGGTAGTGGTGATATGCAGTAAGTTACTATGATGTTGGTGTTGATGGCGGTGGTGATATGCAGTACGTTACTATGATGATGATGATGGTGGTGTTGATGGTAGTGGTGATATGCAGTAGGTTACTATGATGTTGGTGTTGATGGCGGTGGTGATATGCAGTACGTTACTATGATGATGATGATGTTGATGTTGATGGTAGTGGTGATATGCAGTAAGTTACTATGATGTTGGTGTTGATGGCGGTGGTGATATGCAGTACGTTACTATGATGATGATGATGGTGGTGTTGATGGTAGTGGTGATATGCAGTAGGTTACTATGATGTTGGTGTTGATGGCGGTGGTGATATGCAGTACGTTACTATGATGATGATGGTGGTGGTGTTGATGGCGGTGGTGATATGCAGTAGGTTACTATGATGTTGGTGTTGATGGCGGTGGTGATATGCAGTACGTTACTATGATGATGATGATGGTGGTGGTGTTGATGGTAGTGGTGATATGCAGTACGTTACTATGATGTTGGTGTTGATGGCGGTGGTGATATGCAGTACGTTACTATGATGATGATGATGTTGATGTTGATGGCGGTGGTGATATGCAGTACGTTACTATGATGATGATGATGATGGTGGTGTTGATGGTAGTGGTGATATGCAGTACGTTACTATGATGTTGGTGTTGATGGCGGTGGTGATATGCAGTACGTTACTATGATGATGATGATGTTGATGTTGATGGCGGTGGTGATATGCAGTACGTTACTATGATGATGATGATGATGGTGGTGTTGATGGTAGTGGTGATATGCAGTACGTTACTATGATGATGATGATGATGGTGGTGTTGATGGTAGTGGTGATATGCAGTACGTTACTATGATGATGATGATGATGGTGGTGTTGATGGTAGTGGTGATATGCAGTACGTTACTATGATGTTCATGGATATGATAATGATGATGATGATGATAATGACGCTGATGTTGGTTACAATTAACAAATATCTAATAAACAAATAAAAAAAAGATAAAGATAAAGGTCATAAATTAGAAAGAAAAAAAAACGACAGAAGGCTTAATGAGAAAAATAAGGAATGTAACCAGAAAACTGAGAAAAAAAAAAAAAACGGCATTATCTAAACTGTGTCGAACTCAGTGCCCCTCTGTTACAATGTCAGGTCGCTCCGCCTTACATCACCCTGGCTGCCACTTCGCTGGTAGTTTTATTGCTGATACAGCGAAGAAAAAAAAAAGCGTAATAAAGAAAAGGAACAAATGGGATGCTTAGAAGGAAGTGAAAGACAGGGCAAAACAAAAGAAGAAAGGTGGGGAGCGAACGACAGAATTTGAGACTGACAGATGAAAAGCAGGACAAAGAAAAAAGAATTTAAAATTAAGGGAAAGAGAAGTTGATTTTAGGTAAAATTAACACATTCATTTTGATGACGTGTGTGTGTGTGTGTGTGTGTGTGTGTGTGTGTGTGTGTGTGTGTGTGTGTGTGTGTTATCAAAATATCTAAATTCGATTTTAACCAAACAGGTGGATGAATTGTTGGTCAGCGAATGAGATCTAGTTTTAGAGAACAGCAAGTCAAAGGTCAACATCACAGAACTAGGTTAAACACTGACCCAGCAAAATCAACTAGGACAGTCTTTTTCCAGTTTTGACCAAATATGGATGGGTTAAATATTGGGTGAGAATGAAATATTTTTCTTTTGACAAAAACCAGCCTGAGGTTAAAGACACAGGGCAGTGTCAATGTTAGACATGTGTTTGTGATTGTCAACAAAATATCACATAGAGATTGTTCTTACTTTAATCAACAAAATATCACATAGAGATTGTTCTTACTTTAATCAAACCTAGTTAATGACTGAAGGTAATCGAAGGAGTACACCTGTTGTTTTTAGGGACAATAGTGTTGTAAAAGGTAAAGATGACAGGGCAAGGCCAACTTCAATATTATGTCCGATTCAGAACAAACTTTGTGGAATGGTTGAGGCTGAGGCATGAATAAAAAGATTCGACTTTGAGCACAAACAGTCAAAGGTCAAGGTCCCAGGAAAAGGTCAAAGTTCATGGTCAGAGGGAAAAGTCAAAGGCAACGGTTGTAAGGCAAGGTCAACACAAACAATACAGATGTAATTTGAGTAAAAGTTGGTGGAAGGGTTAAGGATTAGACAAGAATGAAATCCTCTAATTGTATTTGTAATCTGTGGCAGGTGGAGGTCACAGGGCCGTGTCAAATATTCGGGCCAAAGACCAGATGGTGGTCGCTGGAGTTGCAGGGTTCCAGTGCTTCTCTTTGTTCATTTTATTCTTGTCACCCTAAGACGATTTTGTTCAGTTTAGGAGCAACTTTCCCAGCCAGAGGGGTTAGATAAAGCCTTCATTAAACCATTTACTACAAGAGGTCTGCACCAAGTTTAATATAATCGTCTGCAGGCACAAAGAATGACACTGAAAAATATGTCATCTGATGGAAGGATAAAAGTAGCCTATAACTGAAAGGCACAGCAGACAGGTATAGATAAATAATTAGGTAGATACGCACGGAGGCAGACAGACAAAGAGAAATAGATATAGGCCTATACCAGAAAAAAAAAAGAAAAAAAAGAAAAAGAACGATGGTGAGGTGACTGAACCCCAGCCACTCAGTGTCGAGCAGCGAATCGATCTATCTCTGTCCTCCGCGCCTCCTGATTACCATTCTTCCTTCAAGTATAATATTATGCTTTTTGTCATCATAGTACTTTTTATCGTGTCTGCCTTATGATTTCTTCATAATTTGTTTTACGAATTCTCTTTACTTACACACACACACACACACACACACACACACACACACACACACACACACACATGATACAGAATGCCTCAGTAATAACCCTACTCCTCCACCCAACATTACACTTCACAAACACATACCCGGTAAGTTACAAAAACACACAGCCACCACATCCATGGAAAACCTGCCGCCAAACTACCGTACATCTTTCCTGAACCACCATCAGACATCCACCCCTCAGATCCTACCCTACCCAGAGAGACACCAGGGCACTTAGACAGACTACGATGTGGCCCTCACCCTTCCCTGCTACAATACCAACCCAACATACAACTGACAAACAATCCACTATGCCCACACCGCAATGCAGCCACCCACACCACAACACACTAACCTCATGCACCTCACTGTCACAACACAAATCATCCTTCAACAAAAACTTGCACCCACCCAGCCAGGTACTGGTGTGTGGTGATTATTTCTTGAAATAATAATTCACCCTTGGGAACGTCGTCATTTTTGGCTTTTCCTCGGGAATACATAAGATAAAATGATATTCACGTACTCTTTGTATGCCATACTAAAAATTTAAATGGAAGGAATTGTGGAGCTGCGTGATTGACAAGGAAAGCACCTAAACATTCCCACACATTTCGTCATGCAACCGTCGGTTTACAAATCCAGGTCCCTGTTCCATTTCCAGGTGCCAACAGACTGGGGTAAAAACACCCTACCAGTGGTGGGCCTGGGTGTCGAACTCGCAACTTCAAGTGTACTGACACAATGATCGCCTTCAGTAATGTAGGCCAGAGTTGTGACAACATTCTTTACGTTAAAGAAGCTGAATAGGTTGTCTGCTAGTTGACCAAGCTTACCAAGGGTTTGACTAACACAAAAATTCCATTGTCTTGAAAAAAGTTCCTAGTATCACTGCAATATTTGACAACAACATTGCTTACGTTGAATCTGCTCATGTCATAGTTGTGTTCAATGATCCTTTTGTTTATAGCCCTAATCATGTCACCAGTCCATGCAAGGAACACTGTACAACCCAGCCCTCCGTCTATTTACGTGTCTTTTTCACCAGGCTACTTGACGCCATCCACGTCCATATGGCCCAGTCGTGTCAGTCCCCGTTCATTCACACCAGGTTTACTCACATCCTTTACATCCATTCAGGTCAGCTCAAGTCCATTCAGGTCAACAGAGATTTCAAGGCTTTTCAAGTCCAGTCAAACCTAATCAGGTCAATTTAGGTTTATCTAATTCATTTTAGAACCATTTAGGTTGCTAGTTCATTTATCACAGTCTGGCTGGGTGTACTCGTGTCTCTCAGGGTAGGGAATATTCTGAGGGGAGTCTATCTACTGGTGGTTCTTGAAGGATGCTGTTTGGGTGCAGGGTTTGGATGGCTGCGGTGGCCAGGGCTGGGGTCAATTCATTTTTGTCATTTCAATTCAATTCTAATTCAGAATATAATTTGAATTAATGAATTCCAGTGCAATTCAATTCAATCGTAAAAAGGAAATCCTCAATTCCAGTTCTGTTCAGTTTATTATGGTCGATATTTCATTCAATTAAAATGTTTTCAACTCAATATCAGTTTTAATCTACCCAGTAACATTAATCTAACGGTTACTTCACTTGATATAGTTTTAACTTTTTTGTGACAGCAAACTGTATATTTTACTGTTTATTTGAGTATATTGTAAGTTAATTATTGTGCAATAATGAATTCGCGTAAAACAGTATAAAAAAATATTTTATCAATTCAGTCATCAGTTCATATCAGTTCATTGATATCAAATCCAATTCATTTCAGTTAGTTTTATTTTTTATTTTTCTCAATTCCAATTCAATTCCAATTAATATTTTTTTAAATCAATTCCAATTCATTGTTTTTTAAATCAATTCCAATTCAGATCCAATTCATAGTTTTTTTTTTAATCAATTCCAATTCAATTCCAGTTCAATTCATAATGGACCCCAACCCTGGCGGTGGCTGTGTGTTTATGTTTGTGAATTACGGTGGTCAGAGACCAGACACAGGTCAGCAAGTCCCACCCAGACGGTCATAGACCAGTCACAGGTCAGCAAGTCCCACCCAGACGGTCATAGACCAGTCACAGGTCAGCAAATCACACCCAGACGGTCATAGACCAGTCACAGGTCAGTAAGTCCCACCCAGACGGTCATAGACCAGTCACAGGTCAGCAAGTCCCACCCGCACGGCCAGATGGCCAATGACGGGTCAGCAAGTGCCACTCTGGCACCAAAATTTAATACAACGGAAGGTATATTTAAGCGTCTAATTCTGCAACATTTTTATTAATAAATTAGAAACTGTGAGGATTCGAACCAGCGCTGGTAAGTACGTGGATACAGCAGCTTACCGACTGAGCTATCCAGCCACCCCAAATTTAATACAACAGAAGCTGTATTTAAGCGTCTAATTCCACAAGATTTTTATTAATAAAGTAAAGCAACTACAAGTCTGCGATCTAGTCCAGCGTCTATTAATTTGTAGTCTCTCACCTCACCCATCATGTCACCGGCCGGTGTGAATAGAAAAAATACACTTTCAGAATTGTATATGAACATTGTTACACTTGCTGTTTACATATTTTTAGTGTAGTATCATGGATATTTACCCAGTAAAATGCCAGCGTCTGTGTGCAGCAAGGTCTACTAAATGAAGGCTACTTGAGAATAAAGGAATGGTTGTTTTGACTCAGAGTGATATGTCCGCGAATGAAAAGACATGAAATGAGGGAAGAATTTTATTAACTCGGATGCAGTGAGAGAAATGAGGGGGAAAGGGAAAAATTGAAATCACTGGTTAACTTTTGGTACACGTGAAAAAAAAAAAAAATAATATAACCTAACCCTTGCATTGTTTTGCAGGTCATTCTTCACGCCTTGCCATCACACTGAGAAACATGAAGGATGAAAATATCTCAGTACTTAGTACAGACAATAATTGTGAGAATATCTAACAATATAAAGTAACTGGGGTGACATTCACAAAAAATACAGTGATGAGCCTGACTGCCATATTGTCAAATATTCTAGTCCGTTCGCCTTTCCTGCCTCCCATTCACCGGTGGTCATACACGCTTGTATGTGACCTAGTGGACTGAGGTGCATATCGTCTTTCCTGCCTCTCATTCATCCGTGTAATCATACACGCTTGTATGTGACCTAGTGGACTGAGGTGCATATCGTCTTTCCTGCCTCCCATTCATCGGTATAATCATACACGCTTGTATGTGACCTAGTGGACTGAGGTGCATATCGCCTTTCCTGCCTCTCATTCATCGGTGTAATCATACACACTTTTATGTGACCTAGTGGACTGAGGTGCATATCGTCTTTCCTGCCTCCCATTCATCGGTGTAATCATACACACTTTTATGTGACCTAGTGGACTGAGGTGCTAAGCATCTTAACTTATGAGATCTGAAAAAAGAAAAAGACATGAACATATAAAACACAAAATTAACAAACCATTGGTCCTTTTATAGTTTAAATACAGAAGAAAATACTTCTGCAAAAATGCATAAATATATAAATAATTCACAAAAATATAACTCACCAATCGGAAGTAAAATCCCCCTCCCAGAACACTAAGCTGACCAGACTAGAGTCCTGTACTGCATAGGGCTGGTAAAGGAAGGTGTACAACGACAACAAAGGACAGGTCAGACACCGACAACGGAACAAAGAGTAATGAACATCTGAAGCGGAAAAGAAACCATGTCAGTCCACTAAATATTGTTTGCAAGATTTAATTCTGGATTAAGCTTTTGATTTAACAGTTTCTCTTTCAAAAATGCATCTCCATGACTCCAAAACCTACCAGTATTTTGAAAATCATTCTCTGTGAAATAATGATAATTGTTCAGTGAGTAAAAGGACAAAAAACAATAAAAGAAAAATGGAAATGAATTTCGGAAGAAGAAGTGTCTAAGGTAAATGATTAAAAAAATACAGACTGAAATAAGAAAAGGGGAAATAAAAGGGGGGGGGGGATTCAAAACCAAAAAAGAAAATAGGAGGACGAATGAAAACAAACACGTAAAAAAGGATGTGTAAAGGTACGATGTGGAAGTGTAGACAGGTATAGTAGTGCCAGGCCGCTCTACCTATCTCCATATCGCCTCCTGCCTCTCTGGGTGTTTACAATGATTTAATACTCTGCGGATTTTAACTTGGCCTAAAACTGCCATCACTCCACCTTGATCTTTGAGCTATAACAAGTGATAAAGACCAGAATACTGTGTAATATACTGTTTACTTAAACATGGCGCAAAATTGCCATCTCTCAATTCTGGATGCAGAGGTAGAACAAGAGATTAACACTGGATGTGTTGCTATATTCTCGCCAGTTTAACATAACCTAAAATTACTAGGTTTCCAATGTTAATGCTGAGCTGTAACAAAAGACTCTATAATATGGTCCTGGTCATCAACAAGTGCTACTGAAAGGATGTAGAACCGTAGTAGCCTTAACCTACAATTCACGTACGGGAAATTCACTGCAAAATGACGAAAACCTTTCCCATGTTGAGGTGGACGAACTGTAGATGTGGCCTAGATATAATGTAGCTAATGGTCATGGTGGGGATGATGATGTAGGTTATTTTTGATGATAAAACAATACATGATTGGCTAATGATGTTGCCAATGACTGTGTGAATAGGCCTAATGATGGTGGTTGTAATGATAGTGATGATGATGGAGACTGGTTTTGATGAAAATGATAATAATATGAATAATGCTGCTGCTGATGACGATGCTGATTAACGTGCAAGTGGTAATGAGAGTGATGTTTATTAGTAATGATGATGATAACCTTACTTTATCTAACATCCTACTTCTCGTTTAGCTTGTAATATAACGAGGAAGGAAAATAGAAAAGAAAGACAGAAAATATGAAAGAAGTAAATAAATGGAAGAATATTAAAGTTGATAACGGAGAAAGCAAAAAAAAAAAAAAAATGACTATATAATGGAGAAATAAATAAGATGATAAAAAGAACGCAAGGGAAAAAAAGGAAAGGAAGGGAGAAAGAATGAAAGAAATAACATTAAAAAACAAAAGGCATACAAATGGAAAATAGAAACCAATATAAAGGAGGAAATAAGTAATTATAATAAAAGTGTAATAAATATATGCAGGTTGTAACTCAGTCCAGGTGTAGTGGAGTGCCAGGCGGCTGCACCTTACTTCATATCCCCTCCCACCTCTCTTGTACCTTGTGATGATGTACTATAATGCAGAAGAAAAGACAACTGAAAAATATAAAAAAATGGTGATGGTGATCATGGTGATGGTGATCATTGTGGTGGTGGTATGATACTGGTTGTTGCCTGTTATTGGTGCTGATACGCATGATTATGGTGGTGGTGAGGAAGATATTAATGACAAAAAAAGGAGACGTCCAACAGCAGTTGAACTCCTGGCCTCTGGTGCAGAGACCCTGGCCGTTCAACTCTACCCAGTCTCATCTCCTCCTTACTTCCTCTTGCCTCCCACCTCTCTTGTAACTTGTTGATCAAGCCCAGTCTGTCTGGCCGAGCAGACCCATCACCCGCAGGCAAGCTCCAACCCTGCAGGGCCTTTTCGTGCAGTGAATCGATGTTCTCTTGCGAAGGACAGAGCCTCGCCACAGCGAGACTTAAGGAAAAGTCTGGAGGTTTGGTTCCTGGGTGGATGCCAGATTTGCATTTCTCCACCCAGTTAGAAGGGGCACCATACCTGGCCCCACATACCCCGTCATTTAGATATATGGTTACCACCCAGCGTTGTCACCAGTTCCTCAACTACATGAAAGAAGTAGGCTTCACACGGTGTGGTCACCTAAAGTAGAAAGAAGAGCAATAAAATGTGACAAGAAAGAAAGGGAGAAGTTAAAAAAGAGGAGGGCAGACATAGATTGAATGAGAAAGAGGATGGAAGAAGCAGGCAGCACTACATCAAGTGCGTGGATGATGGTTGCCACCACCTACCACTTCTTGTAACCTGTGATTCTGTAACGTAATGGAAAACAGTTGGCAGCAAGGTGAAAGAAGTAAAAGAAGAGTAGAAGAAAAAGTATGATTAAGATATAAGAACGTAAAAGACAAAAACAATTTATAACAGAGAAAGAAATGAGATAAGAAGGAGAATGAAGGTAAAAGTACAAGGTAAAGGTGGGAGCAGACGCCATGAGGCGCTTAGCCGCGGTGGTAATCTCGGAAACATAGGCCTTTGAGCCTGTGGCGGGTTGCTCACCCAATATTCTGGGATACAAGGCCACTGCATCATCCAGGTTACCACAGTTACCTTCCCTAGGTGTTACGCTTGGTACTCATTTTATCTGCCAACCCACAAGGGCTGGATGGACACCTGTGTCGAGGAGAAAAATAGAAGTAAAGAAGAAAGAACTAAAGTAGAACAGAAATCAGCAGTAGCGGAATGAAAAAAAGAGAAAGAAAATGGGAGATAAGATGGACCAATACAGGAGCATCCTAGTGCATTGGGTGGAACTCCAGCCACTACATTTGAGTGTCAGGCCGCTCCACCTTACTTCACGTTGGCTCCTACTTCTCTTGATCAATTATTGCTGCAGTATGTGGTGAAGAAAGAAGGAAAACAGTAAAAGAAAAGCAAAAAGAAAGAAAAAGGTAAAGTGAAGACAAAGAAAAAAAAACATGAAAATGAGAGAGAAAAGGGGAAAGGAAATGACAAAGCAAGAAATGGAAAGAATGAAGGAAACTGAGAAAGAAATAGAAATATAAGGACAACGAGAACGAACCAGACCATGAAAAGAAGGAAAAGGAAAGAAAGTCAGGAAGAAAGAAAACTGTGTATAAACTTGGTACAGGTGTAGTAGAGTTCCAGGCCAGTCCACCTTGCGTCATCTTGCCTCTTACCCCTCTTGTTGCTTATGGTGATAGTGGTGAAAGGAAGGACGAAAGAAAACGAGTGATGAAGAAAAGGAGAATGTAAGAGAATAAAGTGAGGAGACAAACATAAAAGAACAATATAATACCCATTCTAGGTGATTTCAGTGTTCACCACCCGCTTTGGCTCTCCTCTCCTTTCACTGCTCCACCTCGTGAGCAAGCCTACATCTTTTCAATCCTTAATGACTTACAGCAACTTGTACAGCACCATACTCGTATCCCTGACCGTCTTGGACAGAGATCCAACGTGTTTGACCTCTTCCTTATGACCACCACAATTTTGCCTCAGGAGTGAGAGAGAGAACGTTAAGGAAATGCTAACGAGGCGCTGGTGGAATGAAGGATGTGTGTGTGTGTGTGTGTGTGTGTGTGTGTGTGTGTGTGTGTGTGTGTGTGTGTGTGTGTGTGTGTGTGTGTGTTGTTATAACCACGACAGGTACAACACACCACCACTAAGCAATTAACCGTAAAGACAAGTACCATCCGAGTCGTAAACGAGGACTGAATTAGGGAAATAATGATCACAGGTTTCAGAATGGTTTTAGTTCCGACTTTTATTTCTATTATTTCCTACCCTGTGAACCTGATGGTTGATATTGGTGTTGGCTTTTACTGTAGCATTCTCTTTATCAATGTACTTTGCCGAGAGAGAGAGAGAGAGAGAGAGAGAGAGAGAGAGAGAGAGAGAGAGAGAGAGAGCAATGCGTAGTGACGGGAAAGAAAGCAACGGAAGGAAAGCGGAAGAGGAAGGGAGACAAATTACCCTGCGCTATTTCAAACCTACCTACCCTACCTTACCCCCTCTACCTTACCAAGCATTAAAAGCAAACACTCTTTGTATTCTTTTAACCACTAATGTCGGGCATTTTTGCCGCATAAACAATGATCCAGCCAAAATCTGACGTGTGATCCGACACGAACAGCTTTATCACTTATGTGGCCTTTTTTTTTTTTTGTTACAGGTTTCAGCTTCGTTGTCGGATACTTTCATATATTTAACCTCACCATTACGATTGTCTGCCCTTAGCTGAATATCGGAGTGTGACTGGCAGAAAAAATAAATATAAATGACACTATTATAATGAAAGGCAAAATAAATATTGCTTCTAACGCCTTCACAGCCAGATGTCTCCTTCTATGCTGAATAAAATCATATGGCGGCAGCAAGAATTATATGAAAAGTTCTCATCCTACTGAGTGAAAACTTGCGTCAGAGAGACCTGACAAAATTACCAAACGTGATAAGTGCAGCTATACAATGGCGGTCTGTAGTTTGTTTACACAACCTTGAAACTGTTTCAGATCCTAATGATATTTGACTAACGAAGCAGCATTATTCAAGCACGTTTGAAGGACTATGATCTCACTCCATTACTTCGGAATCACACACGTGTAAAAGGGTGACTGACCGAAAATTCTAGTTAGCTCTTGCATTAGAGAGTGGGTTAGAAACAGTGGTGCTGGTGTGTGGATAGTGTGTATGGTGAGTGTGTAATGTAAGTAATATAAATTGTCCATCCTGTCGTGTCAAAATCATCACCATCACCATCATCACAAGCCTGCATCTGTAAATGCAATATGTAATATCATTACCACCACCTTCATCATAAGCCTGTACCAGTTGCAGCAATAACTCATACATTGTCTTCTGCAGGATAGTGTTAGAGGAGTTTTAGCAAATAAAAAATCACATACAAGAGAGGTATGAATGGGGATGGAGTGTCTGAACTGAGTGATGCATGTGAAAGTCGAAGATTATTTTGTATTGTGTGTGTGTGTGTGTGTGTGTGTGTGTGTGTGTGTGTGTGTGTGTGTGTGTGTGTGTGTGTGTGTGTGTGTGTGTGAGAGAGAGAGAGAGAGAGAGAGAGAGAGAAGACACGGTGCTAACATATTTAGGCATATAAAAGGACATACTACCAGAACCCCGTTTAATTCCTTTAATATCGGCTGATGACATGTTTTTACTCTGCCTTGCGCCAAACAAGTTCGCTTGCCACTGGGAATCCTTCTGAAATCTAAGACAGAGTTTGGATTTCCAACCCTACTCTTGTGGTGCACATAGGTCGTGAGACAAACACGCCACCACAGAGTCACCGTAGCTCCACCACACTGTATTTCATCCATACATGCAGAGCTATTGCTCTGACTTCCTCTGCCTGTCCATCCATCCTGTCACTCCACCCCATCCTGCCAGTTCATAGGTCATGCCTCCCTAGCTCTCTTCTTTCCCGCCTTCCTTCCACCATTTACTTCTTTCTCCTCGTTACTCCTTCTTCTCTTCCTCTCTTCCTTCACCCTCTCTCATCCATTCTTCTGTTTTCCCTCTTTGTCCTCTTTTTCCTTCTCCTCCGTCTCCAGCTTTGAATTTTCCCTGGCACCTGGAACCTAAACTTATGCCTAAAAGTTTACAGGAAAAAAGTGGGCGGGGGAGAGCTTAGAGAGAAGGACTTTGGCATCCGAAATTAAGTTCAGGTTATTGCCATGAGACTGCTGGACTTTTAATGAACTGCATTATATCTTTGAGGCGGATCTTTACAATTAAATGAGAAACTTGGAAAGAAAGTTTCACATAATATACTTCTGTCTTCTTTGCCCAGATGGATACTGTTTATGTCAACTACATTTTGTAGTCATTTTATCTGCATAACTTCACAATATAAGAGAAAAAATATAAAATTATTATCTGGAAATTACATATATATGGGGATATGCTGGAAAAACGTTGAAGTTTCTGCGAATTATGTCACGGGCTGGGGTTTGGTCAGAGTAGGTACTTGATGACACATCTAGTACTTGAGTTCACTTATTCTTACATTTCTATGAAAAGAAAATTCTTGTCAGTAAAACACACAAAATATTGATTAGATGGATACACACAAATTATTGATAAATCAGGGTAGGTGACTGGTGGAATAATGGCCTCTCTCTGTTTTCCGGAGCTGTCAATATGAAACCTAATGACATAGGTAAGCGTGTAAGAGGCAACGTGGACAGGGAGAGATTGGAACCTCTTCTATACTCATTTCATTTTAACATGTCCTAAAGGTGAGAACTCTTCGTCTTCAGTGTCGAGAATGTAATAGATTAACAATAGATTATGATGCTAGTCACGATGAGTCCTATGGAAAGTTTTAGAGCAGTATATTTAACTTATTTTATCATCAAATTACGTTAAATAAGCCACAAAAGGATGAAAATATCGGCTGAGTTAAGGTGAGTGAACAACAGTAAGAGTTTACTTAGATGGGTGAGATGCGAACGATGGATGACTGAGTTGGGGTGGGGGTGGGGGGTTCTGGCTGGCTGGATTTGTTGGTCAAGTGGTGGAGCACTTGACTGTTACTGGATAAGACACGCAGCGCAAAATAATTGATATTAGAAGTCATAGTCTTCTATGTACATGAAAATATCTGTTTCTCGTAAAGTGAGCGTGATAGAGCAAAAGAAGTGGATAAGTTATTATGAAGGCGCGCTCGCGCGCTCGCACGCAAACGCACACGCACACGCACACGCACACGCACACGCACAGAGAGAGAGAGAGAGAGAGAGAGAGAGAGAGAGTCATATGAAGGACAGATTTAATTCTCTAAAATATGTCTCTGCATCAATACATATTAGGTCCACTACATGACTGGATCATTCCTGAAGAGTAATGGTCATATTTCTCCCTTCCCCATGCTGGAGAAGTATACATGAAGAAAGTGTGACCGTAGGAAGATGAAAGTACAAGCTGGTATTTACTGACCAACGGTATATATGTTCCGAGTCTGTATGTCATCGGCAGAATCGACTGAAATGCAAACAAATGCAAGCATCTGAGTATGACATACAACCAACACCCAGGCCGCCACTGCCAGCACTCAAACCCTGGTAAACAAATCTGGGCCCTCTTTCTGGGCACCAAAATATGAAAACTGTTTAATGTATACAAGTCGGTGTCCCTACCGGAGCACCGCTATGTAAGAAATTTCTGGTATTTACTAATAACAACTCGTAGGTCGTTACTCGTTTATAAGGTTGTTCTTAAGTAGATCAAACAAGTCTCATAGAGTTAGGTGAAACGTAACTTAACCTTAACTCACCTACAATAACTATTTCTCTTCTATCTCATAGCTAATCCCCCCTTGAATTGGCCAATTCGTAAAGGATACTTAGCTAATGAAGAGGGAGTGATCGATAACCGATGACGATGAGGCTGCTTAGTGTAATTGCTTGAGCAAGCAAGCGTCCTTATGGTGCGTATGTACAACCTAGCTTGAGAGTGACAAGGAACAGAGTGAGTGAACGCGGCAATTCTACCTCCCTCATAGAACGGTAGTTGCCAACTTTTAGTTATTTACAGTACTAAATACAGTCAAATTACATCATGATATGTACAGGGCAAATCTAACAAATTAATCTTAGTTCCACTTAAATTAAAGTTAGACCAATTATTCCCTTTAACTATGTAAATATCTTAATTCCACATCTGCCTTAACAGGGGAATCTTTCCCTGCTTGCCACGTCACCTATTGCGCAGACGCAGCTTAGGTCAGTGGAAAATACCACATAATTACATGTATTTACAATGCATAGTTGTCCACAGGGGTTAAATGCAGTAGCATTTAATTTATCAATAACAAGAATTATTAAAGAGAACGTCGTTTCTGGGTTATTAAAACCGCTTGAATAATTAACAACAGTCTCTACGTCCTCTGCCTTTAACCAGGGATAAACTATGATAAATTTAGAGAGCGCAACTGCTCTGGGGGAAAATATTTCCCACAGTTTTGGGGCCGGCGGAAAATGATACGTTGTATCATGTAATATGACCCTTAGCCAAGAGCTCCCTCCATAATTCTCGAGAACCCTGTGCTGCGGCCCTACTAGGTCGCGCCTCTTGACCCGTTTGATCTTCACCATTCTCTGGATCCGGAGTGGTTGCTAACTCAAGGGGTACCAGTTTATCAATAGTTTTTATACTGGTATGTCCCCTGCATTTTATTTTTACGAGTCTCAGCACCCCTTCAGAATCTGGGTGTGTGGAGATCACTTTAGCTAATGGCCACTGGGATCTTGGCTGTTCAGTCTTCACTAAGACCACATCTCCTATGTTAATAACTGATTTGTTGCTGGCAGCTTGATCTCCATAAAACCTCTCGCGTAGGCTCAAAAGATACTCTTCGCTCCAATGTCTATTCCACGTATTCAGCACCCTTTCCAGACGTTGATATCCCTCCCGAAGGTGTTGTCCTAAATCATTAGTTTCTATGTTAGGATCATCAACTTCTTCCTGGATATCCACACAAGGCATCGGATGGAGCTTCCTGCCATGTAACATGTGAGCCGGTGTTAAGGCCTCTAGCGAGTCGCTAGTGTCATCTTGATAAGTCAGAGGTCTATTATTAATCCTGGCTTCAATTTCAGTTATTACTGTTCTTAAATCTTCTCTCGTGATCTTAGTTCTATGTAATGTTTTCCTCAGGCAGTTCTTGACAATACCAATCATTCTTTCGGTAAACCCATTTTGCCATGGAGCTCTTGGAGCTGTGAACTGCCATATACAATTTCGGATTCCCAGCGCCGACTTAACCTTTGGGTCGTTCATTATGTTCAACAGTATGGGAGCTGCTCCAACGAAATTAGTTCCGTTGTCGCTTATTAACTTGCCAGGACAAGACCTTCTAGCGGCAAATCTGCGAAAGACATTGAGGAATGTCTCTGAGCTTAGGTCTTCCGCTAATTCTAGATGGACTGCCCTTGTGTAGGCACAAGTAAATAAACAAATGTAAACTTTATGGGGAGTTTCCTCACCCGTAACAGTTATAGCCCCTGTGTAGTCCACTCTTGTTATATGGAAGGGCCGACTTATGCACACCCTTTCCTTCGGTAGAGCTGGTGGTCCTGGGTAGATATAAGGTCTCTGCTCATACCTCCTACAAATGATGCAGTTTTTGAGATATTTTTTAATAACCTGTCTACCCTTAGGAATCCAGTACCTTTCCCGAATTTGGGCTAAGGTCTGCGGTACACCTCCATGGAGAGTGGAATCATGGGCTTCCTTTATAATAAGTTGTACAAAGCATCCACTCTTAGGTAATAAAATGGGATGTTTGGTTTGGATGGGCAAGTCAGCCTTTACCAATCGGCCTCGACATCTTATCAGACCTTTTCCGTCTAAGAACAAGCCTAAATTCTTCATCAGCTTATTCCTTTTTCCAGTGTCTTGGCCTAAATGTTTATATATTTCCCCGTAAGAATTTCTTTGTACTCTTTTCAGCCAGTATTCTAGGGGATCTAATTTCTGAAACCCCACCTTCTTATTCAAAAATTCAACAACCAATTTAGTAGTATTTAGAAGTTGTCTTATTGATGAAAATCGGCTGATGTCAATCACTTCTGGCTCAGGTACTACTGGATCCAAGTTCACTGCACTAATCTCAGCAATACTGTACTGTTTCTGTTCAGGCCAATCCTTAGTGAGTAACCATTTAGGACCTTTAAACCACAAATTATCTTTGATCAGTCTCCTTACGGTCGAACCCCTCGAGAGCAGATCAGCTGGATTCTGTTTGGAGGACACATGCATGAATTTAAATTTGGAAGACAGCTCTTTAATAGTCTTCACTCTATTACGGACGAAAGGAATTTTACTGTCTTCCTTCCCTATCCAGTAAAGACAAATCTCACTGTCAGTCCATATGTAAATGTCCTCAAACTGAGTATCAAGAGTAATGGTTATATACCTGGCCAATTTAGTTCCTACTTCTATGGAAGCCAATTCCATTTGGGCTAGGGTTCTTTCTTTAATTGGCGCAACTCTGGCTTTGGACATTATAATCTTACTATCCTCTCCTGTTGCGCAATAAGCTACTGCTCCATAGGCCCTTTGAGAAGCATCACAAAATATGTGTAAGTGCGACTTCTCATTACTGTTTATTTTCCTGGGCATACATATGCTTGATGTAGTTTCAAACTCCTTTCTAATCTGTTCCCATTGTTCCACATATGTCTCACCTAATTCAGTGTCCCAGTCTAACTTTTCTCGCCAAGCCTCCTGTACTAAACATTTGCCCCTAATAACTATAGGACTGACCAATCCTAATGGGTCAAATAGCTTGGAAACCTGACTTAACAAGGACCTCTTGGTGAGAGTGACATCAGAGAACTTAAATGGTTTCAAACTTATTACATCAGCTGTTGTATCCCAGTTAAGACCTAACACATTTTGAATTTTGGGAATGTCAGAATCTGGATAGTCCTCTTGTATTTTATTCCTCAAAAGTGGTGAATTTGTATTCCAGCTCTGTAACGGCAAATTTGCCTTCCCACATTCGGAATTGGCTACTTCATAAGCCTTCAAAGCTTCCGACTCTGTATCAGCAACACCTTGCAAATTATCCATATAAAAAGCCTGCCCTATTTCTGGACTTTTGGCATTTTCAAAATGATGCTTTAAAGTGTTGCAAAGTAGGAAAGGACTAGCACAAGAGCCAAAGAGCACCGATCGGAAACAGTAAGTTTTCAATGGACCATCCTCATTTTGAGGATCATGAGGCCAGAGGAATCTTGTAAATTTCCTATCATCATCTCTCAGTCCTATTCTGAGAAAGGCCTTACTAATGTCTGCTGTGTAAGCGTAAGGTTTCTCTCTAAATCTTAGTAACACATTCCCTAACTTCTCTGTTAGTGTAGGTCCAGAGTATAGGCAATCGTTCAAGCTAGCTGATCCCTTGGACGCTTTACTACTACAGTTGAATACTATCCTTATGGGAGTAGTTACTGAATCCTTGCTTACAGCATGATGTGGTAAGTAGTGTCCTTCTTTGTGGTTAACAGGGTATTCTACCTCTTCTATAAATTTATTCTTCAATTGATCCTTTATAATATTATCATATAGGGTCAGATGTTCTGGTTTATCTCTCAACTTTCTTAGACGAGAATTTAACTGAGCTTTAGCTGCTTGGTAATTTGTTGGTAACTCTGAATGGTTTAGTTTCCATGGTAATCCTACCCAATACTGTCCATCCTTAAATTCCACAGACTGGTTATACAGATCCAAAGTTATTTTATCTTCAGGGGTTGGTTCCTCAGAATGTATACCTACACTGTCTAGGTCCCACAATTTGTGTACAGGTTCAATGTTTTCATCCAACAAGTCATTTATCTGAGTAGGTTCTAATTCTGCACCTATTCTAGCTACCATCAATGACTGTGTGGGGGTAACAAACACTGAGTCTACTAGTTTGGCCTCTCCTTTATCTTGTTTTGGAAAAGGCAACTGACCCATAAGAAGGTTACCTCCTGGACTCTTGAACAACTGTACCTTATTCCTTTTAAAAGTCCTATGTAGGAATCTTCCACAATAATCAGAACCAATTATCATTTTTATGGGACCCACAGTATCTGATTCAACATTCCGTTTAGCCAACTTTATCCCTGAGCTTTGTAGATGATCAGAGGTTTCCTTCAATCCCTTTATGTATATACTTGTCTCCATAGTATCAAGCACAGCTGCTGTTATACGGCATTTATATCTGCCTAATTGTATTACAGGTCTAACTAAATCAAAAGACTGAGCTTTCCTAGTTGTTAAGAATCCTGTAATGGCTAGATTTACCTTGCCGATAACTGGTAACTTTAATTTCTCCACAATGTCTGCAGAAATGAAAGTTTTCTGAGCACCCGTATCAAACAGGGTACATACTAATTGGTTTCTATTCTCAAACAATACTTTCACATCTGCTATTGGTACTGCAGCTGGCATTACTAATGGAGCATTCCCTTTTGCAATTGTCATATTGACGCTTGCAGGTTTAGGAACCTCAATTTTCATCCTAGGGCATAAAGCACTATGATGATGATCCTTTTTGCATTTAAAGCAAAGATTTAATTTAGTCTTACAGTCCGCGGCAGTATGTTCGGAGTTCATACAGATTATACAACACCCCAATTCCTGAAGCTTCCCTACTCTAGAAGCATAATCAGGGTAGTGTTGACAAAATACACTGGAATGTTGTTCACCACAAAAGACACAAACTTTCCTGCCTTTTACCATGGAAGGTTTTATTTCCTTAATATCCTCAGCATGTCTATTCCTTATCTTTAATACTTTATCCTCGGCCTTTGTGGAGCTAAGGAAAGTACCTATCTCTTCTTTAGGCACATACTTAGTCTTCTCTGACTTAACTTTCCCTATCAGTTGGTTAGTGGGTTTTTTCTTTACTTCAGTCTTCTGTTTGACCTCAGTAGTGTTTAATGTTCCTTGCAAATGTTTACAGAGTTGCATCAAGCCTTCCTCTATCTCTTCACAGGAGAAATTATCCTTCTGGTACCTACCATACAAAGCATCCTTGGTTTTCGGTGGTAACTTTAAGGACACAATTCTTGAAAGCACCCAATCTGATGTTTTAATATCTTCGTAAGTACCTAAGGCCCTTAATTTACAACTTACTGCAATTCTAAATTTTTGCAAGGAATCAAAATCGTGCCTAGGCATGGGTAATTCTATTAGAGCCCGCAATAATTGATTTATAATTTGTTCCCTGTCTTCGTAATTTTGTCTAAGGATGGTCAAAGCCACTTCATAGTTATTTTCTTCTACTGGTAATTCTTTTATCAGTTGATATGGTGTTCCTTTGACCTGTCCTAACAAATAGGTAAGTTTGGTGACTTTAGGGAGATCTGTTCTATCGTGTACCAAATATTTGAACTGATCCCAGAAGGATTTCCAGTTCTGCTCTCCATCAAATTCCGGAAGCGTTATTTGTGGTAACACAGCTCTACTCTCCTGTGCCACAACATGTGTTTCCGCGGCAGTGTCAGCTAATTCTGACTCTAGTGTCTTTACTACAGTTAAGTATTCTTCTAATTTGTCTTCAAACTTCGTAGTTTCTGACTCTAAGAGTTCCTTATTCTCAGCCTTTACTATAGCCGCTTCTAAAGTTAAGTAACTCTCTTCATACTTACTCCATCGATCTTTCAGAATATTTAGGAGACTATTTATTCTCTCCTTGGACAGAGGTATTTGGTCCAGCGACTGGTTACAATCATTTATGGCTCTAGTTACCCATCCTGCCTTACTACTAGAAGATCTTTGCAATAAAGAAACAGACATGTTGACGGAGTTCTAATTTAATAATTTAATTATGAATTCCAACCACAATTTTACCTCAACTTAGTAATGATTTGATTATTTTAGATTTTTTGAAGAGGGTAGGGATTAAGTCCTCATTGAGCAAATTATCCCCTCTCCCAGTTTCGTAATATTCATTACAGCTCAGCTAATTATTTAATTTAATTTTGAGGAGTGTAGGGATTAGGTCTATACTTTTAACCTATTCCCCAGGGTTATTAAACCTCAAGGGTTTTATTTCATCCCCACACTCAATTGCCAAAACACCCATATTCCCAGAGCTCAGAATTTATTACCTCAATACTGCATAGGCCCACCTATAGCTTGTACAGCATAGAACTCTCCTTTCTTATGTTCTACATAATTTATAAATTTCTGCAGAACCACTTCCCTACCATGATGGTTCCAATGTATACCATCAGATTTCAACATTGCTTGGAAGGGCTTGGCATTAAAATGTATGAAATCCCTTCCCTTCCTGGCCCGTTGCAACTTCCGGTTTACAGCTCTGCTAACTAATTTATATGTTCCATAACAAACTGGAGAGCCATATGGCAGGTTCCTTGGCTCGAGGAGGGTTATGGCTACTGAGGATTTACAAGAGCCCTCTATGGCTCCTACCACTGTTATAATATTCTCCACTACTTCATTGCAACCGAACGTAGTAGTAGCTATGCCCATTAAAAGCAACTTTAGACACATTCAGCGCCTCGGCACACATCGGTTATCCTCACTCGGTCGGGGCACCAAAAATGTGAAAAATGTTTAATAATTCTGGTAAACAAATCTGGGCCCTCTTTCTGGGCACCAAAATATGAAAACTGTTTAATGTATACAAGTCGGTGTCCCTACCGGAGCACCGCTATGTAAGAAATTTCTGGTATTTACTAATAACAACTCGTAGGTCGTTACTCGTTTATAAGGTTGTTCTTAAGTAAATCAAACAAGTCTCATAGAGTTAGGTGAAACGTAACTTAACCTTAACTCACCTACAATAACTATTTCTCTTCTATCTCATAGCTAATCCCCCCTTGAATTGGCCAATTCGTAAAGGATACTTAGCTAATGAAGAGGGAGTGATCGATAACCGATGACGATGAGGCTGCTTAGTGTAATTGCTTGAGCAAGCAAGCGTCCTTATGGTGCGTATGTACAACCTAGCTTGAGAGTGACAAGGAACAGAGTGAGTGAACGCGGCAATTCTACCTCCCTCATAGAACGGTAGTTGCCAACTTTTAGTTATTTACAGTACTAAATACAGTCAAATTACATCATGATATGTACAGGGCAAATCTAACAAATTAATCTTAGTTCCACTTAAATTAAAGTTAGACCAATTATTCCCTTTAACTATGTAAATATCTTAATTCCACATCTGCCTTAACAGGGGAATCTTTCCCTGCTTGCCACGTCACCTATTGCGCAGACGCAGCTTAGGTCAGTGGAAAATACCACATAATTACATGTATTTACAATGCATAGTTGTCCACAGGGGTTAAATGCAGTAGCATTTAATTTATCAATAACAAGAATTATTAAAGAGAACGTCGTTTCTGGGTTATTAAAACCGCTTGAATAATTAACAACAGTCTCTACGTCCTCTGCCTTTAACCAGGGATAAACTATGATAAATTTAGAGAGCGCAACTGCTCTGGGGGAAAATATTTCCCACAGGGCTCATTATCACGATGCTAATACACTAACCACCCAGTCACCGAAGTTCCAAATCACATTTACTCATAATACACCCTTCATCGAACTGAAGGGTGAAAGGGCGTCATTTTAGAATGCTAGTAGCAAGCAAAAAAGAACTGGTACTATATAAAGATGTAGGCACGTGCCCTGAGGAAAGTTGGGTGGGAAAGTGTGCATCTCAGCTTGACGGAAACGCTTAACCGAACCTGAGGAAGACAGGAAATTGCCTTTTATGGCAGTGTTTACATTTGCTTTGAAAGTGAAAGAGAAGTCTTTTGCTCCAGTCTTTTTCTAAAGTACCAACACTATGCTAGACTGGATATTTTAAATATACATTGGTATTTCGTGAAGAAATTAACCTGATTATTTGCAGTGTGAACGAGTTTTAGATGCAAGGTGTGTGTGTGTGTGTGTGTGTGTGTGTGTGTGTGTGTGTGTGTGTACTCCCAGTTCATATGTGACCTAAATATTCAGCCACGATATTTACATTCATTCCTCCTGACTGTCCTTAATTCCCTTGTCAGAGAAGCTTCCCCCAGCTGGATATGAATGTGGGTCTGAAGGTATTTATATACACAGTATTGCCTAGTTCTGTAATTAAGTGCGTTGCAAGACACGCTTATTAACTTATACGTCTCATGGAAATTAGTTGCCTTTCTTGTTTCAGAAATCCCAAGAAAACGTGAGAAGGATGTGACGCAAAGTTGATGATCATGGTGATGATGATGATGATCATCATGGTGATGATGATGATGATCATCATGGTGATGATGATGATAAAGAGGACAGTGTGTGTAAATACTGAAAAAAAAAAAAATCTAGAAACAACAGTTTATAAACAATGTGTGTGTGGCATCATGTAGAGGTAGGCTACCTTGAGGGTACCACCACATTACCTGACCAGGGCATCTTTACCCATTGCTAAGAAGCTTTGCAGTTTAACATGAAATATTGATGCCACTAGCTTTTCTTGCCTATATAATGAAACCGCGTTGAGCTGAGCAATGAACTGTTCCGTCTCCAATTTACTTAGACGTTTGTTAAAGTAACAGTTGCATTGGAGATCACATTTTTTTTTTTTTTTTTTTTTTTAATAACAACGGAGGAAGGAAAAACAAATGTGGAAAAAAAAATAATCCATACACCAGACTACTGGTGTCCTCTGTTCATAAAATATCTGTAACAGTTAGACTTGAACAGTTGTGGATTGAAATTTGGAGGAAAACAACTCTGGGGAAGCGAGTTCCAGAGAGATGCAGTTCGGGGAATGAAAGAATTCTGATAGGCAGAAGTTCTGCAATATGGTTGAGTGACATTCCAGTCATGAGCGCTACCAGATGCCCGTGTAGCACGAGGGAAGGCATGGAGAGGCGGCACCATGGACGCAACCTCGTCTGAGCACTTGCCAAAAAAATATCTGTAAAATAATGCAAGGGAGGCAACATTCCTTCTTACTTGCAGGGGAGGTAGTTTATATGTTAAAAATCATAACACCCACTGTGTTTTCCCTCACAAGTCATAAACGAATCACTAAGTAGTATTAATTGTCCATCTTGAAATTTTTCTAAATTTATCATAACGAGAATGAACTTTTAAATTGTGTTATCCCAGGCACTTAAATCAATTTCAGGAGAACATCTTCAAAAGGGAAACAGCTAGTTTTAGCCAACAGAACTCCATCACAGGCAGGGCTCTCCTCTTCTGTATGAAATCGTCTGGCGGTATCAGGAATAACACTGTTTCTGGAGTCCCCCAAATGAAAGATATGGTTTGCCACAAACAAGTTTGTTCACACAAGTTTCGACCTGAAAGATGTCATGTACAGTATATCAGAATGCGATAAGAATACAAACAGCATACAATGTTACATACAGAGAACAAGTAAATTATATACATGACAGTATTTGACATCCACATCAGTCCTCCTTTGTGATAATATATGATTTGTACTAAATTGTTCATCCTGCAAACCCAGGAATTCTGATGGTATGTGTACAATGTTATTCTATGTAGATTCCACTGAAGAAATTACCAAGCAACAGTATTAGCACTATGCAATAGCCTAAATAACGCAATGTCAAACAACATAGCAAACGAACAAATAAAGATCACAACGTCAGCTCTGCAACATTTGGGAGGACTGTAATGAACACCATTCCCTGTGAGAGCATCGGCCATACTCCAGCTCTTAGTAATCACTGAAACATACATCATCCCACTCAAATACAGGATCCGCTTACCCAGCACTATACATCCACCCAGTTCTAAACAAATATGTAATATATCAGTACATACGAGAAACATGGTAGTCACAAAAAGTACCGTTTGGTATAAACAGTCAAAATTCACTATCCCCATAGTATGACTACCATACTGTATTTAAAATATAACTTAACACAGGACAGTATATACTGAATACACACAGTACTACATGCCGAGTGTGGAATCACTGTCGCCATGAGTGTGCGTTCCTGCACTGTAACCAAAGCAGCTGGAAACTGATGTCAGGCAGTCATTCACAGGCGCCAGCTAACATACTGTTATGAAGGGAGATTTGCCAGTTAGGTAGTCTCGTACCTTCGAGACGTTTCTGGTACCATAAGTTTCGGTACAAGTCGTCAGAGTTGCCAGTTTGCCTGGTGTTTGTGAGCGTAGTTATTTCGTAAGTTAAACATTCATTTATTTTTGTGCTCTTTTTCTTTATAATGTTTTATTTAAGTAATTGCTTGTTAAATTATGCAATTTAAGTTCGTATGGTTAATGATTTAGAGTGTTGTGTAATGTAAGACAACTCTAGCATGTTTTGATGTCTCGTAGTTGGTAACTGTTGTTGCTAGGGGCTGATGCAAGACAGTATGTCCAAGAATGTTGGAGAAGTAGAAGTTTCGAGAGTAATGCAAGCTTATATAAGGATGGGGAAGAGCTTCGTTAGTCAGTCAGTTTGGAGTTTAGTCGGGTTTCGGGTCAGTTTGTGTGAAGTTCAGTCGGTTTTGGTGCAGTGTCAGTGAAGGTTGTATATTTTTGGTATTTGTGAAAACAATGGCAAACAGTGACGGGTTATTGAAGTTTGTATATCAGTGGAACTTGAGAAGACAGTGAAGTGTATTAAGTGTAATTACTGTCAGTGAAGATTATTTTCAGTACTTGTGTAATAAATGAAGTGTTAGCAAGCATTGTGTACTAACTGTGAAGTGTTGCTAAACATTAAATGTAACTGCAATCTATAAAGTGTGTATAGCTCCAGTGCTTGTGAGAACAGTGAAGTTGGAAAGAATTAAGTGGAATTATTTGGAAAAAAAGACAGTGAACTTTAAGGAGCCAGTGTTTATTTTCGCCTCAGCTGATCTTGTGTACTGCACACCTAAGGCTGACCATAAGAAGAACAACTCACTGGGCAACGTCCTTCCTGTACTGTACTACTGCTGTTGGAGCCTGTGGCAGTGTGGGGACTGGGACGTAACAATACTAAACAAATGACGATCTTGATCCACACCCGGGATGAGAAGAAAAAAAAAAACATTAAAGTTACTAGTAATTACACTTTCACACACAAATCCTTATTTAAGTCAAACGAATCCTAATAAATTCTTAAGATCTGCTGTCTAAATCACTCATGTTGTTTGTATGCAGGAATTACAATAAGGTCCATATATGCACAGAGATGACCCACAGCCTAACAAACCATTATCGTCACTGATAAATGATGATACAAACATTAAAGATGAGTCATCATAAGAAAGAGGCTGAACCTTCATTCTACTCCATAGAGATACAGCCGCCTCATGTTTTGCATTTATAAGAAGGCTTCAACCTTAATGTAGCAGTGCAGTGTTGGTTCATACTGGACTGGGTAGTCCTTACAAGAAGCATACTGATACGTCCCCACCCCACACTGCCACAGGCTTCAACAGCAGCAGTTCAGTCCAGGAGGGACGTTGCCCAGTGAGTTGTTCTTCCTATGGTCAGCCTTTAGGTGTACAGTACACAAGATCAACTGAGGCGAAAATAAACACTGGCTCCTTAAAGTTCACTGTCTTTATTTTCCAAATAATTCCACTTAATGCATTCCAACTTCACTGTTCTCACAAGCACTGGAGCTATACAAACTTTAATAACTGCTATTATATTTAATGCTTGACAACATTTCACTGTTATTGCACTTAATGCTTGACAACAATTCACTGTTACTGCACTTAATGCTTGACAACACTTCACTGTTGGTACAAGTTCTGGTGATATTCATACTTCAATAACCACTTCACTGTTTTCACAAGTACCGAAAAAATATACAACACTCAAAAAAATACGCCAACACTCAAACTCAACCGAAACCCGACTGAACTTTTTCTAATCTCTCATCCATCCTTATATAAGCTTGCATTTTACTAGAATTATCTACTCCAACGTTCTAGAACTTGCTGGTCTTGTACCTGCCCCTAGCAACAAGTTACCACCTAGGAGACATCAAAACATGCCAGAGTTGTCTTACATTACGTAACACTAAATCATCTACCATACGAACTTAAATTACATAATTTAACAATCACTTAAATAAAACATTATTAAGAAAAAGAACACAAAAACAAATGCATAACTTACGAAACATCTACGCTCACAAACAGCAGGCAAACTGGCAACTCTGACACGTACCGATGCCGGAACTTACAGTACGTGACTCTATAAAATGATGCAGTGCTCCGATACACAATGACTCTGTATGAAATGATGCAGTGCTCCGATACACAGTGACTCTGTATGAAATGATGCAGTGCTCCGTTACACAGTGACTCTGTATGAAATGATGCAGGCTCCGATACACAATGACTATGAAATGATGCAGTGCTCCGTAACACAGTGACTCTGTATGAAATGATGCAGTGCTCCGTTACACAGTGACTCTGTATGAAATGATGCAGTGCTCCTTTACAAAGTGACTATGAAATGATGTAGGGCTCCGTTACACAGTGACTCTGTATGAATTGATGCGGTGCTCCGTTACAAAGTGACTATGAAATGATGCAGTGCTCCGTTACACAGTGACTCGATGAATTGATGCAGTGCTCCTTAGGTCAAACAGTATTAGGACACATCAACGGAGGACTGAGGCACATGTTAAAAATCAGTTAGCTACGCTGAAACAATACTGTAACTTAATTTTGTCAATATGAATTCTGTTTCAATCCTCGAATGCGAATCCAACTACATGTAACATAGGTTGCCATTGGCTCCTTTTCCTCATATTAATACAGTTTAATCAACTGTAGATGTATGTAAACAAAGCTGATACATCTACCCAGTATGAGTGAACCATGTGATACCACTACCATTACAGTATACTGACATTTTCACGCAGTACATTCTAGAGACGCTTAGAATGTAATTTTTTATTCTCACACTGGTAACCAATGGAAGTGGGCCTCTGTAACCAAGCGGTGGGCACGACACAAGTCGTTGCCTTCATTCATAGATTAATATTACGTCGTGTAGTACGAGGATGCCAGATACCTCCAGATGTGTCCAGGGAATCATGAACTCAAGTGTACAGTAGTATGGTATGATAATAATAGTAGTCCATCCATCCATCATCCAATCCTACATTGCCCCATGAGGAGCATAGGAGCCCGAGGCTATGCATGTTGGTCCCGACATTTAAGATCAGAGCGACCAGCCTCATTCATCCCTGAGTGGCATTACGTGAGCCAATAAACCCCAACCATCCCTTGGATATAAACATTCACTGGCTCAATCCGATTGGAGCGCAATAATTACCCACTAAACCACCAGGCGCCAAAATTTGGTTATATGGTTACCACCCAGAGTAGTAAATGGTTTCCTGGTGTACAGGAAACCATTTGGCTTGTCACTCAGTGTAGAGTCACCCACAGGCAGAAGAGGAATGAATGAAGGAAAGAAAGAAGAGTGAATGTAAAGTTACTCCTAGGCAGAAGGACAAGGAAAGAAAGAAGGAAAAGAAGACAGAAGAGGATGGAAGGAAAGAAGGATGGAGGAGAGAGGAAAGGGCAGACACCCGACAGCAGCACTACATCGAGTGAGTGGATGGTGAGCGCCCCCACCTACCACAAAATAATAGTAATGATAATAATAATAATAACAACAACAACAACAACAATAGTAATAATAATGATAATAACTAGAATTCTGAAATCGCTGAAGCAATATTCAAAGAACTCCATATTCGAGATGTAAATACTTTTGTTATCATTGCAAAGCTAATTTTGAAGGACTTTTGGTATGACAACAATTTTTTCGGACTTTGACCTGTGATCTTGAGATCAAGGACAAGGCCATTCATATTATGGAAAATCATTCATACTATGCAAATAATGCTCACTCATGACCCACTACATTTCCACAGGGTTTGGTCAAAATTGGCCAAATACTTTCCGATTTAGCAATTGCAGGCATGAGACGGCCATTTTGATTTTCCTCTATCTCAAAAAGTATTTGTTGGATCTCAGTGCAATACCCAGGTGCACTAGTATATGTTGACTACTATGTATTGGTACATTTGCAAAGCAATCGATTTCCTATTTTTTGCTGCACAGGAGAGCAAATATTGAGAAAATAACATGGAGGGTGCCATTGTTGTGCTACGAGTAATACTAGTAAAAAAAAAAAAGTCAAAAGAAGCCTGCAGCTAAGATAGGCTACATCACTCCTGAAAATTTCAAGTAATCTCAAACGGTCTTGGAATGCCAGCCTTCTAGATCCCCCCTCTACAAAAAAAAAAAGAAAGAAAAAAAGAGAGTAATATCTACAACATCAATAAGAGGGACACACTGAACAGTCATCAATCAGCCTCTACAGGTTCACTTTTCCATGTTTACAATCGCGTACTCTGTGATACACACAGGCACGAAATCCACAGAAACAATTTTATTATTATAATATTTAAACAGTACAATGGTTTCATCAGGCATTTCATTAAAGAAAATGCTTGAAATATATAGTTAAGTGTTATATTTTCAACAATTCATCCACCGTGTATAAAAAGAAGCAAACATGTATACAGTAAATACTTGTAATTATGTATCTTACAAAATCTGACAGTCAGGAATTGACCTTATAATCTTTAGATCTACAGATAAATATGTTAGCCAAAAATCTGGCTCGAGTAAGCTCGTGAGTCGTCCATCAGAAAGGTGTTTTCATACAAGTTATCATTTTTCTTTTTTTGGTAATAGTGTTACGGTAGTTTTAGAATTCAGGTTTAATGAAAACTAAGCAGCATAGAATCATTTACTATCGGACTAGTTTCTGATGAAAATCCTAAAAACTTTAAAACAGTGAAATGAAAATTTTTCCATTCAGCTAAATGGCATCTCCAAATGGCTGTCACCCTGGGCGGACCACCTCCCCCCCGACCTTCCTTAGAAGGCCACTGCTCCAGACAAACTACTGAGGCAGTAATTCATATAAACAGGAGAGAGGAGTACCACACATATCGTCCATGACTTGTTGGTGTGCATCAAAGGCGCCTTTCCACTGCTGCGGCAGCTGTGACCCGCCTCTCCTCAAAAGCGCTAACGGGGATCATTTTCAAAGATGGCCAAGCTCAGTGGGGCTTTTGAGTATGAGCCTGTAGGGAAAAGTTGACATGCAAATTTGCCTTTGCCACAAAAGCCTCCTTCAAATGTTTTGGGTATCCGGCCCCAGGACTGGTGTACTGATATTAATGGGGATGTTTTACATTGTTCGCGGGTCTTATGGTACAATAGTGAAGTCTATTTTATTGCAATTAAAATTCTGTCCTCTGCCTGTCTCTAAACTTCAAATCTCATCTTTCCCCACTGACCCACACCCTGACCTTCCCATAAAATGTCAGTCTGCCAATCCTCATACAGTCCAACCATAACTACAAGGGTGCTCTCCCCAGTTGATAAGATCATCATCATCATCATCAGCAGCAGCAGCAGCAGCAGCCAGACCTTTTTTCCCACTTATGTCTTATGTGATGTAAGGTCCAGACAGAGAGAGAGAGAGAAAAAAAAAAAAACACTAGCTAAAGTCGCTCTGATTCAGCGATACTTAACCTTTTGGCTGTTGTTACTTCTTGGCACCTCAAGATAGGTTGCTACTGCCCCATCATACTTAAACCGAGAGAAACCGTAGGAAAATAAAATGGTACTGGTTATGTATTTTCCAAGTGATTACACAAACTATAAAAAGAAATCAGTACACTGTTTTCAGCTACATTAAATGTTTCAGTAGAACATATACCTGGTTAGAATACTACTGTGATGAGTGAAACAGTTTTCCTTTAATAAGTTATTTTATGCATGGCACAGTTATAGGCAATAAGCTTCACATGTCATAGTCAATAAGCATCCCGTCGTTGGCTTTTCTTTTTTTTTTTTTTTTACATAGCAGAAATGCCCACTTCACAACGATATGTAGTTGTAAAAGGCATCAGGTTTCCGCGTGCTCACAATGGTAGAATGGTGCATTCTTTACCAAGCTTTATCCAGAAAGTAGCCACATCGTTCTCATGATGATCTCTTTTAGTTTTAAAAGAAAAAAAAAAAAGAGAAAAAAATGACTGAGCAAAGTTCTACCGATATTACTCCCTTGGAAAGGCAAAGTTACCCCTTTGGGGGTAATTACTCCCAAGTTAAAAACCACTGCCTTAATTAGATGGGCCACAGTCTTATTCACTACTCAAGCTCCAAGAATCTTGATTCCAACACATGGGCAATGCATGGCAATTACTAGAATGGCACTCTGTAGGGCGCATCCCTTCTCCGTCAACATTCTGTAATATTCACTGAAAAATTTACGAAAATGTCGAAAAACGCCCTATCTTGCAATGTTAAAGTGAAAAAAAAAAAAATCCTGGCTCCTCACCTTTATCGGGATCCGCACCAAAACTTATTGGAGTCTATTCTGAGCCAAGGCCCATTCTTCTACCAAGTTCCGTGGAAATCCGTCCAGTAGTGTTTATGTAATATTGCCCACAAACAAACAAACAAACAAACGGGCAGGAGTGAAAACATAACCTCCTTGGCGGAGGTAATAAGCTTCATTTTACCTATCTACTGGAGTCAATAAATGAGAAGAAAAGGACCCCCAAAATAGGTAGCAGCAAGAAATATATTAAAAATTACACTCTTGTGGAACAGATTGGCCGTGGGTGGAAATACCTTCAAACCGTGTGCCGTGCTACACTCATTCTACTCTAGCATGACCTAGATTTTCGTCCTTTTTCATCTCATATCACTTAGTCCAGTGGAGGAAAAAGACAACACTGTATTATTGTTCTACAATCTTTTCATGACACTTCATCATGAGTAGCATCATATTTACGTACTAAACTATTATAATCCAACCCAGCATTCAAGATGGAGAGATGGTAATTTTGTGCCAAGTTACAGTAAAAAAAATATATAGTAGTTCCGTAAAGAATACTAGGGTGGCAATGATTAGACCCAGCAGGAGGAGCAGAAAGAGGCCCTGAAGGTGTGATGTGGTGAGCGCTTTTTCACCACCGCCCTCTGTCTTCTGCCCATCTTCAACTTCACATTCCTGCTTTCCCCACTGACGCATATCTTGAGCCTCCCATAAGATATCCTTGTGCCACTTCTCGTACAGTCCAGCCTGTTGATGTACAAGCTAGTCAGTACACAATACAAAGCCTTTACTATTTAATCGGTAGAGAGGTGGCTTGCGGTCCTAACGGACCCAGGTTCAAATCCCGGCTGGGGCAGGGAACAGTTTAAGGATTTGAATTTCATTAAATCAGGCTTTCCTGATCTACCAGAAGACCCGCCGACATGTCGTAAAAATACCCCCGCTAATACCAATACACCAGTCCTGTATGAGACAGCCCTAGCATGTATTCAATATGGACGGTGGGTGTTAACGCCGAAGTGGTGACATGTAGAGGTGTATCGTATGTAGGAGGACTGCTGGGCCTTGATAGCAGGCTGTGAAACCTATGCCCAGAGTCGGACACACACACACACACACACACACACAAACTCCTTCAAAATGTGGTGGTCTTTTTTATTTTATTCTTGCTATCGATTCATTCATTAATCATCCAGGAGCACACGGACTCAGGACTAGGCTGTTCAGTCTAGACAGTATAGGTGTGACTAGTTCCTATTCTCTGAGTGGTTTTATGTGAGTAATAAATCCCAACATCTTCTCACACGTAAAGTCTTGTGGAATATATCTAGTTGGAGGGCCTTAACTCACTAGACCACCAGGCATCCATTTGTCATTTGTTACCAGCCAACATAGTAAATGGTTATCTAAAGACAGTTTTATTTGCTTCATGAGAGATTTTTAAACTGGAGAGGTCACACATAGACTTCATTAACTCCTTCACTGCAAAATATCTCCCCAGAGAAGAGTACAGTACAGTATTATCATCCAGCAGCAGCAAGACCATAATAAAAAGGTATATCCCCAGGGTAAAGGGATCAATAACTTTCTTATGGTAAAATTATTGGCATCCCCTCATTTCCCTGCCCAAGCTTCTTTAATCACCTGCAGACCTACATGTAAACCAAGTATTATGGACTTATAAAAATTGATTGTCTTAACACTTGCAGTTAGATGATGTAGTTTATATTATTTCTTGCTATGTCCAGATTATTTTACGCAGTTTAAAAGAGATTTTGTAAGTGGAGTAGGTCTTCTATAACCTATCCAGTATTACTGGGTTCTCTTGAAATGAATGGCAGCTTCTAACAGTGGTGAGGACAGAAGATGAAAAAGACATCGTTGTATTGAAAGAGTTAATGACCCTCGTGAAGTAGAAAAGAATAAATCTAAGTGTTCTTCTTCCTCCATAAAGTTTATAAACTAGATGTTTGGAAGTGAGACTTCTGTGCAATTTGTCCACCCAAATCTAGATATATGCAGGCCTCATTATTCGATATATTGTTCCATATTGTTTATAAAGGTTGCAACATGCTTGCATGCATCGGCCTTGGCCTCCTAATGGCGGCTTTCAACGGTGACGGATCGCTAGCAGCCTCCCTATCCAGTCCCTTGTCCCTAAGATTGTTCTGGTGCCGGACATCGTTTCCATGATGAGTTGAAGTCTCACACAATTTTTACATATTACATACAGAAATGTTAATTCATAATTAACCCGAGGCATCCCATCGACGTATGGGTACATTGCAACATTTTGTCACAGATAGTCCTGTCAACGTACTGATACATTGCACAATTGCAAGGTTCATAATTTGCACAATTTTCAATATTCGCGCATGATTTTTGGTACGTATACGCAGGACACCTTCCTCTATTCCTCTACAAGATGCCAGGCAGGGACAATGCCTTACACTGCATAACCTCCCCCCCCCCGCACGCCATTGTCTCAGCAATTCACCTGTTACCAGTGACCTGGCCAATAAAGACATTCAGGGCCAGAGTGATTCCCCAATCGATGACAATGTGGAGGACAAAGTTTACATAGCATTAGAGGAAGAAACAGTCAGAAATGATGATCAGGTAATGTCGCAAAAAAAGGTCAGGTATGTTGATGAATTAGTGAGTGAAACAATGCTTATAATGCCAAAATTACTGTTTGAAAACCAATATACTCTCGTACTACATATAAATTCGTACCAAATAAATAAATAAATTCCGTTTATGAGTGGTGTGAAATAGTTACCCTCCCATAGAACTCGTTTTCTTTGGAGCCAGCCTGATAGAAAACCCATTAAGGTAAGGAGGTACTACTACTTGTATCGAGTATTTTAAACCTCAGGTGAGCAATTTCTCTATGAATTTTCGATGTTTCTCACCAAAAGCGGAGGTTTTAGCAAAAAAAAAAAAAAAATCCAAAATAGCTCGGGATTGAGGGGTGTCGGAGGTGCGAAATAGCTCGGGACGTGACTGGTTAAAGAGTGTGTATTATAGTGTGAAGATAATCAACTAAACACAACTACACTGTATGTGTGGCATGGGAATAGGATGGGTGCCCAGACCTGCAAAGCCAACATTTTTCTGACATATGCAGTGAGGGTGAAGGAAGGCGACAGAAGTATATGAACGTGCGTATGTTTAAGTCTTGGAAACATATATCTGTACTAATGTATCTAATGTAGTTAATACTGCTTTATTGAGATGTATAATGTGAATGGTAGATTGTAATACACGCCTACTCATGTATATCTCTCGTTGTCTTTGAGAGAAATGGCATCTCTAAATAAGCTGACCTAAGCCTGCTCCCAGAGCGGGGTGGATTAGAACCAGCAGAATACTCTCAACCTTCGTAAGAGGGAGACACTCTACTCTGAATCACTCTCTTGTTGCAGCTGCATCTTTTCTGGCGAATAAAGAGAGATAAAACACATCTGCTCCAGTTTCTGTTCACCTGCACGCTACCATTCTTCTGATTACAGGATCTACACCAATAATCCTGCCACCTGCCATAGCAGAGCGACACTGGGGGGCGTGCCAGCTGGGAACTTAGTGACTTCCAAACAGCAGGAACATAACATAAATTGATGGTCTGTTGTGGAACTCAGTGGAGTCACGCCTAAGTGGCTACAAGATCACGCTCAGTGGCCTCGTCCCAGGTGTTGTTTTTGGTCTGTCTCTCGCAACCCTACTCCCGACACTTTCCGCACCCAATTATCATCCTCCATCCTCTCCACATGCCCAGTCCATCTCAATTTATCCCTCTGCATCACAACGCCATTACATTCTAGTCCCATCCTTACTATCAACTCTTTATTTGTAAACCTTGTCCCCCCCAGTCTTCGTCTTACATCCGTCTAATTAATGTCAATTCCGTACATTTGTGGCAATGGATATCTTCTGCCTTTACTGCCCAGGTTTCACTACCTTACAGCCTTACACTTCTAAAACATGCCACACATAACGATCTCTAGCACGGATGTCAGGAGAGGCAACAGCTCCCTGAACTTCCTCCAATCACTCCTTACCAGCCCCAGCTCCAGCTCATAACATTCCCCCCAGTGACAAAACTCTTCCACACACTCAAGAGACATACCAGCAACATCAATCCATCCACACCTGATAATCTCTACATACTTTCCCCGACACACCACACACACGAAAGCAGCATTATCTCGTAGTCTACCTCAAATAACACTACATCTATTATGCACCAACTTATCGCAAAAACTGCACAAGGTGGAGTTATTATAGACACCCTTTTGGCAAACCGCACATGGTCACCCTCTCTGTGCTTTGACAGTACAGACACCAGCCCTAGATATCATCACTTTTGTTTTACTTGAATTTACTCTCAAATCCTTGTGACCCCATTCCATCTCTCCACGGCCTAAATCTTTCCTCTGTCACCCTTACACTCCTGCAGTCATCACCAAATCATCAGCATACAACATTTCCCATGGAAGTCCATTTCTAAAGGCACATGTGAGTACTTCAAGCACCATGGCAAACAATAAGAGATCAAGACTAACCTCTCATGGACATCAACATTAACGGAAAACTAATTACTCAAATCTTCATTCACTCTCACCTGAGTGCGAGCACCGACGTACATAGCCATAAATACACTGACTGCTCTATCCCAAGCTTTCTAATTGCCCACATCACCACTTTCCAAGGAACTGGCAGAGCCCATCTCTAAATCAACAAAAGCAAAGTACAGCTCCCTTTTTCTTCCTATATCTTTTTCCTGAAGCTTTCGGACATTGAATATGGCATCAATGGTCCCTTTGCCCGGTATAAACCTAAACAGCATCTCATGAATATTCATTTTTTCTGTAATCATACTTTCAAGAACTCTCCCCATTACCTTCATTATCTGACATAAACGTTTTATGTCTCTATAATTTCGTCTTTCCAGGGTATCACCCTTCCCCTTGTAGACATTCATAGTCACACTTTTCAGCTAGTCATGTTGGACAACACTTTCATATTTAATCGTATTATCAAATCAGCAACTAAACCCAGTCCTATATCTTCTGAGGCCTTCAGCATTTCAGCAATCAACTCAGACACACTTGCTGCCCCCCAGCTGCGTCCTGCCTAATGCCTTGCTCACAGTAGCAGCATCAGTCAAAGAACAAGAGCCAAACACTGGACCCGTTCACTCCAACATTCCCTGTTCCAGTCAAACTCTTCATTAGACAACCGGTTAAAATGCTCTCTCTAGGCGTCTTTAGTATCCTTACTCTCCATCACTACGTTCTTTCATCATTTTTCACACATTGCCCCCCTAGAACATCTCTATTTTCCCTCTCCATCTTATTTGCCGCCTTAAATACCATATACTTCCTTTCAGCTCTGTTTAAATTTTCCAGTAAAAGTCTCTGAGACACAGATTTTGCCCTGTACACCTCCTTTCTAGCCTTTCACATGGTAGCCAAGATTCCTCACTGTTACCATTCCTTTTCCATTCCTGGGAACCTTCTTTTCTTCTTTACCGCAGCTTCTTCACCCTAACGCCCACCATGTTACTTTATGTCTTGGCTGGCTCCTTGTCCATCCACACACTGAATCAGTAATTCTCAGCAGATTGTTCTTGAGAGCCAAGTTCTTTTCATTAACACTTCTGTCAACAGCTTCCTGTTTACTCACAACTCTGATCGTCTCGCTGCAGAAGACATCCCTTACTTCTTTGTATTTTCAATCTCCTTATTTTCCTCCTAGGTGCATAGATCCTCTTCTTCACCACCCACTCCTTAAGCACCATGTCACATATCAGGACATTAACATCCCTAACAACTTCCTATCAGCCCTGCTGACCAGGTTTTTTTTTTTAATGCGAGGAAGAAGGAACCAGAGGCCGCAGGCCTGCAATTACTCTTCTTTCCAAGAGAAAAACAAAATACAAAAGAGACCCAGATTCAAGATCCGATCATTTCAAGATGCCTGGACACACTGCGTTTGAAGGACTGGAGATCATAGGAAGCAGGAAAGACAGACAGAGGGAGACAGTTCCAGGGTTGACCTGTTGCATAAATGAAGGACTGGGAGTAACGGTTAACTCTTGCATTAGAGAGTTGGACAGAAAAGGGATGAGAGTTTGTTGCTAGTAGGTGCTACACTCCCATCGTAGAGAAGGAGGAATGAATGCAGACAGTTCAGAGGAGCTGTGTCCATTGAAGTGACGATAGAAAAGAGATAAAAACAACCAGATTAATTTTACTCCAGTCAGTGATACGAGCCAAGTCAGACATTAGGCGTGCCATAGCCTCATCCCTTGTTTGTTGAAGTAACTGCTGAGATGGACGTTGCAGGAATTGAATGGAAATATGAAGAGTCATCAGCTTTAGAGTGGATAGAGATAGATGTACAGCTTAGAAGGTCATTGATGAATAAAAGGAAGAGAGTTGGTGATAGGACAGAGCCCTGAGGAACACCACTGTTGACAGATCGAGGAAAAGAACGATGGCCGTCTACAACAGCGGCTGTAGAACGACAAGAAAGGAAGCTAGAGATGAAGGCACAGATAGAAAGATAGAAACCGTAAGACGGCAGTTTGGAAATTAAAGATTTATGCCAGACTCGAGCGAAAGCATTTGAGATGTCAAGTGCAATGGCAAAGCTTTTGCCAAAGTCCCGAAAGGAGTCAGAGAGGTAGGTGAGAAGATCGCCAGTGGAACATCCCTGACGGAACCCATACCGGCGATCAGAAAGAAGGTTGTGATGGGAAAGATGCTTTAAAATTTTTCTATTAAGAATTGACTCGAAAACGTTTGAGATACAGGATGTTAAAGCAATTGGACGATAGTTAGAGGGTTGGGAATGGTCACCCTTCTTTGGGACTGGCTGAATGAGAGCAAACTTCCAGCAAGAAGGAAAGGTACAAGTTGACAGACAAAGGGGAAAGAGTTTACCTAGGCAGGGTGTAAGCATAGAAGCACAGTTCTTGAGAAGAACAGGAGGGACTCCATCAGGCCCATATGGATTATTAGTATTGAGGCCTGTGATGGCAGAAAATACATCAGCTGAAGAAATTTTAATGTCAGCCATGAGGAAGTCAGAGGGGGGAAGTGATGGAGGAACAACACCGGAATCGTCTGAGGTGGAATTGGAGGAGAAAGTCTGAACGAAGAGATCTGCTTTATCAGTAGATGAAATAGCTACGGAGCGATCAGAGTAGAAAAGAGGAGGGAAGGATGATGAGGTAAAGTTGTTAGAAAGGTTTCTGACAAGGTTCCAGAAGGAGCAGGAAGAATTCGAGTTGGAGAGTTGAGAGCATTTAGTATGGATGAAATTATTTTTAGCAGAGCGAAGAACAGACTTAGCACGATTCTGGGCAGAAACTTATAAAAGATGTGATTCAGGGGTGGGTTGGCCCTGGTACCTTTTATAGGCCCTCTCCTTGTTGCGGACAACATTAGAACAAACGTGAGTAAACCAAGGCTTTTTTTACATTAGTCAAAGGAAATGCGAAAGGAATGCATGCTTCTATGCCCGAGAGAATAACCTCCGTAATGCGCAAGGCACACTCAGATGGCTCCCGGCCATGGAAGCAATGAACATTCCAGGGAAAATCAAAGAAGTACTGCCTGAGGGCCTCCCAATCTGCAGCTCCAAAGTGCCACAGACGACGTTTCTTTCGAGGGTCCACAGGCCGTACTAGAGAGATAGGTCAGGTTAAGGTGATAAGGTTGTGATCGGAGAAGCCCAACGGAGAAAAAAGATTAACACTGTAAGCAGAAGGATTAGTTGTAAGGAAGAGGTCAAGTATGTTGGAGCTCTCTCCAAGGCAGTCAGGGACACGGGTAGAGTGCTGTACAAGCTGCTCTAGGTCAGTAAGGATAGAAAAGGTGTAGGCTTGTTCACCAGGTGGATCAGTGAAAGGAGAGGAGAGCTAAAGGTGGTGGTGAACGTTGAAATCTCCTAGAAATAGCTACATTTCCCCCTAGAGTCATATGTAACCAACCTACCCTACCTTTTCCTAAAATGTGTGTTACATAGTCTTGTTCACTCCCTCCCCAAATTCGAGTATCTTTTCACCTTTCTCATTCCTTGTACGATATGCACATCCCCCATGTGCCCCTTCATACCTTGAGTTGCTTCGTCCACATGACCATTTAAGTTCCTTCCCTAAATTACGATCTCATCATCCCCCCATTCCACTTATTACATGTATCAAGTCACCCCAGAATCTATATTTTTCAACATCATCCAAGCCAGCCTGTGGTGCTCTCGCCAATATAAATAAAATCATGGGTTTACTGAACAACATTTTCACTGTCATAATACTTTCATTCATTCTCATTACACTCACCACACATTCTACCCATTTTTCCTCAACCACCGCACCCGTACCACCATATCCGTTTACACTTCCCTGCCAAAATAATTTATATGTACAGTTCCTCTTGGCAAACATTGTGACTGATCCTTCCCTATATCTAACTTCCTGCACGAAACCAACATATATATAAATGATGTGAAGTGCCAAAACCAACTAACTACTTCCCAACAGTTGCTGTAAGGTGTTGGTGAAAACAAGAAATTCGAGATGTTTAATCAGATATGTAACAATATGGGAGTCTCAGCTTGACTTTGACTCTATGCACAGTCCAAAAATGATCGCCAAATGACTGTACTTGCTGCTGAATGATACCTGCCTAAGAGAGATGACTGAGTGGGTAGTTACAAAACTTGTAGCCATGTTGAACTCTCATGGTACTACTTCCCAATGTCTATGGTAGTCATTCATCTAATACTTACAAGGCCTCATTATAGATCAAGGCATAAAATGGGAAAATAACGTTATTAATCTGTATCTACTTCCCGTTCTAAGGAAGATGCAAATAAGGCTGAAAATGTCTTCCAATGCCTGTTAAATAAGTAAATGAGTAGGTAAACATCAGATTATACCAACAATATCCTCCAAATCATTATCATCAGCTCCATTGCCTGGCTTCTTCCCGGGAACCCTCTGAAGAGATGACCATGACAGTCTACTTCGTCCTCACACACTTTTCTCACTCCCTTAGGCATTGTTGTTCCTCTTCCCTCTCACTCACTTGTGTCCAGTTTTATTTTCTTCTTCCACACCAGCCTGACCCATTTTATGTCTATTTCAAATGAAGGCATAAAAACATTAATAAAGGTCACTGTATTCACCATAATATAGAGGTATATATAATTCCTGACTTGTGAACTGTGTTATCTTATGTGTTACCTCTATGACGGCCATGATCCAGTGGTTGAGATCTGGCTTGTAGGGTGCTGAGTGTGGGATGGGCCACGCTGAGGGTCCCGGGACTATAGGCTCTCGTCCCAGGTAGAGGGGGCTGCTGCCATCACAGGTACTGAACTGCTCCCTAATCCGGTGCTCCAGATATCGACCCAGGTCTATGTGTGCCTCTTGGCTGTACAAAGAAATTGTATTAACATGGTGATATAGAAGAAGATGTAATCATCACTCACCCATCAACCGACTAACCAAAGTCTGCCCAGCTCACTATTCAAGCCTTTGGAATCCTGACTCCTCCTCTCAGGCATAAACATCCACACGTATGCACCTCATGCCACCCATCAGCTAGAGTCAGTCTGATGACATTCACTTCCCTGGGAGAGACGAGGGGCGCCAGATCCTTGTCCTACTCTCTGTTCAAATTCTTCTAACCAGCTCGATCCACTATCAGTTCACTAGCTGCTATACACCAATATAAAGGGCTACGATGACAGTAACTCTCTACCCACCAATTCGTATACCGTTCCTTCCCCCCCCCTCCTCTCTTTCTTTCTTTCTCTCTCTCTCTCTCTCTCTCTCTCACCTTCCATTGACGACAGCATTTAGGGCTTCCTCTGTACTACCTACAACTTCTATCTTCTCAGCAATGGCCCTCAACACAGATGAACTGGACTGCATGTAAGCTTTGCGGTGGATGTCCGCGTAAGGTAACAGAGTGATTCTGAAATACAAGTGACCTGATTAACCTTTTTGCAGCCATGGACATACAGTAGTTGGGTATTTTAAGAGGCAAAATCTAGGGTCTTTAATCAGCTGATGGAATTCCTTGCATTCTAATGGTTAATGGAGAGAGATTTCTGCACTTTACCAGAATTCTCATCAGCTAAACAAATACTGGTTGTTCTGTGGCATCCCCAGCATATGAAACAGTTAATTATTTTGGCTTACGGTGCAGGTACCTGTTGGCAGTGGTGATGAGTTGGTGGAGTGTCTCAGGGCGGGGTGGGTACCTGGGCAACATGAGTGCAGCGGTGAGGTTGCCACGGTAGGCAGACCCCAAGATGATGGCGAAGATCAGCCAGGCAGACACCAGGATGCGGACTGGGGTGGTGGGGGGCAGGTGCGGCGGGAGGTTCTGACCCAACAGTATCCTTGTCACATCTTGAACCACCATACCCATGCCTCTTCCACTGCCACTGTACCCCTCCTGCATCACACCACTCACCTGCATACGTACATCACATACTGTACTACTGGCAGTAAGTCATATCACCTCCTGTGCTTTTTTCTCCACAGAGCCTTCGAATATGTGCTGGAGAGCAAGGGAAGATATTCATTTCTCCATTTGTACTCATAAATATAGCCTAATCATACTGGTTACCTGACCTGCTTATATTGGCTGTAAAATACTCATATTCTGTACATTATTTCTGGACCACAAATTTAGCTACACACCAGACCTGCCTGGAACAATATTAAGTGTAAACAGCTTGCTGGCTAGCAGCTCATAAGCAATTCAAGGCCAAAGGATTCTTTTTATTTAAATCAGTTTGTTTTATTCATATGTGTTTTGTCAGATGAGATGTCTGAGGAGTATGTGTGGAGTGACGCGTATGGATCGGGTGCGAAATGATGAAGTGCGAAGGAGAACTGGAGTTGTTCGGGAGATGGCTGGTAGAGTTGAGCAGAGGGTGTTGCAATGGTTTGGACATATGGAGAGAATGGATAATGAGCGATTGGTGAAAAAGATAACTAGATCTGATGTGAGAGGTGTAAGGCTGAGAGGAAGACCACGAATAGGATGGATGGACAGTGTGAAGAGAGCGCTGGATGCGAGAGGGATGTCTGTTGAGCAAGGAAGAGTGGCTGTGCGTGACAGAAATAAATGGAGAGAAATTGTGAATGAATAAGTGATGACGCAGCCCTGAGGGGATATTCTCCCGCATTTGGTCTGATCAGCTAGTCAAGTCAGGTGTGGGTAAGGGGATGGGTCTGTTATGATGTGGCAGGGGTAAACCAGTTCTGCTGTCGGGCCCTGCTGCGGATGTCACTGATTGCATTGCCCAGTTGACCCTTGTGCGGTGTGGTGCGGTGAGGATCTGTCCGTTCTCCCCTTTGGGGCTAAGATGCAAATGAATGTGTTTGAATGGATGAGTAAATGGAGAGTGAGTCGTCCTGTCTCGGCTACCTCCCTTTCCTTGGGGGAAGCAGCCTAGGTATATAGATAGATAGATAGATAGTTTTGTCTATGGGTTAAAACTTGACCGTTCATTCCATGAGGCTGAACAGTCCTCCTACTTGTTGCACACCTTTACGTGTCAACATTTGGGCGGCGCTAATGCTCATTTTTCCATACTGAATACATGCTAGGGCTGTCTCTTTCAGGACTGGTGTAATGGTATTAGTGGGGGTGTTTTTGTGACATGTTGGCCGGTCTTATGGAAGATAACAAAATCTGTTAAACGAGATTAATATCTTCAAACTATTCGCACCCCGGCCCTGAACTGTAGTCTTGAACCCACTTCCAAATCATTAGACTTCCCTGACCGGACTTGGAATCGAAATATCGTCCATTAGAACAACATACCACTTCCTTAAACACTTGACCACTACCTCACCCCTTACCATATAATAGACGACAGGCAGAATGACAAGACAGGCCAGGAGAGCAAGCCACACGTAGATGGGCAAAGGTCTCATGAGACTCTGCCAGTGGGGGGCCAGACCCGGTTTGGCCATGGTGAAGGATACGATGCCAGACTCGTGTGTGTAGGTGAAGTCATGGTACCTCAGACGCATCGTTAACATGATATGCGGCACGGCTGTCAGGTACGACTCTCTCCTTTCTAGTTTTTTTGGCAGCTGAGAAAATGATTGATGCTGTAAGTTATTCTGTCTTTAATAGTATACACTCGGATTATGTTACTCATATTCTCTTATTCTGCCTAATGGATAGGTCTGCTACTTTTTGTTTGTACTAGAGTACTTTAATTATTACTCAGAGATATCACTTAGGCCTCTGCATACATACAGTGCAGTACATGCAGTATTGTAGGACAGCTTTCCATACTTGTTTGGGCAGCTCTTTCCAAGACACGCTTCCAAGACACGGAGTTCCTTCAGAATTCTAGTGAAGGGCCTATGAGGTCCCTTTTCAGAACCTCAACACACCTGTCTGTTAACAGGAGGTGTTTCTTCCACATTCAGGTCTTCACAGCATTTCACATGGTTACTTTCTTGTATTTTCTCCATATATCCAAACTACCTCACCATACCCGTGCTGTGGTATAAATCTTATATCATGTGCCTTCTTTCCTGTTTCTTTCTACAGCATAATAGGTGGTCATCAGATAATTTTGTGAATGTCTTACCTGGCCCAATGATCTCACCAAAACCTGTTTACAACACTGTCTTTAAAGAAGAGCCAAGTTTGCCTTACTAGCAATTTTGAAAACATTTACTGGTCCAAGATTCAGTTGCTAAAGGCGGCCTCCTCGTAGTGTTCATCAGCACCCATTGCTCTTGAACATGTCTGACTACTGCCGTTGTTTCGACCCTGCAGAGGACTGGTAGCATAGGGCTGGTGGAATATGTTGTGATGGTATTATTGTTAAAAGGATACCTCGCAGTGCAAGCTTATGATAATTTTATGAACGGTAAAACACTAATTCTAGGATTGAACATCGCTATATTGTAAGTCAGCACTAACCTGGTTCCATGATTCTGTGGGAAGGACATGGAAGGTGAAGTTGAGTTTGGATGCGAGGGTCATTAGCAGGAGGTAGTCGGAGCCTGTGTACCTGGTGACTGTGCCCCTCCCCTCCCTCACCTTCACCTCACCCCAGTACGGCATATAAGGTAGTGCGCTCACGTTTATTTGATTGCCATGGAAGCTGCAGGAAGAGAAGAAATGATGTATGAAAGTGTATACTTGGAAGATATTCTAAATTAGTTATGTTCATGAATTTTATTTTTGTATGAGACTTAGTAACACACAATAATATTATTTTTCATTTCATATTACTCTCATATGAATACAGAAAAGAAACACCGTTTTTTCCTAAGACTTTCAGTTCAGCTGTGTGTTTTTAAAGCACAGTGCAAAATGACCTGCGTGTTTACGTAGTAGGATTAATATCGGTAGCTGTGTGCTTCCTGAAGCACTGCAGCAAGTGCAGTTAAATCTTCTATAGACAGCAACAGTAGCAGTCAGTTCCATTCTACCTCCTTCAAGAAGTGGGCCTGAGTTTTGCGTGCCATAGTCGGTACCTGTTAGGGCAAATGACCAGCCAACTCCCTTAGGTGGCATTTCATGACTGAAAAAATCCCTTGAGGTTAAGGCTGATGGAAGGGCCACAGAGTTCTTGTTTTGATGAGCCTGGGACCATAACAACAGCAGCAGCAGCAACAACAATACCATCAACATCGATATAGTTATGAATGTAGCTACTTAAAAGAAAACTATATTAAAACTATATTAATTCTTCTCACTTTCCAAACTTATGAGGGAAGAGCGTGCAGTGAGGGTTGAGTTGGATGCCTTCAGGTGGTGAAAATGATGCTAAGTGTTGCATACTGCGTCTTGCAGCACTGTGTGGCGTGTGGCTGTAGATGTCATACACACACTCTGAAACACTACTGTATATACAAAACTACATGTTAATAAAAGGCAGTTTTGAACAATGAATACAAAACTACAGGTGAACACACACACACACACACACACACACACACACACAGAACTACCCAAGAAGCCATACATAATACCTGGTTTTTAGGGACGGAATAAATGTAGGAATCTCTCTCTCTCTCTCTCTCTCTCTCTCCAATATATATATATATATATATATATATATATCTATATATATATATATATATATATATATATATATATATATATATATATATATATATATATATATATAATAGAGGTAGCTACTGTCAACCATCATCCACTCACAAATTGTTATGTTGCCTACTTCTTCCCTCACTTTTATCATTTTTTGTGTGTCAATCCTCCTCTGTTCCTACTTCTCCCATCTCCTGTTACATTCCCTTACTCTTCTTTCTTTCTCCCTTGCATTTACATTGTGTGACAAGCCTAATGCTTTCATGCAAGCCATGAAACCTTTTACAAAGCTGGGTAGTAACTATATAACCAACCCATTCGTGGACCCTGCGTGTCAGCAAGTGGGTTGGCGGAGGGTTAGTGGTCCTCCCTGTAACGCAACTAATTCAAAGACAAACGGCCACTTCTTACGGGAGAAACACACATAACACGCATGTGTACAAAATTAATGTTTTTTATATTCCTGACCGGGAATCAAACTCGAGACTTCTAGATGAAAGTTAAGCATTGTTACCATTACACCATAGCGTGGTAAAAGCTGAGCCACCTGAATTTTTGGATGAATTAGGTAAATCAATGATGGGAGGATATATTTCAATCACAACACAACTGAATTATTGATCACCCCAACGCAACTCGGCAAGTGACAGAGCAGTTTTAACCCGCCCAATGCTGGCGATATACATGTACTTCGACCCGATATGCGCAGACAGTGCCAGCGAAGGACATGTATGTTGGTGATTTGATAAATTTGCCAAAATTCGATATTTCAAATTAGGCGCCAAAAATCGGTTGGGATATTCCCGCGCCTCTCTAGACCTCACCCGCTAGGTATGAGTCATCACTGCACAGCTGAGCTTGTTTAGGAGACCGCCACGTCAGCAGTGTCAACCATGGGGAATTATCCCTATAATTAGGGAAATCAGGGTACAAATGGGGAAATGGGGAAATCAGCTTTCAATTTGGGGATTTTTTGCCAATGGCAGGATACTTAACCCATAAACTGAGCTGCAGAAATTGGAATAGGTTATATATAAATATCGTAATTTCAGAGCGACTTTATATTTTCTAAAATCAAACAGTAGTGTGCATCTGTTTTTCTTCATCATTTAAATCAATATTTCGTGTGCATTCGAATGAACGAAAATGAGTGACAACAACAGCAGTAGCAGCGCCAGCAGCAGAGATCAGCTGACTAATAATAATGCTAATGATGCCTTCCACAAACTGTACCCACTATTATTTTTCCTGTCCAGAAGTAACTTTACAGAAAAAAGAAATTAGACATACCCTAAGAGAACTCGAGTAATTTAAGTGGTTAGTTTGTGTAATGTTTTTCTTCATAATTCAAGGATACTTTGATGAAGCATAATCTATTTGTTTCGTATATTGCATATTCCAAAGCTAACCCAAAAGCAACATGGGTTATATTGTTTCTACCATTCATATGTGAAGTGTAACACTACCCAAGAGTATATTGCTCATACTGTATGCTTAATGTTCATCATAACCCCAAAAGTACATTACTTCTACAGCCATTGTTTTTTATTTCCCTCAATAGTATACACAATTAGAAAAACCTGTATTTTAATCAGTCAGTTGTGAATAACCATTTTCTTAATATGTTTGCCATATTCTGTCTATTAGACTGAACCTGTACGATAATAATTAGAGATTATACATACAGTACTACCGAATGGGGAATTTTGGGGAATTCTAGCCAGGAGCTGTGGGGTACTTTGGTCGTCACTGGTTGGCAACACTGCACGTCAGTCTGATTTTGCCAGTGGGTGAGTGAGGGCCATGGTGCATTGTGACCTAGCCCAGCACGATGTTGATTCTCTCCCTGAGGTGTGCTACGATGAGGAAAGCGATTCTTCATTAGATGACGATGTGACTGACAAGGATTACTTTCAGGCAGACTCAGAATCTAGCAAAAATGAGGAAATACCATCCCCAGGAAGGCCAAATATATGGCAGTGAGGATGGTATCCTTCCTATACCTCATACCAATTAATCTGGCCAGCATGTATGGCAACACTGTTCCTGCCAAGATTCTGATTGGCTGGAGGTGTTTGTTCGATTTCGTTGTTGCATAAACCGAAACGCTCTTTAATATCAGATGTGAAACTGAGTTTGTCGACAGTACAATCGTCAGAAGCAATAAGAATTCCGTTATACTTAACAACAATGAAATTTTCGTAGGAAGATAGAGATATGAGTCAACAAAGTATTATAACAGTGCAAGTCAAGGTCAGCATTCGAACAATTTCTTTAAATCTCCGACACTCAGTAACATAACAGAAAATTAAGGAAACCTGCATAATACAAGCGTTGGTATAACACATTTAAATTTTAAGATCAGTTCATACTGTGATAATAGAAGATATAATGAAATAGTTTTCCTTTAGCCTACTTTGATTTTCGCAATTTTTTCAAACCTCCCTCCCCGGCGAACTCGTCTTTTCATTAGGATTTTTAATTACTCAAAGTTGTGGCACGAGTCAAGGGTGCGGACTGATCTTATAATTTAAATGTGTGTTACCAACGCTTAGATTAAGCAGGTTTCCTTAATTTTCTGTTATATTAAGGAGTGTCGGAGATTTAAAGGAATTGTTCGAATGCTGACCTTGACTTGGACTGTTATAATACTTTGTTGACTCATATCTCTATCTTCCTACGAAAATTTCATTGTTGTTAAGTATATAATGGATTTCTTATTGCTTTTGACGATTGTACTGTCGACAAACTCAGTATCACATCTGATAATAAAGAGCGTATCGGTTTAAGCAACAACGTAATCGAACAAACACCTCCAGCCAATCAGAATCTCGGCAGGAACAGTGTTGCCATACATGCTGGCCAGATTAATTGGTATGAGGTATAGCAGCCCCACTACCACCACCCCCTCCCTCCACCCCACGCTGCCCTCGATCCTAGTGTTAGTGATTTTATAACAGTAAATGATTCAGAATAAGTTAAATAAGTATATGTGTGTGTGTGTGTGTGTGTGTGTGTGTGTGTGTGCGCGCGCTCGAGAGAAAATGTACGAAATGAAAAAAACATGGCGTGAATATCTTCCTGTCCGATAAAAGAAAACGGTAGGGCGTTGAGTGTGAGAAAAAACACAAAGAGTGCTTACACTATGAAAAGAATTACAAGTTATGTGGAAAAATATATATATATATATATATATATATATATATATATATATATATATATATGGAATATATATATATATATATATATATATATATATATATATATATATATATTGTTACATAGCCTATGATTTCATCATCCTTTGTGTAATTTTAACGCACAGTATGCTGCATGTTTGATCACGAGCGTGTTCTGCCTCAGTCCCCCCCTTCTACCGTTATAGTAGAGTAAGTCGTCCTTTCTGTTGTTCAGAGCGGGATTGTCAACTCTTTGTCCCCATGGCTTCATTTGCGCGTCCTTACAAGTTGTATCAAGCTCTGCCGGCCCCTATATAATGAGCTCAGTCTCTACATTAATTGCCACTTAGATCTCCTCATTTTGTTCACATCTCTGTCCTCCACTGTACAGTTATTATTATTGTGAGTTTCTCAGGAAGTCTCCAACCATCTAGCAGCTGTGTGTAATTTGAGTATAAGTGTTGTGGCATTTTGTTCTTGTACTGTGTAGCATAAGGTTGATTCTTAGGCCTAGTAAGGTTTTCGTAATTTATGTAGGATTCATTTTGTCAGCCAGTTTTAATAATATTTTGTATCTGTAATATTTTATCTTGCATTAACTGAGCATTACCCAGTGTATTATCATTTTATCAGGGCTGACTTAGGTAAATTTACTCTTGCTAATTTCGTGTTAATAGAGGCTATTGCAGTTAACCATATATTTAACCTGTTTTTTGCCATTACATTATCCTTATGAGTCCTGAATGTTTTGTTGTTAGTTTGAGCATTAAACTTTAACTTGTAATTTTACCTAACTCTTTTTGTTTGAACCTGGAACTTTACGGGACAGTAGTGATTTTTAGTATTCTCACTTAAAGTGTACATTATCTTTCTCTGTTCCGTAACATAAATTTGGCGACCTCTCATCAGGATATTCAGGATATTATCATAAGGATATTGCTCGATATTTTGTGACTGTTACTTATTCATGATGTCTACTATTACTACACTTGATGAAGCCAAAGTTTTGTTGTCAAATGTGCAGTGTTGGATGTAGAAAACAGAACAAAGAATGAACTTAATCTTGTTGCTCAACAATTGGGAATTGCAGTTCACTCTCATCATTCTAAAGATCAAATTGTTGACATGATTAATGAAAGCTTGTTTAATGTAACTCCTCCAAATGAACAAACACAACAGCTAGCCCTGCAGGAGGCAAAAGCTAAGGAGGCTGAATTTCAGGCAAATGCTCGTATTCAGGAGGCACAGATACAGGCACAAATTGAACTTGCCAGGATTCATGCAGACCATGAGTATCGCATGAAACAAGGTGGAATTGGATCATCTAGCTCTGATGATTTTGATGTGGCTAAAAATGTTAAACTTGTCCCTCCTTTTAATGAATCTCATTTAACAAAGCATTTTCAGTTGTTTGAGAGGGTAGCTACAGGTTTTAATTGGCCTAAGGAGTATTGGCCAGTACTCCTTCAAACTGTTCTCACCGGTAAAGCTCAAGTAACTTATGCATCTTTGCCTCAGGATCAGTCTGATAATTATGATGTAGTTAAGAGCTTGATTCTTAAGGCCTATGAGCTTGTTCCTGAAGCCTATAGAGTAAAATTTAGGACAACTTACAAGCAAGATAAGCAATCCCATGTTGAGTATGCAAAAATCAAAGAAGATCTGTTAGAGCAGTGGTTAAATTCTAAGAATGTGGATTCTGATTTTGGTAAATTTAAGCAGATGATTTTGCTGGAGGACTTCAAGAGGTGTGTTAATAAAGATGTAAGCCTATATCTTGATGAGAAAAGAATAGATAATTTGTCTGATGCTGCAGTTTTAGCTGATGAATATGTTCTCACTCACAAGAGATATTCTAAAGAAAAAGGGAAAGCTGAGAGTAAGTGCGTTGCCTCTACTCAGAGTACAGGTAACAGGAAAGAGAATAAAGATGATGTTTCTCAGGAAGCAAATACCAGCTCCACCTCTAGATTTCAGAAAAGTAAATGTACTTATTGTAGTAAGCTTGGTCATACTACGGAGAAATGTTTCAGGAGACAGCGTGATGTGAACAAAAAGGAGTCTTTAAATATTCAGTCAATTGGTCTAGTGTCCACCCTTGAGAGTTCCCAGATTTCTTTAACTGAGTTAACTGAACCTGCTTTGAGGGGTAAATTAAATCCTCATGATGAAGCTCCTCTCTTGAGCAGTAACGTGGGTGACACTGTCTAGAGTTCATGTGCTAATTTCTTGTCTGATGGTTTTGTCAGTTCTCTGGACAGTAATGACAGGAAATCAGTTCAAATATATCGTGATACAGGTGCTTGCCAATCCCTGATGCTGACCAGTGTTCTAGGCTCTAATGTTAATTCCTCTGATGAAACTGTAATCTTGCAGGGTGTAGGGAATAATTACTTCTCTGTCCCTCTGTGCAGAGTGAATTTAGAGTCTGGTTTTGTTAATGGTTCCGTTATGGTTGGGTTGGTTGAGACACTCCCAATGTCAGGTGTAACTTTCTTACTTGGAAATGATATTGGTGGAAGTCAAGTGTGTCCAGCTCCTCAGTTGTCTAGTGAGCCAGTGGCTGCGTCCCAGGATTGTGATGTCCCTGATGTGTTCCCTGCATGTGCTGTCACTAGGGCTAAGTCTAAAGTTACTGGTGACTTAGAGGATAATGATGATGATGATGTTATCCTAGCTGACACTTTTCTTGCTAATTTGGACCACTCACCAGATGAGGCAGTACCCCGTAGTGTTGATAATTTGTCTCGTCAAGAGTTGGTTGAGTTGCAGGTTGCTGACCCTGAGTTGAAAGGTCTAGCTAACTCTGCTTACAGTGAAGAAGAGTCAGCCGGTGCTTCTACTTGTTATTATATAAAGTCAGGAGTGCTTATGAGGAAGTGGAGACCCCCAACAGCATCAGCCGACTGTGAATGGGAGGTTGTACATCAAGTTGTCATCCCTCGTGTTTGTAGGCAGGATATCATTAGAGTGGCTCATGATTCCAGTTTGGCAGGACACCTTGGAGTGAGGAAGACTGTGACACGCATTTTGAAACACTTCTACTGGCCAGGTATCTTCAGGGATGTTTCCTGGTATTGTAAGTCTTGTCACACCTGTCAAGTTGTGGGGAAGTGTAATCAGACCGAAAAGGTTGCACCTCTAGTTCCCATTCCTCCTTTTGAGGCGCCTTTCACCCGTGTGTTGGTGGATATTGTGGGCCCTCTTCCTAAGACTTCTTCAGGATTTTCTTATGTGTTGACCCTGATTGATATGGCTACTCGTTTTCCTGAAGCCATTCCACTTAGAAATATCTCAGCAAAGAACGTGGTTAAGGAGATGCTAGGGTTCTTCACAAAGTTTGGTCTGCCCAAGGAGGTACAGTCAGACCGGGGAAGTAATTTCATGTCAAATGTTTTCAAGCAGTCTCTGAAAGAGTTGGGCATCACCCAGATCACGTCTTCAGCTTACCATCCCCAGACCCAAGCAGCGTTGGAGAGATATCATCAAACACTCAAATCGATGCTCAAGAAATACTGTTTGGAACATCAGAAAGACTGGGATAAAGGTCTTCCATTCGTTGTGTTTGCCGCAAGAGAATCTCCAAATGAATCACTGGGCTTCTCACCTTTTGAACTACTGTTTGGCCATGAAGTAAGAGGACCCCTTAAGCTACTCAAGGAATGCTGGCTGTCGGAGGAAGATGACGTCAACCTGCTGGAGTATGTGATGAAGTTCAAAGAACGGCTGTCCACTGCTTTACAGCTGGCGAGAGAGAATTTAGGAGCTGCTCAGGAGAAGATGAAGACTTGGTATGATAAGAAGTCCAGGTTACGCCACTTTCAGCCAGGAGATCAGGTTTTGATTCTGCTACCAGTGCATGGGCAACCTCTTCAAGCCAAGTTTAGTGGTCCTTATTTCGTGGAGAAGAAACTCAGTGATGTCAACTATGTCATCGCCACACCAGATCGTAGAAAGAACAAGCAACTTTGTCACATCAACATGCTAAAGTTATATCACAGGCGGGACGAAAATAATCCAGTCTGCACTGTAGCTGTTCCACCCGAGTCTGCAAGTGAAGCTCTTCCATGCAGCATGAGCCTGAGTGATAGTTTGGGGAAGAATCCTGATATCATGAATGATCTCCAGACTAAGCTTTCTCATCTGCCTCCCGAGGAAAGGCAGGAGTTTTCGGCATTACTGCAGGAGTACCCGCAAGTGTTCCGTGCCACTCCAGGAAGAACCACTGTGTTGATGCATGATGTCGATGTTGGAGACGCAAAGCCAATTAAATTGCCTCCTTACCGTGTGAACCCGGTGAAAGTTCCTCTCATCCAGAAGGAGCCTGGCTACATGTTGGACCACAAGATGATTGAGCCCTGTCAGAGCGAGTGGAGTTCTCCTGTCACTCTAGTCCCTAAGCCAGGTGGGTCACAGCGGCTTTGCATTGACTACAGACGTGTTAATCAGATAACCAAAACAGACACTTACCCTCTCCCTCGCGTGGAAGATTGCCTAGACAAGATCGGAAAGGCTAGGTACATAAGTAAGTTTGATTTGTTAAAGGGATACTGGCAAGTACCTATGACTGAACGTGCTAGGGAGATCTCATGTTTTGTAACACTAGGAAAGAAAATGTTATTGCAGATTGCTTATCTAGACTTTAGACAGATTGTTTTAGAGTAATAAGAAATTTCCATTGTAAATTTCTTTTTCTTTGCGGGGAGGTGTTACATAGCCTATGATTTCATCATCCTTTGTGTAATTTTAATGCACAGTATGCTGCATGTTTGTTCACGAGCGTGTTCTGCCTCAGTCCCCCCCTTCTACCGTTATAGTAGAGTAAGTCGTCCTTTCTGTTGTTCAGAGCGGGATTGTCAACTCTTTGTCCCCATGGCTTCATTTGCGCGTCCTTCTTACAAGTTGTATCAAGCTCTGCCGGCCCCTATATAATGAGCTCAGTCTCTACATTAATTGCCACTTAGATCTACTCCTCATTTTGTTCACATCTCTGTCCTCCCCTGTACAGTTATTATTATTGTGAGTTTCTCAGGAAGTCTCCAACCATCTAGCAGCTGTGTGTAATTTGAGTATAAGTGTTGTTGCATTTTGTTCTTGTACTGTGTAGCATAAGGTTGATTCTTAGGCCTAGTAAGGTTTTCGTAATTTATGTAGGATTCATTTTGTCAGCCAGTTTTAATAACATTTTGTATCTGTAATAATTTATCTTGCATTAACTGAGCATTACCCAGTGTATTTTCATTTTATCAGGGTTGACTTAGGTAAATTTACTCTTGTTATTTTCGTGTTAATAGAGGCTATTGCAGTTAACCATATATTTAACCTGTTTTTTGCCATTACATTATCCTTATGAGTCCTGAATGTTTTGTTGTTAGTTTGAGCATTAAACTTTAACTTGTAATTTTACCTAACTCTTTTTGTTTGAACCTGGAACTTTACGGGATAGTAGTGATTTTTAGTATTCTCACTTAAAGTGTACATTATCTTTCTCTGTTCCGTAACAATATATATATATATATATATATATATATATATATATATATATATATATATATATATATATATATATATATAATGTACGGAATGTACGGTACATTAAGTGTGGACACAAACTTTCTACCTCAGAAACAAAAAATAAGAACTTTTATGAACATTATACGGGTAATCCAACTCACTCACTAGCTTGTCATAATGTGCCAATGCATATAACTATGCTTGGGGATGCTTCCTATATCATCTATATATCCAACAAGAGTGTCCATGGCTCGAATAGCCTAGTTAACGATGAAAAAAATGCAGAGCTTCTGCCTCCTCTTGCTCTGTGGCAGCAGCGGCCGGTGAAGACTACAGGCGTTACTCCGAAGTTTTCAGCCGCCTGCTCAGGGAGAATTGACCTCAAAATCGACCTAAATGGCTTCTTTGAGTATTTTTATGGTTTTTCTCCATGTTTTCTACATCTGATACACACACGCACCCCGACCCCCACCCACACACACATACCGGTATATTTTTTTGATGAACCAGGCAAATATATATATATATATATATATATATATATATATATATATATATATATATATATATATATATACATATATATATATATATATATATATATATACATATATATATATATATATATATATATATATATATATATATATATATATATATATGCACACATACACACACGCACCCCGACCCCCACCCACACACACATACCGGTATATTTTTTTGATGAACCAGGCAAATTATATATATATATATATATATATATATATATATATATATATATATATATATATATATATATATATATATATATATATACACACCCCCCCACACACACACCGGTATATTTTTTGATGAACTAGGTATATATATATATATATATATATATATATATATATATATATATATATACACGCACCCCCCCCACACACACACCGGTATATTTTTTGATGAACTAGGTATATATATATATTCTTACGGAACAGAGAAAGATAATGTACACTTTAAGTGAGAATACGAAGAGTCACTACTGTCCCGTAAAGTTCCAGGTTCAAAACAAAAGAGTTAGGTAAAATTACAAGTTAAAGTTTAATGCTTAAACTAACAACAAAACATTCAGGACTCATAAGGATAATGTAATGGCAAATAAACAGGTTAAAAATATATGGTTAACTGCAATAGCCTCTATTAACACGAAATTAGCAAGAGTAAGTTTATCTAAGTCAGCCCTGATAAAATGAGATACCAGATAATACTCAGTGAATGCCAGATAAATTATTACAGATACAAACTATTATCAAAAATGACTGACATAAACCAACATTAATCAAAAACCTCACTAGGCCTAAGAATTAACTTTATGCTACACAGTACAAGAAAAAATGCAATAACACTTATACTCAAATTACACACAGCTGCTAGATGTTTGGAGATTTCTTGAGCACTCACAATAATAATACAGGGGAGGACAGAGATGTGAACAAAATGAGGAGCAGATCTAAGTGGCAATGATGCAGAGACTGAGCTCATTATATAGGGGCCGGCAGAGCTTGATACAACTTGTAAGAAGGACGCGCAAATGAAGCCATGGGGACAAAGAGATGAAAATCCCGCACTGAATAACAGAGAGAACGACTTACTCTACTATAACGGTAGAAGGGGGGGACTGAGGCAGAACACGCTCGTGAACAAACATGCAGCAACTGTGCATTAAAATTACACAAAGGATGATGAAATCATAGGCTATGTAACACCTCCCCACAAAGAAAAAGAAATTTACAAAGGAAATTTCTTATTACTCTAAAACAATCTGTATATGGCATTACAGAACATGCAAAAGTGTTTCCTAATGTTACAAAACATGAGATCTCCCTAGCATGTTCAGTCATAGGTACTTGCCAGTATCCCTTTAACAAATCAAACTTACTTATGTACCTAGCCTTTCCGATCTTGTCTATGCAATCTTCCACACGAGGGAGAGGGTAAGTGTCTGTTTTGGTTATCTGATTAACACGTCTGTAGTCAATGCAAAGCCGCTGTGACCCACCTGGCTTAGGGACTAGAGTGACAGGAGAACTCCACTCGCTCTGACAGGGCTCAATCATCTTGTGGTCCAACAGGTAGCCAAGCTCCTTCTGGATGAGAGGAACTTTCACTGGGTTCACACGGTAAGGAGGCAATTTAATTGGCTTTGCGTCTCCAACATCGACATCATGCATCAACACAGTGGTTCTTCCTGGAGTGGCACGGAACACTTGCGGGTACTCCTGCAGTAATGCCGAAAACTCCTGCCTTTCCTTGGGAGGTAGATGAGAAAGCTTAGTCTTGAGATCATTCATGATATCAGGATTCTTCCCCAAACTATCACTCAGGCTCATACTGCATGGGAGAGCTTCACTTGCAGACTCGGGTGGAACAGCTACAGTGCAGACTGGATTATTTTCGTCCCGCCTGTGATATAACTTTAGCATGTTGATGTGACATAGTTGCTTGTTCTTTCTACGATCTGGTGTGGCGATGACATAGTTGACATCACTGAGTTTCTTCTCCACGAAATAAGGACCACTAAACTTGGCTTGAAGAGGTTGCCCATGAACTGGTAGCAGAATCAAAACCTGATCTCCTGGCTGAAAGTGGCGTAACCTGGACTTCTTATCATACCAAGTCTTCATCTTCTTCTGAGCAGCTCCTAAATTCTCTCTCGCCAGTTGTAAAGCAGTGGACAGCCGTTCTTTGAACTTCATCACATACTCCAGCAGGTTGACGTCATCTTCCTCCGACAGCCAGCATTCCTTGAGTAGCTTAAGGGGTCCTCTTACTTCATGGCCAAACAGTAGTTCAAAAGGTGAGAAGCCCAGTGATTCATTTGGAGATTCTCTTGCAGCAAACACAGCAAATGGAAGACCTTTGTCCCAGTCTTTCTGATGTTCCAAACAGTATTTCTTGAGCATCGATTTGAGTGTTTGATGATATCTCTCCAACGCTGCTTGGGTCTGGGGATGGTAAGCTGAAGACGTGATCTGGGTGATGCCCAACTCTTTCAGAGACTGCTTGAAAACGTTTGACATGAAATTACTTCCCCGGTGTGACTGTACCTCCTTGGGCAGACCAAACTTTGTGAAGAACCCTAGCATTTCCTTAACCACGTTCTTTGCTGAGATATTTCTAAGTGGAATGGCTTCAGGAAAACGAGTAGCCATATCAATCAGGGTCAACACATAAGAAAATCCTGAAGAAGTCTTAGGAAGAGGGCCCACAATATCCACCAACACACGGGTGAAAGGCGCCTCAAAAGGAGGAATGGGAACTAGAGGTGCAACCTTTTCAGTCTGATTACACTTCCCCACAACTTGACAGGTGTGACAAGACTTACAATACCAGGAAACATTCCTGAAGATACCTGGCCAGTAGAAGTGTTTCAAAATGCGTGTCACAGTCTTCCTCACTCCAAGGTGTCCTGCCAAACTGGAAAGCATGAGCCACTCTAATGATATCCTGCCTACAAACACGAGGGATGACAACTTGATGTACAACCTCCCATTCACAGTCGGCTGATGCTGTTGGGGTTCTCCACTTCCTCATAAGTACTCCTGATTTTACATAATAACAAGTAGAAGCACCGGCTGACTCTTCTTCACTGTAAGCAGAGTTAGCTAGACCTTTCAACTCAGGGTCAGCAACCTGCAACTCAACCAACTCTTGACGAGACAAATTATCAACACTACGGGGTACTGCCTCATCTGGTGAGTGGTCCAAATTAGCAAGAAAAGTGTCAGCTAGGATAACATCATCATCATCATTATCCTCTAAATCACCAGTAACTTTAGACTTAGCCCTAGTGACAGCACATGCAGGGAACACATCAGGGACACCACAATCCCGGGACGCAGCCACTGGCTCACCAGACAACTGAGGAGCTGGACACACTTGACTTCCACCAATATCATTTCCAAGTAAGAAAGTTACACCTGACATTGGGAGTGTCTCAACCAACCCGACCATAACGGAACCATTAACAAAACCAGACTCTAAATTCACTCTGCACAGAGGGACAGAGAAGTAATTATTCCCTACACCTTGTAAGATTACAGTTTCATCAGAGGAATTAACATTAGAGCCTAGAACACTGGTCAGCATAAGGGATTGGCAAGCACCTGTATCACGATATATTTGAACTGACTTCCTGTCATTACTGTCCAGAGGACTGACAAAACCATCAGACAGGAAATTAGCACATGAACTCTTGAGAGTGTCACCCACGTTACTGCTCAAAAGAGGAGCTCCATCATGAGAATTTAATTTACCCCTCAAAGCAGGTTCAGTTAACTCAGTTAAAGAATTCTGGGAACTCTCAAGTGTGGACACTAGACCAATTGACTGAATATTTAAAGACTCCTTTTTGTTCACATCACGCTGTCTCCTGAAACATCTCTCCGTAGTATGACCAAGCTTACTACAATAAGTACATTTACGTTTCTGAAATCTAGAGGTGAAGCTGGTATTTACTTCCTAGGAAACATCATCCTTATTCTCTTTCTTGTTACCTGTACTCTGAGTAGAGGCAACACACTTACTCTCAGCTTCCCTTTTTCCTCCAGAATATCTCTTGTGAGTGAGAACATATTCATCAGCTAAAACTGCAGCATCAGACAAATTATCTATTCTTTTCTCATCAAGATATAGGCTTACATCTTTATAAATACACCTTTTGAAGTCCTCCAGCAAAATCATCTGCTTAAATTTGTCAAAATCAGAATCCACATTCTTAGAATTTAACCACTGCTCTAACAGATCTTCTTTGATTTTTGCATACTCAACATGGGATTGCTTATCTTGCTTATAAGTTGTCCTAAATTTTACTCTATAGGCTTCAGGAACAAGCTCATAGGCCTTAACCCGCCCCGTCCCGACGACGTATGAGTACGTCACCACGATTTGCATTTGCCAGTCCCGGCGACGTACCAGTACGTCGTGCAATTGCAAGGTCGCTAATTTGCACAATTTTCAATTTTCGCACGTGATTTTTCGTATGTATACACGGGACACCTTCCTCTATTCCTGTACAAGATACCAAGCAAGGACAATGCCTTACACTGCATAACCTCCCCCCTCCCCCCCTCACGACATTGTCTTGGCAAAGGACCTGTTACCAGTGACCTGGCTAGTAAAGTTATTCAGGGCCAGAGTGATTCCCCAATCGATGACAATGTGGAGGACAATGTTTACATAGCATTAGAAGAAGAAACAGCCAGAAATAATGATCAGGTAGTGTGGCAAAAATAGGTCAGGTATGGTGATTAGTTAGTGAGTGAAACAATGCTTATAATGCCTTTATTACTGCTTGAAAACCAATATACTGTCATACTACATATACATTCGTACCAAGTAAATAAATAAGTACCGTTTATGAGTGGATAAAATAGTTACCCTCCCATAGAGCTCGTTTTCTTTGGTGCCAGCATGTTAGAAAACCCACTCAGGTAAGGAGGAACTCCTACCTGGAATGGGCACTTTAAACCTCAGGTGAGCGATTTCTCTATGAATTTTCGATGTTTCTCACCAAAAGCGAAGGTTTTAGCCAAAAAAAAAAAATTCGAAAATACCTCGGGACTGGGGGATGTCGGAGGTGCGGAAAGCCTCGGGACGTGACGGGTTAAGAATCAAGCTCTTAACTACATCATAATTATCAGACTGATCCTGAGGCAAAGATGCATAAGTTACTTGAGCTTTACCGGTGAGAACAGTTTGAAGGAGTACTGGCCAATACTCCTTAGGCCAATTAAAACCTGTAGCTACCCTCTCAAACAACTGAAAATACTTTGTTAAATCAGATTCATTAAAAGGAGGGACAAGTTTAACATTTTTAGCCACATCAAAATCATCAGAGCTAGATGATCCAGTTCCACCTTGTTTCATGCGATACTCATGGTCTGCCTGAATCCTGGCAAGTTCAATTTGTGCCTGAGCCTGTACCTGTGCCTCTTGAATACGAGCATTTGCCTGAAATTCAGCCTCCTTAACACAAGCCTCCTTAACCTGAGACTCAGCCTCCTTAGCACGTGCTTGAAATTCAGCTTCTTTCACACTAGCCTCCTGCAGGGCTAGCTGTAACTTAGCTAATTCAATCTGCGTTTGCTCATTTGGAGGAGTTACATTAAACAAGCTTTCATTAATCATGTCAACAATTTGATCTTTAGAATGATGAGAGCGAACAACAATTCCCAATTGTTGAGCAACAAGCATAAGTTCATTCTTTGTTCTGTTTTCTACATCACACACTGTTTGCACATTTGACAAAAAATCTTTGGCTTCATCAAGTGTAGTAATAGTAGACATAATTAATAAGTAACAGTCACAAAATATCAAGCAATATCCTTATGATAATATCCTGAATATCCTGATATGAGGTCGCCAAATTTATGTTACGGAACAGAGAAAGATAATGTACACTGTAAGTGAGAATACGAAGAGTCACTACTGTCCCGTAAAGTTCCAGGTTCAAAACAAAAGAGTTAGGTAAAATTACAAGTTAAAGTTTAATGCTTAGACTAACAACAAAACATTCAGGACTCATAAGGATAATGTAATGGCAAATAAACAGGTTAAATATATGGTTAACTGCAATAGCTTCTATTAACACGAAATTGGCAAGAGTAAATTTATCTAAGTCAGCCCTGATAAAATGAGATACCAGATAATACTCAGTAAATGCCAGATAAATTATTACAGATACAAACTATTATCAAAAATGACTGACATAACCCAACATTAATCAAAAACCTCACTAGGCCTATGAATTAACCTTATGCTACACAGTACAAGAAAAAATGCAATAACACTTATACTCAAATTACACACAGCTGCTAGATGTTTGGAGATTTCTTGAGCACTCACAATAATAATACAGGGGAGGACAGAGATGTGAACAAAATGAGGAGCAGATCTAAGTGGCAATGATGCAGAGACTGAGCTCATTATATAGGGGCCGGCAGAGCTTGATACAACTTGTAAGAAGGACGCGCAAATGAAGCCATGGGGACAAAGAGATGAAAATCCCGCACTGAATAACAGAGAGAACGACTTACTCTACTATAACGGTAGAAGGGGGGGACTGAGGCAGAACACGCTCGTGAACAAACATGCAGCAACTGTGCATTAAAATTACACAAAGGATGATGAAATCATAGGCTATGTAACAATATATATATATATATATATATATATATATATATATATATATATATATATATATATATATATATATATATATATATATATATATATATATATATGTGTGTGTGTGTGTGTGTGTGTGTGTGTGTGTATGTGTGTGTGTGTGTGTGTGTGTGTGTGTATGTGTGTGTGTGTGTGTACATACACACACAGACATGTCTATCTGAAACACTTTCCTGTAGATATAAAGCGGTGTTTGACGATAGTGCTTGTCAGAATAAGAATGGTTTTAAATACTAGTGTAAGAAATTTATTGAGTATGTTTGTAAAGCTAAGATGATAGGAATTTACAACACAACTGATGTTAATAAAACAAATGGTGAGTTAAAAGTGTTATTGGCTATGATGACATTCACTCCAATCACTTAAAGTTCAGTCCTATGACTGTAGCAAGACTGGTAGCTTTTTTTTTTTTTTTTTTTAAATGCGAGGAAGAAGGAACCAAAGGCCATGAGCCCGCAGTAACAGTTCCCTCCAAGAGAAAAACATAATACAATAGAGAGCCAAATTCAAGATCCGATCATTTTGAGATGCCTGGACACACTACGTTTGAAAGACTGGAGATCATAGGCAGGAGGAAATACAGACAGAGGGAGACAGTTCCAGAGCTGACCTGTTGCATAAATGAAAGACTGGGAGTAACGGTTAACTCTTGCATTAGAGAGTTGGACAGAAAAGGGATGAGAGTTTGCTGCCAGACGGGTGCTACGCGCCCGTCGTAGAGGTGGAGGAATGCAAGCAGACAGTTCAGAGGAGCAGTGACCATTAAAGTAGCGATAGAAAAGAGATAAAGATGCAACAGTGCGGCGAAGAGACAGAGGTTGAAGGGAGTCAGTAAGAGGAGGAGAGTTAATGAGACGAAAAGCCTATGACTCCACCCTATTGAGAAGAGCTGTATGTGGGGAGCCTCCCCACACATGAGAGTTGTACTCCACACAGGGGCGGATAAAACCCCTGTATAGAGTCAACAATTGTGCAGGGGTAAAGAAAGAGCGGAGTCGGCTTAGCACACCCAATCTCTAAGCTATTTTCCTTGTTTATTGTACATGGTTATGTGCCAGACGAAATGACTTTTGGTGTTATCTTACCTCTTGTCAAGGATAAGACTAAAGATCAGCTCAGCTGAAAATTATAGGCCCGTTATATCGTCTTCTGTTTTCCTAAAAAGTATTTGAATATTGATTGAAGTATAAAATATTACATTATGTATCTCAATGAAAAACAACATGGATTTCGACCTAATCAATCCACTTCCACTGCATGTTTGTTTTAAAGGAAACAATTTTAGAAAACAGATCTTCATATTCTAATGTATATGCTACGTTTCTTGATCTTAGGAAGGTCTTTGATAAAGTCAACTACTTTAAACTTTTTTGTAGGCTTTTAGATGCTGGTATCCCTCATTTCTATGTTAATGTGTTATTTTGTGTGTACAGTAATCAAATGGTTGTAACTGGGCATAAGGATGCGATATCTGAACCATGGAAAATCATGAATGGAGTATGTCAGGGTGGAGTCTTATCATCACTGCTCTTTAATGTGTACCGGTATGTTGATAAGCTCATTGAAAATGTGTCAAATTCTAAAATAGGATGTGCACTTGGTAATAAGATTAGTAATATAATTGCTTACGCAGACGTTTTAGTTATTCTAACTCCTTTTGCAGCAGGTCTACATTTGCTATTGAATATATTAGAGAAGGAAGCCAAAGATAGATTAATACCATCAAGTCGATACGCATGTATTTCAAAGGTGAAAATGACAGGTCCTTGGAAAGATGAATGACTGACCAAATAATAGTTGTTGTTAAGGAAAGTAGGTATTTACGTTTTATTCTGGACAACCATCTTAACTGTAAGGATATAATTAGGTGTAGGAATAGATTTTATGACGAATTTAACTGTACTGTACCGTTATTTTGAGAAATTTAAAGAGTTGATATTAGAGATTTTACAGAAATGTTTGAAAGTTATCGTCCTTGTATATATGGCTCAGAAGTATGGTTTTGTAATACAAAGTGCCACATTCCCTATAAAGAGTTTGTAGTTGGTTATCACAAGGCAATAGAAAAGATATTGAAATTAAAGTACTGGGGAAGCAACCAAAAAGTATGTAGAATGGCACACATTAGGACGTTTAACCATTTAATTAATTGGCATAGGATACGTTTTCCATATGAAGTTCTTAAGAAACCTAGTGTATTTTTGGACAAAAGTTTGCTGAACACATATGATGCACAGTTTCTGATAAGAGAAGCAAGGAATATATTATTAACAGTCTATGATGTTGAGTGTTTCAGTGAAAATGATTTTGATGCTATTAAATCTAGAATTATGTTCAAAATCATGAGCCTACTATGAGGTAGTTGCAAGGTAACTAGGAACAGCATATACCTACGTTTCTTTGTGTTTAGGCTAGTTGTATATATATGTGTAGTAACATAACATGTTGCATCATGTTAGTGCACCACTGAGGGTGTATAAATTTTCGTACTGTACAGTATATGTAAATAAGTTGTGTGTTCAGATTTTTATGAAGTAAAGAATTGTCTGTCTGTCTGTCTGTCTGTATACACTCATACACACACACATCTATCTATCTATCTATCTATATATATATATATATATATAGGAGCCTCTGTGGAAGTGGTACAGTGTGCTTTTCGTACACGGGTGAACCAGTGTTCGCGCCTCGCCAGGGTAATAAACTTTGGGAGTGTTAACCCAGCCACATACTGCATTGGCGGACACAAGGGGTGCTGCGGTTGAACCAGTGTCGCTTACTCTAAAGTATGCTTGCACCCAGTCGGCTTGCGCTGGCCGATTACACTTGGTTCACAGATTATACACACATTCAAAGCCACTCCAACACTACAGTTACACTTACAAGCACTTCTCACCCTACATACAATCTCTACCAGACAGCCTATGCCACTTGGTAGAGATACATTGGCTGTATCGTCCCGACTTCGGTCGGGATAGGCTGGTCCTGCAGTGGATACTCAAACAGCTGATGATGATGATATATATATATATATATATATATATATATATATATATATATATATATATATATATATATATATATATATATATATATATATGGTATGAGTATACTGTATATAAATATGTATGTATACATCTACCTGAGGGTTATGGAGTGACCTTTTTTGATGACCTGCACTGGACTGCCTGCCTCCGAACTGATCCAAGATGACAGCCCTAAACCGGTAATGAGGGGTTGGCGTAGTGACATCTTCATGCTGCCCTAGGAATTAGTGTACATCTTCTAATGAAGGCAACAATTCCATAATTGGAACAGGCCTGTTTGCGTCCCTTGATCTAGACCACCCAGGTGTGTGAGTCAGTGGAAGCAGCGTTTGACAGACTCATGGAGGGCGAAGTTCTGTTAAACTCACCCCTTCCAGAACGAATTTACCAACCATTGATTCCGGTTTCTACCTAGAGTAGTGAGGAGCCAATGAGATAAAGATTGGCTGCTCTGGTGAGGTGACATTGGCTGTGCCCTAATGTGTTTGCTGCAGGCACAGCCAAGCCCCTTTATAACCTGTAGGAGAGGGAGGAAGGGTCTCTCTCCAACTCGGGCTGGACCACTCGTCGTGTAAAGTGAATCAGGAGGATTGTTAGTTTAAGGCCACTTAGTATATAAGTACACTACCTACCCTTTAAATGTATCTTGTCCCCTCTTTTTCATCTTGGATAGTATCTTGGGCTTGTGTACGTGTTTTATATAAATATTCAGAACCTGTAGTAGTATAATTCAGACGAGTAGTAAAGTAAGAGTTTGACTACGGTCTGTTTCTGGAAAGAGGTGAAGAAAGTAAGACAGGCTGGCAGTGAAGTTAGTAGGGGAGTGAAAGATAAAAATGGTAGATTACTTGTGGAGAAGGGGGAAAAAGTGAGCAGATGGAGAGAATACTTGAAGGAAATGTTGAACATAGAGAACGGAAGTAATGCGAGTATAAGTGGCTGGGGAATGGCTGGGAGAAGGAGGGAGGTGAGATGACAGGAAGAAATCAGCAGGATAGAAGTTGTGGAAGCAATGAAGAAAGTCAAACTGGGGAAAGCCCCAAGAATTGATGGAGAGTGTGGTGAAATGCTGAAGCATGGGGGAGAGATAGTACTAGAATGGATGTGGAAGATATACAGATTGGCCTGGGAGGAAGGTAGAGTCCCGGAGGATTGGAAGTCAGGTATAATTATTCCCTTGTACAAAGGAAAAGGGGAAAATGAAGTGTGTGGTAATCATAGGGGTATTTGTCTTCTTAGTGTAATAGGAAAAGTGTATGGTAGGATACTTATTGACTGAGTTAGGGATATAACAGAGGAAATAGTTGGAGAAGAACAGGGAGGCTTTAGGAAGGGAAGAGGTTGTGTTCTGTAGTCTGTAGATCATATATTCATTCTTAGATCTTAAGTGGAAAAGTTTCTAGAGAAGAGAAGGAAGTTGTATGCGGCCTTCATGGATTTGGAGAAAGCATATGGCAGGGTGGATGGACAAGGATTGTGGAAAGTATTTAAAATATATGGAGTAGATGGGAAGTTGTTGAATGCTGTGAAGAGTATGTATGATGGTGCTAAGGCTGCAGCATATGTGGATGGTGAACTGGGTGAAATTTTCTCTTTGAAGGTTGCGTTGAAACAGGGATGTGTCATGTCTCCATAGCTGTTCAATCTGTACATGGATGGGGTAATAAAAGAGATACAAGGTAGGACAGTGGATTTTGGAGTGGCCCTGGTGAGAGAGGGAAGTGTTAGGAAACTCCCTGTAGTGTTGTTTGCAGATGATACTGTGTTGTTGAGTGAAGACGAAGGGGAGCTGCAAGGCTTGGCGGATGAGTTTGGGAGAGTGTGTAAGAAACAGAATTTAAAGGTGAATGTAGGGAAGAGTAAAGTGATGGTCTTTGAGAGAGGTGAAGTCAGTGAATGTACAGTGAGGATGGATGGTGAGGAAATGGAAAATATGAGTACGTTTAAGTATTTGGGGAGTGTGATGAGTAAGGATGGAAGTTTGGAAGGTGAAGTGCTTGAAAGAGTACAAGAAGGAAGAAAAGTTGCTGGTTCCTTGAAGGCAGTGATAAGAAACAGGGAAGCAAGCATGGAAGTGAAAAAATTACTACATGACAATATTGTGATACCAACTCTAACGTATGGAAGTGAAGCTTGGACGTTGTTGGAAGGACACAAGTCAAGAGTGAGAGCAGTGGAAATGAATTATATACTTAAAAGGAGCTTGTGTAGTCACATGGAGAGACAGGCTGACAAATGTGGATATAAAGGAGCATTGTGATGTGGATGTAGGTGTGACAGGAAGCGTTAGGAGGAGTAAACTGAGGTGGTTTGGCTATGTGGGGAGGATGGAGGGTGAGAGACTGACGAGGAGAGTGTATGTGAGTGAGGTGGAGGAGGGGAGAGGGAGGGGGAGGTCGAGGATGAGATGGAGGGATGGAGTGGAGAGGTATATGTGAGAGGGGTGTGAGTTGGGAGCAGGGCAGTGAAATGGCGGGGGACATGGCGACGTGGAGGCGATTTGCTTGTAGCCACCCCGTACGGGATTAAGGCTTCTGGCAATAGATAGATAGATAGTGTTTCACCCACCTATCTAACAAAGGGAATCCCTGTTGAAGACGGCCAGCTAGACCAAGATGGTAATCATAAAAATGTATCTATATCTATATTTATATCTATCTATCTATGTATCTATTATTCTATCTATCTATATATATCGTCTGTCTGTGTCTATCCGTCCAGCTATCCATCTACCTACCTTCCTGCCTACCTGTCTGTCTATATATCTATATAACTATCTATGTCTAACCTGCCCTGGGAGTTGACAAAGATAGTATTCATCATGGAGAATGTCCAATGAGAAGACATGATATCTCTCAGGTTTTGGATGTTGAGTCTTGTAATCACTATCAGCTTCGTAGCCCACACCAGCAGCCTGCCCTCCAGGAACCACTCCGCTAAGCTCCTCAGGTTGTCCAGGTCGTTACTCAGCACGACGACCAGGGTGCACCATGACCTCGAACGTACCTAGTGTTCATCATCACCATCATCAACATTATGGTAGTCATCATTATCATTCACACATCTTTTCTCACCCTTGGATGTTGTAAGAGAGAGAGAGAGAGAGAGAGAGAGAGAGAGAAAAAAAAAAAAAAACTAATTTTTCTCCAACTGAATGAACCCAGTGTTGAGAGAGTTCAGATATCAACATCATCACCATCACCACCATTATCACCACCACCACTATCACCACCATCACCATTGTCGATATCTCACCAGCTGACTCAGTATCATTACCATAAACGTTAGTGCTATTATTACCTCAGCCCACGAAATTGGACATAGGTTATGTAAAAGCCTGAGTCCGTTTGTTTGCAAGTTATCTAAAAAATATGTTATCATATTAAAAGGAACTTTGGTTGACAGTTGGGCATTGGGCAATGGGTCAAGGAAGAGTTGTTTCCATTTTGAGGTGGATCCAGACTCAGATGCAGGAGTAAGGCCCATATACTGGTCAGTTCAGGAAGCTCCCTAACACATCTGCCTTTGTGATTTATTTTTGGGTACGGCCAGGTAACATAATATTGTACATTATTTATGAGGAATATGATGATATTAGAGTTATTCAAATAATATGAGAGGACAGTAAGTAGTCATAAGCAAAATAAACAGCTTAACGCCTTTGTACTCATTGACACGTTAGTTGTCTTTAGAGTCTGGCTGAGAAAATATGCATTGATGTTTTTGGCGTCTTTAACCCACCGTGTGCCAGTGCCGTTTTAAAACGGTCTGACAATGCCGCGGCCAGTGCCAGTGCCGTTTTAAAATGGTCTAAAATAAAAAACTTTACTGTGACTGCATTTTTCAAGATTCGTGGGTAAAAATTTGCAGCCATGTAAGGTAACTGTTCCTCTACCATCCCCCAGGCTGTCAAGGCCATACACTCACTCGCTGCCCCCTTCACACTCGCTCTGCCTCACTCTGCCTGTGTGCCTCAACCAGTGCTGTACATAGTGAAGGGATTTTGTAAATATTTTCATGTACAGTAAGTGTAAGTTGTAAATATTTTCTTGTAAGTGTAAGGACTATATAGTGAAATCAAGTTGTAAATACCTTCTTGTAAGTCCCAGGACTACCTAATGAAGTCAGATTGTACCTATCTTCAATTAAGTGTAAGATATTGCATTCACAGTGAGAAAGACACACAAAGTGTGATAGATACTCAAGTAATAAGTGATCAGAGAGTGTACTGAACATCGGTATACCTTTCCAGCATAAATACTTGAGTATACCTTACATAGAAAACGGCTTTCTCTCACATACGTGGTGAACGTGAGAGAGGCTATACCTGTATACGAGAATGCAGGACTCAATAAAACTAATTTTCAAGCCTCGGTGAGCATTTTAATGGCGAAATTCGTTGTTTCCACATCAAAATCTATCATTTTAGCCAAAAAATAAGGCCAAAAAATGGCCGGGACTGGGGTGACCCAGAGGGCTAAAAATAGCCAGCACATGGCGGGTTAAAGCAAAATAACATTAGCCAGAAAGTATGTTTTCAGCCAATCAGCGTCATTTTTGGAGGTGTCGTAGCTTGTCCGACGCTCATCAGAAGTAATAAGTTGCAACTGTGGGTCCCGAGATGCGCGGCAGTGTGGACAGGTTGAGTAGTACCACAATAGCTGTGAGGGGAGAAGGTAGTGTGCAGTAGTGCCCTTTTAAACCCTCCTCTATTACCCCTGTCCCAGGCACATGTCATATTTCACTATACCAATAGTGCTTGTGTATACTTTTTGGACACTGTTGTGATTAGAATTGGTGTTTGCAATAGGAAATTAGGTGTTTGTGAATCGTTCACAGCTGTTGGCCCAACGATGATTGTGCTACTGTGTTTCGCCATGGCCCAACAACTATACTACCTCTACCCTGCACCAAATGTGAGTATTGAACCATTGAACAATAGTGACAGTGAATCAGGTGAATATCGCGTGGAATAGCTAGTGAGCAAGGAAATGGAAATGGTGATATGTGCAGCAGTTTTAGGGGGAGGCGAGAAACCACCTTACAACCAGTGGCGTATCCAGGATTTTCGATTGAGGGGGCAAACACTTCGAATATTTCCCCAAAATATCTGTCACCACACTGGCGTGAGTGTCCCAAACACATACACTTTCCCACATTCGTGATACTGTCGTTATTTTCTATTTTCCTTTGCAGTTTTGTATTTCTCTCTCTCTCTCTCTCTCTCTCTCTCTCTCTCTCTCTCTCTCTCTCTCTCACCACTTAGCACATAATGTGTAAATCAAAATTCTCTGCCGCACCCACCCCCAGTCTGGTATTCTGTTTTGTACTACTGCTGTGGTGGTAGCCAATAGAAATTCTGTTTTCCACTACTTATTCTCTTAGTTTGATTTTCACTGGCTCAGGCATCAGGGGTGGTGCATACGTCAAGACTGATGTAAGTAAATACATCTGGTGGAATTAACCTCTCTTAATCTTTGACTCAGGTGACCACTCGACCTGCCCGGCTCAGCAGGGAATGATTTTCATATCACCTGAACTGTACTGTACTGCATAGAAATGATTTTTCCATTTAGGAAAAAAAGAAAACCATCGTAAAGCTATTCATCCTGAAAATTTTCACCTAGAAAAGTGGGAGAGACAAAAGATACTCTGTCCCCCAGGCTCCAAAAAGTGAGGGGGACGCGTCCCCCTGTCCCTCATCCAAACGAGGCCCCTGGCACACGTAATTATATCTGCTTACTTTCTAAAATGTAGTCTGAGGTGATCAAAATAGCTACATGCAGTCTTCAAAAATTCTGCCTGTTTCAGTTGTTTATAACAATAATTGTGCAGTGTTTGAACTGGCTTCAGGGTGAGAGGATATGGCTGCAGGGTGAAAGGATGTGGCTGAGGGACAGGAAGGCCATTTTTACACCTCATCAGGATTCAAGTGCAAAACATCATTAGAGCTCTAATATCAACCACATAATCTAAGGTGATAGGGGAAATTGTTATGTTGTAACTGGTCATTTTTCTCAACGGTTTTATAATATTTACTGTTGCTTTCGATTTCAAAGGAAACTATTGCTACTAAATATTTCTAGAAATAGATAATCCATCCATCCATCATCCAATCCTACGTTGCCCCATGAGAAGCGTAGGAGCCCGGGGCTAGGCAAGTTTGTCCTGACATTTAAGATGAGAGTGACCAACCTCACTCATCCCTGAGTGGTATTACGTCAGCAATGAATCCCAATCACTGCTTGGATATAAACCTTCATCGGCGCAATCCGATTGGAGTGCCGTAATTACCCACTAAACCACCATGCGCCAAAATTTGGTTAAATGGTTACCACCCAGCGTCGTAAATGTTTCCTGGTGTACAGGAAACCATTTGGCTTGTCACTCGGTGTAGAATCACCCAGAGGCAGAAGGAAGAGGAAAGAATGAAGGAAAGTGAGACAGAAGAGGGAGCGTAAAGTCACCCGTGGGCGGAAGGACGAGGAAAGAATGAAGGAAAGACAGAAGAGGAAGGAAGGAAAGAAGGATGGAGGAGAGAAATAGATAATATTGTTTAATATACAAGTGGTAAAATTAGGAAAACTGTTTTGTCATACAAGAACTATGCCAAAAATCCCTGTCAGCATTTCCCCCTAATTTTCCCAAGGGGGGCAAAATGCCCTCCCTGCCCCCCCCCCCTCCCAGTGGCTAAGTGTATGCTTACAACATGGCGTTGTCATGAACGGAATAATTGGCAAGGAGTTGATGAAATCATTGTTTTTTGCTGATATATGTTGGATAGTGTTATAGTGCAATAAATAGGAGTACAGTGCAACGAGTGTACGTGATAAAATAATGACTAGGGCATGAGTCATGTACGCCTTACAGCCACGGCACACCGTTGTCAGGAGGGATAAAATAGAGGCGGTTTGGAGATATTTGATTTTATTATATTGTTATATTTATTCCGTATGCTTCTTGTGTGAAATAAAGCATGGGTGTTACTGTGATATGTTTATCGTATGCTTGTGTGGATGAACGTAAACACTGCACCACGTGCTCGTCAGAAAATATCGTCTGCGATACCTTAGGTTATCCAAATGTGACCTACAGAACACATTTATGTCATGTTGTGTATACACACACACACACACACACACACACACACACACACACACACCGCTCGCTGGCGCAGTGGTAACGTTCTCGCTTGCCATCTGGTAGACGGGAGTTTGCGCCTCGCTCAGGTTGTGAAAAGTTTCACTGAAGAAGTGGGTGGTTACTGTCCCCCTTGAGCAAGGGGACGGGTATGTGTGTGTGTGAAGGTCACAGCCTTGCCCTTACATAGGACTATATGAGCTCTCAGCTCCCTTCCGGGAGGGTAAAAGCTGACGATCACGACCATCAAGTGATCCTGACCGACCCGGTGAATTACACATTCAAACACCCACACGCAGTACAAAACTCCTCACCTCCAAACCCATCTGGTCCTGCAGGAAGAGCATCGCCACTGGAGAAGTAAGTCATTTTTTCTATTTATCTATTTACCTGTCTTTATGTCAGTATATATACACATACATATATACTGTTCTTTACCTCAACACATATGACAGGGAAATAAGTACAGCTTCAGTTTCAGTTGGTAGCAACAGGTGTGGTAATCATGTGTGGTTTCTGAGAAGACTAAAAAAAGAAAAAAAAAAAAAAGTAATTTTATAATAGCTGTTGGTATATGATCAAAGCCTAGCTATCAAGCATAAAACTGTTTGTGCGCTATGGGAAAATAACGTAAGCGAGTGCGGCTGATGGCGTTTCAGCGTGTGGGTGGGTACACTATAGTTTTTTGTATTTTTCTCGAAAAATATGAGGTGTTGGATCGCCGTTTGGTCTCAAATGAAAGCCAATGAAATTCTGAATAGGATGATAAAATAAAAACATAACACTGCCAAGAAAAGTTTTTCGCTAGAGCTCCCCGAATAAAAAATCTGTTGTCTGTCGGAAATGGGTTTTACTTTTTCACTTATTACTCGAACACCACACCTCGTATCAACATGCCACCTACCCCATTCGAAAGCTAACAAAGTTCTCTTTCCAGTGATGGCATAATACGCTGAGACTGATTGATAAATTTTCGAGTTATGATGTTGGGAAGTCAAATGAATGTTCCCGAATGTTTATTCACAAGCCCTAACGTTCGCATAGTGTTTTGTGTGTGTGTGTGTGTGTGTGTGTGTGTGTGTGTGTGTGTGTGTGTGTGTGTGTATTTGCTTATTGTGTAGAACAAACATCGATAACTAGGCATATGTGGTTTTGTGACAAAATTAATATGTTTTGGTGGTGAAAATAAGTCGAGAATACCTTTTATGCAGCGCGTGGTGGGTGGGGGGGGGAGGGGAGAAAAGCTGATGTGTTGTGGAACAAAACTTAATAAATTTACCGCGCGCGAAAGGATTAAGACACGGTGTTAGGCAGTTTCCTTAACCGACGAGAATACGGACCTGTATCTTAATCGATAAGGTTTGATGTGCAAAATAAGTGGCAAAGGAAGAGGTGCTATGAAGCTTTCCATGCCAATTAGAATAACCATAAAATTTCTTCAGTTGTGCCTCAGTTTGCAGGGATTTATTTACTTATTTTATACTACTACTACTACTAGTACTACTACTAATTATTATTATTATTATTATTATTATTATTATTACGTACCTGCCTTGCGATGGGTATAAGTTGTGACATTTCCTGAGAAATATTGGTATCTGATCCATTCTTGGCTTCTAGGACAGTCACTGGCCACTCCTGATGCCACTCACGCCATACCTTTAATGGTAGTGGTAGTAGTAGTAGTAGCAGTAGTAGTAGCAGTAGTGTCAATTGCTTTTTATTACGGTATATTTTTTTGGCATCTGTTTCGGTTGTAAAAACAACTGAGCATCACCTGGTGGAGGGGGTGGTGTGAGGTGGTTGATGGCGGGTGTGTGAGAGAGATGACGGTACAGGCGGGAGACAGCGAGGCCTTCAGCACAGCACTAACAGCACCCCCAGAACAGCGTCCACCACCTGCAGAACAACAATCAACTTTTAGCACAGCAGTTCTGGCGCCATCAGTACAGCTATAATGGCGTGGTCTGAAGCGGCGATTTTTTAGCATCACTTATTGTCCAGCCATCGGTGGTGGCGCATCCTGGGGGTTGTATCGTCACCTACAGCTGATTCTCTGTCTGCTGGGGTGAGAGGAAAGCTTCTCTGGGAGGGGTGAGGTGGGTGTGGCGGGTAGAGAAAAGGGATAATGGAATGGCAGAAAAGGTGGGAATTAGCAAGGGGGGGGGGGTTCTAAGAGGTGGAAGGTGATAGGTAAGTGACAAACTGAAGAAAGGAGAGGGGAACAGGGGTATATCCTTCTTCTTGCCCTGTTGTGTCTATTCTGGTCTGCAGGAGCGTGACTGATAAGGCTTGCAGGTGCGTGACTCACACTCCTGCCGTGGTACAGTCAGCACAGTTTAGTGGCAGCTGTGCATTTTTTTTTTTTTAAATAACAGATCAGAGGAAGGGAAAACAAATGAATAAAAAACAATCCTTACAGTAGATTACTGGCGTCCTCCATTCATCAAATATCTGTAAGAGATGGACTTAAACAGCTGTAGGCTGAAGTTTCGGGGGAAACAATTCCGAAAGCGAGTTCCAGAGAGATGCAGTCTTTCAAAATAAGACGATTTCTTGATCTTGGCCGATATATTCCTTATTATTGGTTTCGGCACTTGTTATTTATCAGAAAAGTGTACAGTAGGTCATATATACTGTACGTATATATATATATATATATATATATATATATATATATATATATATATATATATATATATATATATATATATATATATCGTGTCGTTTCATTTATGATGGCTCCAGCATGCTTGCATGCGTCGGCCTTGGTCATCTAATGGCGGCTGTCCATGCTGCTTGGTCTCTGGCAGGCTCTCTATTCAGCTGGGGCAGATCCAGGAATAATTTAAGGATGTTAACCTACTCCGTGTACTGATTTAAAAAATTTATGGGCAAGTGAAAGCAAAATATACAGTGTACATACAAGTTAATAAAACAAAATATAGTCCAATTAGTGTAGTTTTAATACATACCGGTAGATATTAATCTTTGCATATACAGACTTTTATAAGGAAGAATGCAGTGTTATTAACTACCTATTATCATTGCGGAGAACTTAGTTGTATTAAACTTTAGTTCTCCAATAAGAGGCAGCCTGATACACTGGGATAATGTAGTGCAAATCAAGAAAAAATAGTTGTATATCCGTTTACAAAAGAAACAAAACATGGATTCATTCTGTTAGCTTCAACATGTGTTCTGATCAATTGTGGTTTTCAAATATTATTCATCTGGCAACACATTAGAGAAATGCATACACCTTGTGTGTTGTCTGACAAACTGATCAATAACTTCAAGGATATCAACGGCCACTCGAACATAAACATTCATTAAGGCCAGTCCATTTAACTTCCCATTAATCGAAGAACCCTTCAACCATGTCTTAAGATGCAGCAAAGCACTGAAATGCATTTTGTTTTCTTAAGCAGTGACTGGCAGATCGTGGATGAGGCGGGGCACAACACGAATGTTTGGTAAGAACGCATCATCTGCATATTTCAGCGCTTGAACAGAGCTCTTACCAACGTCTCCATTACATAATTTCCATTCTGTGTACCACAAATTTTGCCCAGTTTCCAGCGATCGATTCTTGGTCATATTAGACTGATAAGCAGAGTTGGTTTACATCTTTTATATCATAGTGGTTAGTAAGCAATACCTCTGGAACCAGCATCAAACCTGTAATGACAGACTTTTGAGAGACAGCAAATCTCTCCTGTAAATGTTGGACTCAATGACATAATAAAGAAATGGCCACATGTCCCTGTACTACTCATTAGGAGAATGCTGAGGCTTTATTTCTCAAAGTGTGTCTTCCAGTAGAATTGTTAGTTCCCTTACTTAGAATTAAGATTTTGATGCCTAAGTTTCATGTACTTATCTTGTTATGGTTTAAGTAATATTGAATATGGGGCATCAGTTTCTTTTAAATTATTTTTTACTTCATTTATAGCCTGTAATTCTCTCTCTCTCTCTCTCTCTCTCTCTCTCTCTCTCTCTGTCTCAGTCTCAGTCTCTGTCTCTGTCTGTCTGTCTGTCTGTCTTTCTCTCTCTCTCTCTGTCTCTCTCTCTGTCTCTCTCTCTCTCTCTCTCTCTCTCTCTCTCTCTCTCTCTCTCTCTCTCTCTCTCTCTCTCTCTCTCTCTCTCTCCCTCTGTTTCTGTCTCTGCCTCTGTCTGTCTGTCTGTCTGTCTGTCTCCAATCACTCTTCACTCTTGACAAAGAGATAGCTCCAGCTGCACATCCAACACAGAACATGTCTCCCAAGTAATAACACTCTTCCACACACTCAAGAGACACACCAGCAAGATCAAATCAGCAAGATCAATCGTTTCACGTCTGACAGTCTCCACATGCTCTCCCCGACACACCGCACACATGAAATCAACATTATCTCGCAGCATACGGCTAATACCACTACATATCTTATACACCTAATTATCACAAACATTGTTCAAGATAGAATTACTTCCCACGCCCTCGTGGCAAACCTCACATGGCCACTCTCCCTCTTCGTTGACAGTGCTGCCAACCCTAGATCGAATCATCTTTGCTTTATCTGCATTTACTCTCAAGCCCTTGTGTCCCATACTATCTTTCAACTTCCTAAATCATTCCCTCTGCTTCCCTTTCATTTTTTGCAGTCAACACCAAATCACCAGCATACATCTCCCACGGGAGTCCATCTCTGAAGTCACGTGAGAGGGCTTCAAACACAAAGATAAGCATAAAGGTGCTCAAGACTGGCCCCTGATGCACACCAACATTCACGGTAAGCTCATCACTCAAATTTTCATTCTCTGTCATTTGGGTGCGAGCTCCCACATACATAGTGATAACCATTCTAACCAGTCACTCCTCGACCTCAAGCTTTCTCATTGCCAACTTCACGACCTCCCGAGGAACTCTGTCAGGCCTTCTCCAAAATATCAAAAGCAAAGTACAAATCCCTTTCCTTTCCTATAATTACATTTTTCCTAAAGCTGTCAAACAATGAATATGAGATTAGTAGTTTCCTTGCATATCATAAACCTAAACTGCATCTTATCAGTATTCACTTTTTCTCTAATCATACCTTCTAGAACTCTGCCCATTACCTTCATTATCTGGACTAAAAGTATTATGCCTCTATAATTTTCTCTTTCCAGGGCATCACATTTCCCTCTGTACATATTTACAATCACACTCTTCAGCAAGTCATCTGGGACAACACATATATAATCATACTTACCAAATCAGCATCAAACTCCAGTCCTATATCTCCTGAGGCCCTCAAAATTTCAGCAGTCAGTCCAGATGCACCTGCCTTATCCAACCGCATTCTGCCTATTGCCATGCTCATAGCACCAGCGTCAGTTAAAGGCCAAAGGCCAAACACTGGATCTGCAGACTCCAAACCTTTCCTATTCCAGTCAAACTCTTCATTCACAAACCGGATATAATGCTCTCTCCAAGCGTCTTTAATACCCTTACTTTTCACCACTACCTGGCCTTCATCATTCTTCACACACTGCTCACCTGAGATATCCCAGTTTTCTCTTTTCATCTGATTTGCCATCTTTAATATCATATTCTTCCTTTCAACACTATTTTGGTTATTCAGTAAAAGTTTCTGGGGCTCAGATTTTGCCCTGTATACCTCTTTTCCAGCCCTACTCTTGTCAACCAGGTGTTCCTATTTGTTTCTACCCATTTTGCATTCCTGGGGAAGTCTTCTCTTCTCCATAACTGCAGCCCTTATCCCACTGTCATGTCATTTTATGTCTCCGGGGTCCCCTTGTCCATCCACACACTGAATCAGTATCTCTTAGATTATTCTTGAGAGCTCTGTATTGTTCATTGACACTTCCAACAGCAGCTCCCTCTACAGCTACCACTCTACTCATCTCGCTGTAAATGGCATCACGTACAGCTTGATTTTTCAACTTAATTATTTCCTCCTAGGTGCATAGGTCTGCCTTAATCTAGGAATTAACTTTCTCCATTGATATTCATTCTCGATCAGTAGCGAATTATTTGAGACATGTTTGAGTGAAGATATTAATATAAATTAGCATCAGTAAAGTATAAAATACAAATAAACTCAAGAAAGGTTGGAAATAGTCGAGGAGTACGAAGGCTAAGACCTACTGAGTGTGCGAGGATCCCTGAGGCACACGGGCAGTTTTGACTGTCTACTCTCCCCAAGAACACGATCCGTTGCAGTCGCTCTACATTCATGTCTTTAATTGTACTGGAAAGGTCCCTAACTGTACTGCAAAGGTCCCTAACTGTACTGCAAGGGTCCCTATCTGTATTGCAAAAGTCCCTAATTGTACTGCAAAGATTCCTAACTGTACTGCAAAGGTCCCCAACTGTACCGCAAAGGTCACTACCTGTACTGCAAAGCCCCTATCTGTACTGCAAAGGTCCCTAACTGTACTGCAAAGGTTCCCAACTGTACTGCTAAAGGAACAGACACAAGGGCAAAAGTGCCGGAAGTAAGCATTGCTCAAAGGAGACTGTGGTGGTGTTAGTGGAAGAACACCTTGACCTACAACCAAGAAGTTCCAGATTCGATTCGCGATCCGGCCGTAAGATCCTCAAATAAAGTCTTTTCTACCCTACCCTGTTTGTACCTAGAATTGAAACAGAGACCTAGACTGAAAATTTGAATCTTGCATGTTGTAGTTAGGGAGAAGTTTGCTGGGCTACTTCACGTGCAGCCTATAGACACTAATACAATGGTATTTTCTTCTTGCTTATAAATATATGGATACAGTAAACTGTTAAAATGGAAGAACTATACTCACATTTGGCTAATGTATTTGCTGCAGAGATAAAACAGTTTCTACCTTTAGGGTGTAAGAGCAGTATTCTCGTCGGCTTAGGAAGCTTTCTAGCTCCTCTTCCTTGGGGTTTTATTTTCTGTACTACATGGTATTATTTTTACCAGCCGCGAAGCGAAGTTGGTGTTGTTTTCAATTTGTGTGTGTGTGTGTGTGTGTGTGTGTGTGTGTGTGTGTGTGTGTGTGTGTGTGTTAGCATGACAACTTCCCAACCGATCAAGATATAATAAATTTTACAGGTGTAGTAGGGAAAAAAACAATGATGAGTTCGAAATTGGTGAAAGTTGGTCAATATCTGTCTGTCTGTTAACAAGATAACTTCGCAACCACTCAAGGCATCATCACCAAACTTTACAGGTGTGTAGTAGGGATGAAAATCTCTTACGACTAGTGTTGTCAGTTTGTCTTCCTGTGTGTCTGTTAGCACGATAACTTCGCAGCTGCTCAAGATATCATCTCAAAGTTTTACTGGTGTGTACTAAGGATGAAAATCTCCTATGAGTTCGAAATTGGTGAACGTAGGTCAAGGTCTGTGTGTCTGTTACCACGATTACTTCACAACCGCACAAGATACTAACAACAAATTTTACAGGTGTGTAGAAGGGATATAAATCTCCTACGAGTTCGAAATTGATGAAAGTAGGTCAAGGTCAAGGTCATATTCTTAGCGCTAGATATGCATCGGCTCGCCGCTGGTGTGAATCCCCCCTTAGGTCTTATATCTAATTTATTTATTTTCGGTATCGGCTTAGAGTGCAGAAATTATATATAAGACAATATCAATACATCACTTACAGAAATAAACTGTTAAGGGGCCTGCTTTATCGACGAGGATGTTGGCATAAGTAGCTACGTAACCGTTGTATATTCCCACTTAAGTATCTTTTCTAAATATTATTATGGTTCTTTCTTCTTGGTGGCGAACTGACCTGCTAGTGAGGTGGGGTAGAGGACAGCACCAGTAGTAAAGGCAGCGCTCACCACTACCACTATCATTAGCATCATCGCCACCACCACTGGTAATGATTAAATAGTAGGAACCTAAAATGTGCAGGGGAGGAATGATGGCGCCCAATTCTGAGGCCCTACACGGGACAAAGACACACACAGACTGACCAACACTCACGGCAAGCAGCCAGGTAGAATATACAGGGTCGATGGGAAGGGCTCTACACACACACACACACACACACACACACACACACACACACACACACACAGACCAGTAATAATAATAATAATAATAATAATAATAATAATAATGATAATAATAATAATAATAATAAATTGATAAAAATAACTTGCGGTCAAAGGCATTATTCCATGTGGCATAAAAGCTTCGTAACTCCTCTTTCTTTCCGATTTATTTAGCATATTACACCATTTTATCTTCTGATAGTGCTGGATATGGACGCCTTCTCGTGGTGACACCGATATAACTGGTCAGCTCCGCTGCTGATTATACAATGTCTCTCAACTACATACTTATTCTCTGAAAGGAAAATGGTGGACTGGGAGGATAACTTCGGTCCAACGGGTTCACGTCCATATGAACCCAGGGCTTGTGGACCCTCCAAAGAAACGTCGTCTGTGGCACTTTGGAACTGTAGATTGGGAGGCCCTCAGGCAGTTCTTCTTTGATTTTCCATGGAATGATTATTGCTTCCGTAGCCGAGAGCCATCTGAGTGTGCCTTGCGCATTATGCAGGTTATTCTCTCGGGCATGGAAGCATACATTCCATTCTTATATCCTTTGACTATTGCAAAAAAGCCTTGGTTTAATCACGCATGTTCTAATGCTGTCCGTAACAAGGAAAGGGCCTATAAAACGTACCAGAGCCAACCCACCCGTGAATCACATCTTGTTTATGTTGCTGCCCAGAATCGTGCTAAGTCTGTTCTTTGCTCCACAAAAAATAAATTCATCCGTGCCAAATGTTTTCAACTCTCCAACTCGAATTCTTCCCTCTCCTTCTGGCATCTTGCCAAAAATCTTTCTAACAGCATTACCTCATCATCCTTCCCTCCTCTTTTCTATTCTGATGGCTCTGTAGCTATTTCCTCTACTGATAAACCAGATATTTCGCTCAGACTTTCTTCTCCAATTCCACCTTAGACGATTCCGGTGCTGTTCCTCCATCACTTTCCCCCTCAGACTTCCTCATGGCTAACATTATAATTTCTTCAGCTGATGTACTGTATTTTCTGCCATCACTGGCATCAATACTAGCAAGGCATATGGGTCTGATGGAGTCCCTCCTGTTGTCCTCAAGAACTGTGCTTCTGTGTTTACACCCTGCCTTGGTAAACTCTTTTGCCTTTGTCTATCAACTTGTACCTTTCCTGCTTGCTGGAAGTTTGCTCTCGTTCAGCCAGTCCAAAAGAAGGGTGACCATTCCCAACTCTCTAACTATCGTCCAATTGTTTTAACATCCTGTCTCAAACGTTTTCAAGTCAATTCCTAATAGACAAATTGTAAAGCATCTTTCCTATCACAACCTTCTTTCTGATCGTCAGTATGGGTCCCATCAGGGATGCTCCACTGGCGATCTTCTTACCTACCTTTCAGACTCCTTGTCATCCTCCTTTCGCGACTTTGGCGAGAGCTTTGCCATTGCACTTGACATCACAAAGGCTTTCGATCGAATCTGGCATAAGTCTTTAATATCCAAACTGCCCTCTTACTGTTTCTATCCTGCTATCTGTGTCTTCATCTCTAGCTTCCTTTCTGGTCGTTCTTTAGCCGCTGTTGTAGACGGCCATCGTTCTTCTACATCTACGAACAGTGGTGTTCCTCATGGCTCTGTCCTATCACCAACTCTCTTCCTTTTATTCATCAGTGACATTCTAAGCTGTACATCTAACCTTATCCACTCGTACGCTGATGATTCCACTCTTCACCTTTCCATTCGCTTCCTGCAACGTCCATCTCAGCAGTTACTGCAACAAACAAGGGATGAGGCTATGGCACACCTAATGTCTGACCTGGCTCGTATCTCTGACAGGGGTAAAAATAATATTGTTTTAAATGCATCAAAAACTCAGTTTTTACACCTATCAACCTGACACAATCTTCCACAGGAGTACCCATTAATGTTTAATAATATCCAGCTCAATCCTGCATCAACCTTGAACATGCTTGGGCTTTCATTCACTCGGGACTTATCTTGGAAAGACCATATTGCATCTCTTGTTAAATCAGCTTCCAAGAGATTAGGTGTGCTAATCCAACTCCATACCTTCTTTACCCCCTCCACATTTGTTGACTTTATACACGGGTTTTATTCGCCCCTGTTTAGAGTACAACTCTCGTGTGGGGAGGCTCCCCACATACAGCTCTTCTCCACAGGTTGGAGTCAAAGGCTTTTCGTCTCATCAACTCTCCTCCTCTTACTGGCTCCCTTCAACCTCTGTCTCTTCGCTGCACTGTTGCATCTTTATTTCTCTTCTATTGCTACTTCCATGGTCACTGCTCCTCTGAACTGTCTGCTTGCATCCCTCCACCTCTACGACGGGTGCGTAGCACACGTCTGCAACAAACTCTCATCCCTTTTCTGTTCAACTCTCTAATTCAAGGGTTAACAGTTACTCCCAGTCCTTCATTTATGCAACAGGTCATCTCTAGAACTGTCTCCCTTTGTCTGTATTTCCTTCTTCCTATGATCCCCAGCTTTCATACGCAGTGTGTCCAGGCATCTCGAAATGAACGGCTCTTGAATTTGGCTCTCTTTTGTATTGTTTTTGTTTTTTTTTCTTGGAAGGAATTGTTTGCGGGCTCCGGCCTTTGGTACCTTCTTTCTTACATAAAAAAACAACGAAGACAAAAAACAATATGTTAACCCCTCCTCCCGCATGACAGACCGTGTCTGGCCTCCCTCTATAATCGCTGACAGCACTCTGTATTGTGGCATACAGGCCGATTTATCCCGGTTATCATACACGCTCCACAAATGACTGTCTATATTCCGCCGCTTTTCTCCCGTTTTGCGCTTAGCCCATTCAGTTCGAGGACATTTTTTTATAATTTATTTATTAATATATTTTTTTAGTTTGTCACTACCTGCAGGGAATGTACTGTAATGCGGCTTAAGCAAAACGTCTCGCAGTGAAGGGTTAATGAAGGTTGTATCTCACCCCTCCAGTTCGAGAAGTTCTATCCAGAAGCAAATAAACTCGTCTGGAGATATCAGGAATAAAATTCATCACTGGACTGAAGGGGTTAATCCGATGACTACGTTTTCTAAGTCAAACTCCTGTCACTAATAAACGATTTTACTCAACACAGGACACAGCTCTGGTGGTTGAGGGATTGGTGAAGGCTGTGCCTAACCCCTTACGCTTCCAACATTCTCTCCAAAGTCGAATAAAATAGGATAAAGAAATACTAATTGTCATGATGACCTTGCTGTAGTGGCCGGGCATTAATGTTAAGCCTTCTTCTTCCTATATGTTACAGTAGCGTAGTTAGTTCCCTATAAATGCCGGAGCCAAAGTGAGGCCAAGGCTTACTTTAAGGGGGCTCAGTGCAGCACCAGATGCACACAATACATTATTCTAACCTTCAAATGGGACAGTGAGGGGTTAAGTGTGTGATGTCGAGGGGGGGGGGAGGATACATAGGCTACCGGTAAGTTACTTTTTCGAAATACCCGGGTCACAGCGTATATCAGGTTCCGCCCTCTCCTCTAACACCAAGTGGTTATCCAGTGTTACGACGTCGCAAAGAAACGGGTTCATCAATATGAAGCTGTGTGTGTGTGTGTGTGTGTGTGTGTGTGTGTGTGTGTGTGTGTGTGTGTGTGTGTAAATTAAGGCATTGGTTAACCTTATTACAAGGGACAAATTAGCTTCTCCTAACGTAAGCAGTTAATGAAGTATAAGCCTAGAATAAGATAACAACAGGTAGTACTGTACAATGAACTGTGCACACTCTACTCTAAAGAGAAAACATTCGTTACTGAATTTTTACAAATGTTACTCCACGGTTCATTCAGTTTTCTGCTAGCATAAAGAAAAATATGCATTACATATATAGATACATTCATTCATAAACACAGTCACATTTAATGCTTCATTCTAATATGCGAAGTTAACCACTGCTCTGTATTCGAACACTCCCAGCTCGGAGGCAGAGTTCTGCTTCGATTGCGTGATGATCAACACAGCACAACACCACACAGCGATCTCCCCGACAAAAGATTCATCCTTAATTTGCCAAGGTAACTGGAGTCGAGTATTTATATGATTTGTAAAGGCCTTTCAATGTATGTGGTAAAATGCACTTTGATATCTCACATTATCGCTGCTTTTGTACGGGGGCGGGGGGATCGTGAGGAGTCCATGAGTTACCCAAGGCAGATTCACAGAAATCGCTTGATTTGTTGTGGATATATGTTAAGAAGTCGCTCAGCACGTAACTCTGTACCAAATCGCAAAGACAGAAGCCCATATTGCCAAAGCTTGATAAATTCGGTGAATATATTTTGCTTAAAGGAAATTACCATCTCTAGATCGGGCTTCAAATGGCAAAAACAGCAACAGTAGAGTAAGGAGACCAGAGGAAGGTAGTGTGTATGGCAAGTGTGAGTTGGGTAGCACCTTGCAAGCATTACCTCATGGAATCTACTGTATCATGCGCCGGTGTCCCAATACATGTGATTTCCTCTTTAGTAGGCTATTTATTACTGCGACTTAGCATGTGAGATCAGATGCTGTTTGTCCACCTTAACCCGCGCCGTCCCGAGGACGTACTTCCACGTCCTCACGTTTTGTCACAGCTAATCCTGAGGACGTACTTCAACGTCCTGCAATTGCAAAGTTCATAATTTCCACAATTTTCAATTTTCGCGAGTCATTTTTGGTACGTATACACGGGACACCTGCCTCAACAAGATGCCAGGCAGAGACAATGCCTTACCCAGCATGACCTCCTCCCCCCCCCTGCATGCCCTTTTCTCAGCAATTCACCTGTTATCAGTGACCTGGCCAGTATAGCCATGTCATGCCACGGTACGAAATTCAGGGCCAGAGTGATTCCCCAATCAATGACAATGTGGAGGACAAACTTTACATAGCATTAGAGGAAGAAACAGTTAGAAATGATGATCAGGTAATGTGGCAAAAAAAGGTCAGGTATTAGTGAGTGAAACAATGCTTATAATGCCTATATTACTGGTTGAAAACCAATATACTTTTGTACTACATATAAATTCGTAACAGTAAATAAATAAATACCGTTTATGAGTGGTGTGAAATAGTTATCCTCCCATAGAACTCGTTTTCTTTGGTGCCAGCCTGATAGAAAACCCAGTAAAGTAAGGAGGCTCTCCTACCTGTAATGAGTATTTTAAACCTCAGGTGAGCGATTTCTCTATGAATTTTCGATGTTTCTCACCAAAAGCGAAAGTTTTAGCAAAAAAAAAAGGTCGAAAATTGCCCGGGATTGGGGGGTTCCAGTGGTCGAAAAGTGGCCGGGACGGGGCGGGTTAATGTGGGGGAGATTTTTGTTCTTTTGCAGCTTATTTTTGTTACTAGCATTTTCTTTTTATGTAAAGGAGAAGAAACCAGCGACATTGTTCCCTTCATTAATTAATAAAAATATAACAGAGAGCTAAATTCAAGATCAGTTAATTTCGAGATGCCCGGATATGCTGCGCCTGAAAGACTGAAGGCCATAGGCAGTATGAAATACAGATAGAAGAAGACAGTTCCTGAGCTGACCTGTTCCATAATTGATGGCCTGGGAGTAATGGTTAACTCTTCCATTAGAAAGCTGGACAGAAAAGAATGAGAGCCTGCTGCTAGACTGGTGCATCGTGCCCCCCAAAGTGGTGGAGGGATGCAAGCAGACAGTTCAGAGGTGCACGGACCAATGAGGTTGCAATAGAAAAGAGATAAAGATGCGACAGTTCGGCGAAGAGATAGATGCTGATGGGAGCCAGTAAGAGGAGGAAAATTAATGAGATGAAAAACCTTTGACTCCACCTTATTGAGAAGAGGTGTATGTGGGAAGCCTCCCCATTCATAATGTATTATACTCTATACAGGTGCGAATGAAACCCGAGTATAAAGTAAATAAATGTGTAGGGGTGAAGAAGGCACGGAATCGGCTTAGCCTACCTAATCTTCTGGAAACAGGTTTTACAATTGAGCTAATAAGATCTTTCCAAGATAAATCTCTAGAGAATGAAACCCCATGTATGTTTAGAGATGATGAAGGATTCAGCTGGATATTGTCAGAAATTAGAGGATACTCCTGTGGACGATTTTGCCGGGTTGAAAGCGGTAAGAACTGAATTTGTGGTGCATTAAAAACAAAAGGACTACTTTCACCGCAGTCAGAGATATGAGTCAAAACAGACATTAAGTGTGCTATAGCCTCATCTCTTGCCTGTTGAAGCAATTGTTGAGATATACAGCACATAGTGAGAACCAGATGAAAAGGTGAAGAGTGAAGTCATCAGCGTATGAATGGACAGGGTTTGGCGTACAGTTGAGGAGGTAACTGATAAACAGAAGCGATAAGACAGAGCCCTGAAGATCATCATTGCTGATAACTCTAAGAGAAGAACAGTGGTCGTCTACAACAGTAGCTGTAGATGGACCAGAAAGGAAGCAGAGATAAAGACATAGATAGAAGGACAGGAACCGTAACAGGACAGTTTTGGAAATTAAAGATTTATGCCAGACTCGATCGAAAGTCTTTCAGCCGTCGGGTGCAGTGGCAAAGGCTTCACCAAAGTCCTGAAAGAAGGATGACCAGCAGTCTGTAAGGATGGTGAGAAGATCGCTGGTGGAGCATCCCAGGCAGAACCCATGCCGACGGTTGTAAGGCTGGCTAGGAAAGGTGCTTTAAATTACTGTATTCTCTTAGGAATAGATTCAAAACTACACAAAAACAGCATGTTAAAGACACTGGGTAATAGTTACAGGGCTGGGAATGGTCACCCTCTTTTGGAACAGGCTGAATGAGAGTAAATTTCCAGCAAGAAGGAAAGATACAAGTTGACAGACAAAGGAGAGAGTTTACCTGGGCAGGTTGTAAGGACAGAGGCGCAATTCTGGAGGACATCAGGAGGGACCCCATCAGGCCCATGTGCCTTGTTAGTATTGGGTCCAGTGATGGCAAAAAATACATCAACTGCACAAATTGTAATGTCATCCACGAGGAAGGTCGAGTGCTGGGATGGGGACGAAGTGATGGACGAACTGTGCCAGACCGTCTAAGGTGGAACTGGAGGAGAAAGTCTCAGCGAAGAGTTCTGCATTATCAGTAGAAGGAACAGTTACATAATTGTCAGAGCGGAATAGACGAGGGAAGGATGATCAAGTAAAGTTGTTAGAAAGGTCTTTGGCATGGCGTCAGTAGAAGCGGGAAGAATGAGAGTCACAGAGTTCAGAGCATTTAGCAAGAATGAAATTATTTTCAGCAGAGCAAAGGACAGACATAACACGGTTCCGGGCAGAGATATACAAGAGATGAGATTCGGGATGTATTAGGTTCTGGTACCCTTTGAAGGCCTTCTCTGTTGCATTGGTCACAGGATAAGAGAAAGGAATGCATGCTTCCATGCCTAAGAGAATAACCTCTAATGGGTAAGGCACATCCAGATGGCTCAAGGCTGTAGAAACAATAATCATTGCAGGGAAAATCAAAGAAATACGATGTGAGGGCGTTACAATCAGTAGCTTGAAAGTATGATTCATTTTAAGGAAAAGGTCAAGCATGTTGAACTTTTTCCGAGGCGGTCAGGGATATGGGTAGGGTGATGTACAAGCTGCTTTAAGTCATTAAGGACAGATGAGTTGTAGGCTTGTTCACCAGGTGGATCAGTGAAAGGAGAGAAGAGCCAAAGGTGGTAGTGAACATTGAAATTACCTAGAATTGAGATTTCAGAAATAGGATTAATTGAAGAATGTGTTCCATCTTAGAAGTAAGATTGTCAAAGAATTTTTTAGCCAATAGAATTAGAGGAAAAGTTAATAGTACAGATATATTCAGGCAAAATATGACAGTATGGCCAAAGCCAGAGAGTGGAAAATTCAGAAGCACCAAGTTTAGGAACACAAGAGCAAGGGTTTCATTTATGTCGCAATCATGGTGGGGTAGGACGACAAAATTTTCCTAGAGGTAGCCAATCAGGCTGGGACACGAGAAGAGGGAGGGAATTTCCATGGGTATAAATGATTCTGTCACTTCTTGTTCAAACTCTCTGAAGTTTGGTTCTGTGTAGTCCGAGGGGTTAGAGAAGATAAAGAATTCAAGCTCTAACGTATGCCTCTCCCCTGACCAACATTCCCACTTAACCCATCCTTCTCTGTCCAACATTTACTCCTACTCATACCTTCTTCTACCCGACCATCTCCTTGTTTCTCCTTTCTCATCTCTCTCTCTTTCTCTCCATTCATCGCGCCCTTCCTTGCCCTATGCCCAACCCCTCCTCTGCCCCAACCACCCCCTCTCTTCACGAGGGAGGAGGAGGTTGCTAGATTAATAAGAGAAAGACCAAAATAAACAGTCTTTTAAAATCGGTCTTGTTTTAAGCGAAAAGGAAGCGAATTAGCCTTCCGTGATCTTATCCTGTATTTTTTTTCTGAGCAACTTTCTCATCAGTTACTGATTAGACTTGTATTTTTCAGGAAATGTTGACAAGGGTTTCAGTTTGCCGTTGACTTGTCTGTTCACAGGCCTGCCTGTCTGTCTGTCTTACCACATTTACCAATATCTATCGTTCTGTCAACCAATCAGTCAGTCTGTTTCTATGTTAATCTGTCTACTTATCCATCAATCTACTAATCTGTTTACATCTTTTAATTATCTCTTCTTTCATATCACCATGTATTTATCTATACATCTGTTTATCTATTAGGCTCTCTGTCTGTCTGTCTGTCTGTCTGTCTGTACACACACACACACACACACACACACACACACACACACACACACACACGTGTGTGTATCTATCTGTATGCCTGTCTATCTATCTATCTATCTATATCTATCTATCTATACAGGTACATGCATACATACATAATGTATTTCCGTATATTTGTGCGTATAACAATACATGAGTATATACTAAACAAAAGAGAAATTCTGTTAAGGATCCATTCCTTTATTACCCCATATTTATGTCATTTCCCTCCATTTCATCTCCTTTTAATTCCAGATTTCGAGAATCTTGAACAGTATGTTTTACTGAGTGTACTGTTGACATTTGGCGACCCAGTTTACGTCACACGGCAGATGGCAGTTCAGATGTGAGCCTAAGGGTGAGGAGGCCAAGCAGATACTGTTATGGAGTTACTACCATCTTGTTACCACTATATATAACATACAAGTAAACATCATTCATCTACACTTTTCTCTCCTCTTTCCCATTCTTTTTTTCAGTTCTGTCTCATCTTTCTTCCTCTATTTCTCTTTTACCCCTCTCCTCTTCTGCAATATTACTTCCTCTTTTGCCTTAGTTTTTTCTTTTTCTTTTCCATCTTTCTCTCCCGACAGAGCTCGTCACCTCATATGAGGCGATATGCAGGCCACCCCTGGCCGCGCTGATTGCCGCATATGAGGCGATGGGTCTCTGCGCCATAACTTCAAGCACAAGGAAGCGTCAGTGGTCTCCATGGGAACGTTGAGAATCCTTCTACATCATCAGAGCTGTTGCCAAAACCTGCCATACCGCAGTTGCCAAATACCTCATATTTAGTTGTTCAAATATGCAGGCCACCCCTGGCCTCGCTGATCACCTCATATGAGGCGCTGGGTCTCGGCGCCATAATTTCAAGCACGAGGAAGTGCCAGTGGTTGCCATAGGAACGTTGGGTCTCCTTCTACATCATCAGAGCTGCTGCCAACTTGCCAAACCCTGCCACATCGCTGTTGCCAACTTGCCAAACCTTGCCACATCTATCTCTATCTATCTATTGCCAGACGCCTCAATCCCGTTTGGGGTGGCCACAAACAAATCGCCTCCAAGTCGCCCTGTCCCCTGCCATTTCATTGCCCTGCTCCCAACTCACACCCCCCTCTCTCATATACCTCTCCACCCCATCTCTCCATCTCATCCTCGGCCTCCCTTGCCACATCGCTGTTGTCAAATATCGCATATCCAGTAATTCAGTTCTCGTTTGTAGCCCGCAATGGCGGACTTACATCCGTAAACCTCCCACGGTGTAGGTGACTTATAGCCGCCCCTCACACTTACACAAGAGGCGTAAATTACAAAACGACGAGGGTGATGAAGAGTTCGAGCTCAGAAACACTTGATCTGATGACAAAAAATCAACTTAATACTTAAAAAAAATAAAAGGCCTAAAACAATGATTCAGGGAAGGTAATCAGGTTGATAAGAATTGGTGTGGCTGGGGTTCATGCTCATTCTTTCTTTTCCTTTTCTAATCTTATTTATGAATTTTCATTCCAACCTTTATTTCCTCCTTCCTTTTACCTGCCTGTCCTTCTTTCTCCTCTCCCTTTTCTATTCTCCTCTCATTTTTTATTTTTTTTGGTCCAGTCTCTTCATTCCCTGATTTGAACTAGACTTCATCATCTTACCAACTCCTTCTTTTGTTCTTTCCTTCCTCCCTCCTCCTTTTTATCCTTCCTTCACTACACAGATATTACCTATGTCTTCCTATCTGTTCTCCTTCCTCATTTCTCTCTTCTTTTCGTCATTCTTCCTTGTGCTCTGTATTATCCCTCCTGCCCCTTTAACCTCTTAACCGCGGGGCGTCACTTTTGTGACGCTTGGGAGCAAGGGATCATACCGCGGGGCGTCACATTTGTGATTCTGTGTTATTATGAATTTGCCCGGGCTTTCAAGTGGTGGCTTGTATCATCTATCAGTACTGCCAATGTCCAACACTAGTCAGCACTCCTAATCTCATCTGTACTCCCATCCATTTGACAATTTAGCCATTTCTCCCCATTCTTGACTCCCCTGCCTACCTCCCCTCCACTACCCTCTCCTCTCGCCTGCCCAGCAAATCTTCCCTGGAATTTTCCACTGATTTCATCCATTGAAATTAGCCCTATGTCCTTTTCTTATACCAAATAATATATACAAAAAAGAAATAAGGTAAGTGAGAGTGCCATACACCTGGAATTGGCTAATTATCACCTGACAACACCTCATGTGCACTCGTTTGCTAATTTTCGCTGTTTATTTCCCTTGAAATATGTCGTATAATCTATTCTCATAATAAAAATATTTGTAAGAAAGGAAGGGAGAAGCCTAAGTGATATTTACATTCACCTGGAACTACCTAATTATTGGAGGCCACCACACTGTATTCTACGCTAAGTAAATCTTCCCTGGAATTTTCCACTGATTTCATCCACTGAAATAAGCCCTATGCCCTATTCTTATACCAAATAATATATACAAAAAAGAAATAAGGTAAGTGATAGTGCCATACACCTGGAATTGGCTAATTATCACCTGACAACACCTCACGTTCACTCGTTCGCTAATTTTCACTGTTTATTTCCCCTTGAAATATGCCGTATAATCTATTCTCGTAATAAAAAATATATAAGGAGGGAAGGGAGAAGCGTAAGTGATATTTACATTCACCTGGAACTACCTAATTTATTATGTATTGTCTAGATTTCCTGCCAATCATTTCATAGTTATATATTAGCAGCTCTCACGAGGCTGACGTTGGCAGTATTGCACTCTCCCTAGGCAGTAGGCAGGCAGGCCACCAGTATCAGTTTACTGTTGTCTTTCAAGGTGAAAGTACATCGGATTCGTGCCTGCTAAATTCCGCTGCTTTTTAGCCCCATGCAAAGGGCCCTGTGACCTCTACCCCCTACTAAACCTCGTGTGGAAAGAGGTAAAGGGCTGACAAATGATAGAGAGTGACTACGATCAAGTGGAAATGTAAATAATGTGTAAATAATGTGTAAACAGCAAGTGAAAGCAATGAATGTAAATATAAGTGAACAGTGGAAAGTAGTTTTATAAGTTACTGCAAGTGACAGTGCCTAACACAGTGTAAATAACATGGAAATGTAAATAATGTAAATAAAATAGAGAAAGTAAATAGAAATGTAAATGAGTAGTATTATAAGAATACGGGTATATTTACTAGGAGTAATGAAAGTGAAGGTTTCACTCTAGCATGTATGAGTACTATGAATTATGAGAGTGAAGGTGAAAGTGACATTCACTCTCAAGGCTAGTATACAGGACAAGAAAGTGAATGCTACGTATTTTGCTGAAAGAGAAATTGAATGCCTACAGTGATAATAAACTACTATTACTGAAGGAAACTTATGGATAAAGACTGTAGATATATATAAGTGTTATATAGTAACAGAAATATAAATTGTGAGCGTTTTTATGAATAATAAATGACAGAACACCAGCGGCGAACGATCGCAAGTCGGAAGGTCATATACGCGCTTGTAATTTTCATTGCTTTCACAGTGTTTTTTTTTTTTTTTGGAGTATGGATTCCAAACTAGTTGAGAATCATAGAATAGTGTTTCTAGTGATAATATCAGGCTATGGTAATCATATTACGGGTTGTCGGGAAGTGTAAAGTGGAGACTTCGTTACCCAACTTTAGAGGTCTCCACAAGTCCTACGGTACTCGACGAAGACTCAACAACACCCCAGGAGAAAGCTGAAGGTGTGTGCCATAAGCATATGTGATTAATGTTCTAGGACTAATAACTGATTTTTGGCAAATATTTTTAGACAGTCTGTCGTAGCGCGTATATGCCCGCAGGAGCCGCAAGTCAAAGCAAAACAAGCCCGCGGTTAAGGGGTTAACGTCCTCCTTCCTTCTTCCTCTACTTTTGTCCCTACATTTCTCTTGAAACAAGTGGTGCCAGGCACAACCAACCTTGCCCAATAGCAGTTAATTTATAGCTGTTTAACCCGCCCCATCCCGGAGACGTGAATTCACGTCCTCACATGATGTGCACTCATATCCCGGAGACGTAAATTAACGCGGCAACATTGCAAGGTCCCTAATTTGCACAATTTTCAATTTTCGTGAGTGATTTTTGGCACGTATACACAGGACACCTTCCTCTACAAGAGGCCAGGCAGGGACAATGCCTTACCCAGCATGACCTCCTCCCCACCCCTGCATGACCTTTTCTCAGCAATTCACCTGTTATCAGTGACCTGGCCAGTAAAGCCATGTCATGCCACGTATGAAATTCAGGGCAAGAGTGATTCCCCAATCGATGACAATGTGGAGGACAAACATTAGAGGAAGAAACAGTCAGAAATGATGATCAGGTAATGAGGCAAAAAAAGGTCAGGAATGGTGATGAGTTAGTGAGTGAAACAGTGCTTATAATGCCTATATTACCATTTGAAAACCAATAACTCTTGTCAATCAATCAATCAATCATTTCCTGTGGCACCCTCAGGGATGCATAGGGCCTCGATGAACTCACACCACCACATCCTATCTTGTGCTAACTCCTCAAGATCTCCCCAACACTCATCTCCAGCTTCCCGTCTCATTGTCCTCACCCACGTCTCTTTTGGCCTTCCTCTACCTCTCCTACCAAGTGCCACCCACCCTGGTGTACCTCGTACTATTCCCTGTCTCCTATACACATGTCCTAGCCACTTCCATCGTGAGAATCTAACATATTCATCGATCGGCTGCACTCCCGTTATTTCTCTAATTCTACTATTTGGTATCCTTTCCCACCACTTAACTCCTAATATTCTTCTAAGTGCTTTATTTTCAAACACCAAGAATTTATTTTCCATAGTCACTGTGCTGTACCAAGACTCATGTCCATAAATTAAGATACTCCTAACCATTACCTTATAAAGTTTGATTTTTGTATGCACAGAGAAATTGTTATTATTCCAAATATTTTTAAGCATTCCCATTGCCTGATTAGCCTTCTTTAACCTTTCCTCGAATTCAAAGTTCAAAGAACCATCCTTGGCTAAATAAGTACCTAAATATTTAAACCTATCAACTTGCTTTACAACCATACCTCCAATTACACATTCCTGCGCATTTTCCATATTCATATTGATTATTTCAGTTTTTCCACAATTAATAACCAAACCCACCTTGCGACCTTCACTCACCAAACAGTCCAACACTCTCTGCATCTCTTCTGGCCCATCACAAATCAAAACTATATCATCTGCATAATCTAAATCCAAAAGTTTCCTGTTCTCTCCCCAAAGTATACCTGCACCGGTTTCTGTTCCAATGCGTTTCATAATGTAATCAATGACCAATATAAATAGTAAAGGCGATAGAACACCACCTTGAATTACTCCGGACTTGACTTCAAACGAATCACTCAGACAACCATCAACCATCACTTTACAAAATGTGTCCTCATGCATGTTCATAATGACCCTCACAAACTCCTCTGGTATTCCATAATGTCTCATGATCTTCCCCATAGTCTCTCTCGAAACACTATCAAAAGCCTTTTCAAAATCAACAAAACAAAGACTTAACGGCACTCTCATTTCATTAACTTGCTGCATCAAATGCCTAACTATAAAGATCTGATCATTGCAACCACGTCCCTTTCTAAAACCAGCCTGTTCATCCCTCAGAATACCCTCAACCACTGGCTCCAACCTATTTAACAACACTCTACTGAAAACTTTCAAAGCTATCGGTGACAAAGAGATTCCCCTCCAATTACCACATTCACTCAGGTCTCCCTTCTTCAGAACTTTAACAATTACACCATTCTTCCAAAATGATGGTAGTAACCCCGTCACCCATATCTTATTGAATAGCTTGGTCAAGATCATTATTAATCTATCCCCCTCCACTTTAAACATTTCCGGAAATAAACCATCCTCCCCTGATGCCTTATTATTCTTTAACTGTTTTACTGCTTTCTCCACTTCTGCAAGCCTCAACTCTCCTGTTTCTATATTTAAATCTTCCTGAGCAGACAGTATATCCTCTTCTGGTGGTATTGGTCTATTAAGAACTGTCTCAAAATGCTCTTTCCTGCATTACCACTCAGTTCTCTTGTACTACATATAAATTCGTACCAAATAAATAAATAAATACCGTTTATGAGTGGTGTAGAATAGTTATCCTCCCATGTTTTTTTTGCAGCCAGCCTGATAGAAAACCCTGTAAGGTAAGGAGGTACTCCTACCTGGATCGACTATTTTAAACTTCAGGTGAGCAATTTCTCTATGAATTTTCGATATTTCTCACCAAAAGTGGATGTTTGAGCCAAAAAAAAAAAAAGGCCCAAAAATGTCGGGACTGGGGTGTACCACTGCCCAGAAAACGTCGGGATGGGGCGGGTTAATACTGACTTGGTACTGCCATTTTTTGTCAATACCCAATTAAAGTCGAAGGTAATGGCTCAAATGTTTTTAAGTACTACCTGTGAAAATCCGTGATCTTGCATTTCACCTTGCAAGACCACTCAAGGTAAAAGGTCGTGGTGCCAAATGAAAGCCCATATGAGACTTCCTATATCTTGATAATAGTAAAACTCTCAATCTTCAACGAGTTTCGTGTTATAAGACCCTGATAATCTGTGACCTTGAGTTTGACCTTTCAAGTTCACTCAAGGTCAAAGATCTTGGTACCAAATGAAAGCCTATATTACGTGTTCTGGTATATTCATAATAGTAAATGTCTCTATCCTCAAGTGGTTTAAAGTTATAGCCCTCTGAAAATCTGTGACCTTGATTTTGACCTTTCAAGCACACTCGATTACCTCTCAAATTTAATCACTTTCCTTTGGGACCAGTGCCCACATATCCTGAAAGTTTCATGTAACTTCATTCAGCCAGTGTTTTGTAGTGTTGCTAACAAAGAAGCAAACAAAGAGACAAACAACGAAGCTTGACCTAAAACAGTACCTCGTCAGACTCCGTCCGCGCAAGGTAAATATTCACATAGTGGGTAGGCCTATGCAAAACTTTAATGTCATGTTTATTTACCAAGCTTTGTTGTGTGTGTGTGTGTGTGTGTGTGTGTGTGTGTGTGTATTGACGTAGCCAAGGTGTTAATTAAAGAGAGAGAGACACACACACACACACACACATTGTAGATGTATCGTAGATCGCAGCAGCCACTAGTGTTGATTGTGCTGCCCTGGTAGAAAATCATAGCTCAGGAAGTGGAGATTAGAGTTGGTAGCTACTGATAATATCATGAGGTGCTGGAAAGCTCATTGTAGAGTAGTGCCGGTCTGTCTCACTTGCCACTCTGTCTATCTTGTAACGTTGGTTAGGTGAGTTATGGGCACTCTTGGGTTATGGAGTTTATTGTACACAGCTATATCAAGATGTGATTGACAGTGTAACATAGCGTGACGGCACATCTCCTATACTATTCGTGTTAGCCTGATTCTCTTGTGCCTTGCCCCCTTCTGATGCCCTGCCCACTTCCAGCTCTACTCGTTGCTGATTGGCTGGGATAATTACTCTTCTTACTGTTAGAATAACGAGCCTTACCACGAAATAGTATCGTATTATTTACTTTTACTTTGAATTCATTTCTGTTTGACAAAGGAAGCACTAAAATTTGCCAACTGAATCAAAATCAGTTTGAAAGGAACCACCCTGCCTCCTCCCGCAACTGCAGCTGAATTTTGGCGCCAAGGAAGTTCAGAGCTTGGCAATAACACATTGCAGCTGTGCTGTTGTTGCTATTAACCTGAGACTTCCCGTCGACGTATGGGTACATTGCAACATTTTGCATTTGCCAGTCCCGATGACGTACTGGTACATTGTGCAATTGCAAGGTCCCTAATTTGCACAATTTTCAATTTTCATGCGTGATTTTTCGTACATATACACGGGACACCTTCCTCTATTCCTCTTCAAGATGCCAAGCAGGGACAATGCCTTACACTGCATAACCTCCCCCCCCCCCCGCACGCCATTGTCTCGACAATTCACCTGTTACCAGTGACCTGGCCAATAAAGACATTCAGGGCCAGAGTGATTCCCCAATCGATGACAATGTTGAGGACAAAGGTTACATAGCATTAGAGGAAGAAACAGTCAGAAATGATGATCAGGTAATGTGGCAAAAGAAGGTCAGGTATGGTGATGAGTTAGTGATTGAAACAATGCTTATAATGCCTATATTACTGTTTGAAAAGCAGTATACTCTCGTACTACATATAAATTCGTACCAAGTAAATAAATAAATACCATTTATGATTGGTGTCAAGTAGTTACCCTCCCACAGAACTCGTTTTTTCTTTGGTGCCAGCCTGTTAGAAAACCCAGTCAGGTAAGGAGGTACTGCTACCTGGATAGAGTATTTTAAACCTCAGGTGAGCGATTTCTTTATGAATTTCGATGTTTCTCACCAAGAGCGGAGGTTTTAGCCAAACAAAAATTTTTCGAAAATACCTCGGGATTCGGGGTGTCGGAGGTGCGAAATAGCTCGGGACGTGATGGGTTAAACATATTAAGCATCTGTTATATCTGGTAATTACCACAGTATCATAATCATGTCGTAATTTTCCTTATTTCCATCATTAAATTCATTAAAATCAGAGGAATCGAATGCAGAAGTAAGTTAACGAAATGTCACTGGCTTTGCCTACTCAATACAGTGTAATTATTTATACAGTATAATTATTTATACCAACAATGCCGTATAAGAATTTTGATTCTATACACGTGAAGTCATTAAAAACTTATAGAGGGAAAAGGGTTGTGCTGTGTGTGTGTGTGTGTGTGTGTGTGTGTGTGTGTGTGTGTGTGCCAGTTCTCCTCCTCCTCGTCCTCCTCCTCTCAAATTCATCTCCCGTTCCTCTGTTACTTTTCTTCTATATTTCTTATCATCTTTCCTTTTCCATCTTAGATATAAGGAAAAAGTCAATACAGTTCTTTGTAGAATGTATACCTTTTTATTTTCATAGAGGAAATTTTCATTACTTCACAAACCTTTCAGGCCAATGACATTCCTTGGTACTTTTTTCCAACATCCTTTATTACAAAACATTTCCTAGTTAAATGGAAAAGATATCACTGCAGTTAACCCTCTCAATGTCAGTCACGCGATTTGCATTCCATGTGGATTGTTCTAAAGATGATCAGTCACTCGAATTGCATTCCTAAGCACAAAAAAATTTGCCAAAAAATAAGTTTCTGGAGGAATCGCGTCAAATTTTGACACATTGTAGCAAGTACAGCACTTTCCAATGGTAAGGCATTGGCAACACTGAGCTGCCTCATGGGGCCCAGCATGTGGCGATAAACCTCAGTCTCTTCCAAGCAGCCAGGCGATGAGATTATGTGGCGTGTACTATCCCTTTAAACTCCTACTAATTCTCCCCCTCCTGCCTGAGCCAAAGCCTCTATGGACTCAGTGTGATAATGCAATATTTGTGAGCATATTTGTATGTGATATTGTCGATGGAACATAGATATATGTCATGAAAAGGAGCTGTGTCCGTTATCAAACGTTAGGCTTAGAACCGATATGCGTGTTCACTGTTGCGGGGTTTCGCTTCTCGCCCTCCCCAAGGCCCTATGGCGTTATTACAAATATGTATAGAATGAAGCCAATGCCTAAACTGTATTTTGTGTGAAAGATATTGTGGCTGGCTTGGTGAAATTATGGAACCATAGTGTGGAATGGGGCAGGCATCACGTTCAGTTTTTATAGTCGGGAAGGAAGAATTAGAGGTATTTAGGGATGGAATTACTGTGATTCTGATAGTGAAAATGCGTATGGAATTGTGTGAAATATACGTCAAACATGCTGCGGGTATTCGTGAAGAGTGTGGTGTGTGCCAATACAATAGAGTCAAAGCGAGTGTTCACAGAGAAATATTTCATGCATTGACTGACTTAGCTAAAACAAAGCGCAAGTGTCAGAGACAAGAAGTATGCCACAGCCACATATACATATGTATGTCGTGCAGCGAATGTTCGTGGAGAAATCTATTGTGTGCATCACATGTGTTTTAGGCAAAGGTATCTCAAGGAGAGAAGAAAATACGCCACAGCCACAGACACACACACACACGCACACACACTCACCTACACCCACACCCACCCACACCCACACCCACCCACACACACACACTCACCCACATGCTCACCCACACACACACATGCTCACACACTACATAACTCCTCATCTTCAAGCTACTGCCAGCATCTCAACACCTCTGGAGGAAGTGAGTTATCCGTATCTTGTTGATCTGTATATTGACCTATTTCTACAGTATAGTTCATGTAATGCTAGGTGAAAAAGGCCCAACTCCTTGGCCCTAGAACACCTAACGTGTAGTTGGGTCCTCTTTCGAGACTGGGGCTTAGTGCAATAAAGAGAGGTAGGACACAAAAACCCCAGGCAATAATCTTTACACGTATATTACCACAATCAGACATAGGACAAAAACAGCAGATAGTACAACACAGTATGTGACAGAAAATGAAACCTTAACTAGGATATTAGTATCTCGCAGGATACTGGCTTAACAGATACTGATGCCAACACAGGTGCGCGTGGGAGCACGGGAGTGAGTCTCACACGGGGGGGGGGGGTGAGGGGAAACTCGCAGAGGGTCAGAACAGAGTTATAGTAATATTGGGAGGGAGTAAGTATTATTAATTCAAACTTAGTATTTTCTGACAGCAAAGAGGTTTTGACAATTGATTCTATTCCTCGTCCAGGTTCTTACATACACACTGACTGCTGGGAGGAGATTCCTTAAGGGAGGGTAGGGGACACTGGGAAGTTACTGTGTTTATGGTAATACAAGCGGGAGAATACTATTAACACTTTCTCTCTACTGTTTCCTGCTAGCAAAGGATATTTGTATATTTTGCTATAGAGAAACTCTCGGGGTAGTTGTCATACTGATTTTCTGCAAGGGCATCACTCGTGAGTCTGATTCACCAGAACTTAGTTTGTGCACGCGTCCTTATTCATCCGCCCGTGATTTCACTCGCCCTGATATTCAACATACACTGAGTCAGTGTATCACTTTTACACTAATTCTGAGACAACGTCACACTTAGCATAAGTCACTTAACTGATTCTGGGGCAACACCACACTTAACATAATTCACTCATTTAGTGGGGGGGCGGCAGGGAGACACGCGGGCAACAACTCTGCTGGAATAGGGGCACCGCCAAGGAAGGGCGTGTCGAGAAGGCACGGGACGACTTGCAGGGGCGTCCTCTCTTGTCCAGGGCTGCAGGTGGCAAAGAGGCCCGTAGTCTCCAGGCTAAGTACAGGAGTGTGGCCCTCAGGACTGGGGCCAAACAGGTCCAGGAATCTCTGGCTCAGGTCTCGGCCGGAGGTGGAGGTCTTTCGCCGTCGGGGCATGGGGAGATCACGCCCAGGCATCCTGGGGAGGGTCTGGAGTAACCGAGGGCTATGGTCCCCAGAGTCAAGGGGCGCCGTCAGGGAGGGGCTGTGGCAACAACCTGAATTAGGGTCCGTCAGGTGGGTCTTCTCCAGGGCCAGGAGTAGGGAGCAGAGGCCAGGGGAAGCTGTAGGGCCTCCCTGGGGTCCTTCGGTGTTGGAGGCCTGGACTCTCATCTCACGCTGGGGCGATGACTCTGCTTGCACCTCTCTCTGGCTGTGGGGCCCGGCTATCAGCCGTGGCTGCCCAAGAGCGCAACTATAGGGCGCCAAGGCCTGGCCATTGGCCATGGCCTGAGTGGGTGGACTCAGCACGCCTCTGGACACCTTCGAAGCAGCTATCGGCCGTCTGATGAAGGCAGGAGCAACTTTTGGCTGTCTCCTGCAGGAGGAAGGGTGAGCGGCTATCGGCCATCTCGGGGGCAGTGCTTTCGGAACGGCTATCAGCCGTCTGACGAAGGCGGGCTTGGCCTCTTGCCATCTCCTTCTGTCGGAGGAATGAACGGCTATCGGCCATCTCGGGGCAGCACCTTCGGAGCGGCTATCGGCCGTCTGGCGAAGGCGGGAGCGGCTATCGGCTGTCTCCTTCTGCTGGAGGAGTGAGTGGGTATCGGCCATCTTGGGGACAACACCTTTTGAGCGGTTATCGGCCGTCTGGTGAAGGAGGGAGCGGCTATCGGCCATCTCCTGCAGGAAGGGGTGTTGGGCGGCTATCGGCCGTCTCAGGAAGGACACCTTCTGATGAAGGCGGGAGCAACTATCAGCCATCTCCTCATTACCCTCAGGCTGGTGAGACACTGGTTCCTTTACAAGGGCAGGCGGCTATCAGCCATCCTAAAGAGAAGGCACCTTCCTGTAGAAGGAGGGAGCAGCTATCGACCGTCTCCTGAGGGGCGCTAGTTGGAGCTGGAAAGACGGCTCCTACCCGAGCTGATCCGGCAGTCACTCCCTGAAGGTAGTGTCATCTTCCTGCTAGGGCGACGGTGAGGCGGCTGGGTGCTATAGGGGCGCACGGCCAGGCCTGACGTATGCCGTTGTCGCACAGCATCCTGTGGTTCGGGTGCGGCTACTCCGTGGGGTCCAGGTGGGAGTGTCGGTGAGTTTCTGGGGGCACTTTGCTGTAAGTCACGCATTTCACCACTCTCCTTCTGGAAAATGTCTCGTCCCTGTGGCTGGAGGTGGTATACGTGAGTGTCGTGGGTGGCGTACACAGGTTGGAGTTGCTGTAGGAGGGCCTGCCAGGCAACAGTGGGGTGGTTTCCTTCCCGCTCCGTGTCGTAAGTGAGGAAGAGCGTGGAGGTGGTGGAGGCAGAGCGGAGGAGGCTCAGCAGGTGGCGTGGTCCATGGAGCCGGCGGTTCCTGGTGAGGGTAGGCGCCCATACTGCCCGTCGCACTTTCATCTTGCTCGGTGTTGCTGCTGGTGTGATTTGGTGTTGTGTGCTGGACACCGAGGGCAGGGGTCGGGTTTTGTGCTGTGGTAATGCGGCGTTTGAGTCTCTGGGGAGTGTAGGTGGAGGGGATTTGTGCTTGATGTATCATGACAGTGTGAAGTCGTGGGGAGACGGGTGGTGTAAGAGAATGGGTGTATCGGGCGGATGGGCATGAGAGGCGGCCTGAGCAGGTGGTGGTGGTTCTGAGGGTGGGAGTGGATGGGGAAGTGGGCGTGTGGGGTGGGCAGGGTTGGATAATATGGGCTGCTGTGTGAGTGGGGGATGCGGTGGGGAGTGATGCCGTCAGAGTGGGCGTACGCAAGGGCGGTGGGCAGAGGGCAGTGGTAGTTGGTTGAGATGAGGGTGTGGTGGTGTGGGCGGGACACATGGGGCTGGGCAGTGAGGATGGGGCGGCAGAGGGAAGGGGTGAGGGAGAGCGAGGGGAGGTTGGTGTGGCGGGTGAGATGTCAGGCGAGGTGCAGGGGGTGGTGGCGGCCGGGGAGGCTGAGACAGTAGAGGGGGTGGAGGGGGAGGGCGAGGAGGAAATGTAGCACTCGTATGTGGAAGTGGAGGGTGGCGCGGGGACAGGGGGAGGTTGGGGGTGTGGGGCAAGGGTGGCAGGGGCAGGCGTGTGGAAAGGGAGCATGTGGCAGTTTCGGAGGGTGCGTGGGGTGCCGTGATAATCCACGACAACTTGGTAAGGGTTGGGGACACGAGTGATTGTGTGGGGTCCCATGAAGCAGGAGGCGAGTTTGTGGGAGGTGGGAACTTGGGCGATGACAACGGCTGAAGGGGTTGCAGGCTGTGTCAGGGCTGAGGTCTAAATTTTTTTGCAGGTGGTGCAGTCAGCCCTTCAGAAGGTGCAATGGGTCTGTAGTGGGAGCGGAGGCGGGTGGTTGCAGGTGCTGGCGTAGTGGTAATAGACGGGGGGCCTCGCTGAATATTCTTTCATGTGGAGAAACCCCGTCTTTTCAGGGGCAGGAATTCATGTCCCACTGAACAATCTTCACATGAGCTGGCCAGTCGTCGTCTTTCATAGCCTCGATGCGTGTGCGTAATTGATTCATGATAGTACAATGGCTACGTTCGCATACTGCATTCCCCTGTGGCCAGTAAGGAGAGGAGTGGGAGATTTTATACCCAAATGTTCTGGCGAGTTCTTCCCAGATTTTCCCAGAGAATTCAGGGGCATTATCAGAATGAATGGCCTGAGGGATGCCAAAATAAGGGAACACGTGTCGGAGAAGGGCATCGGCAACAGCATGATGCTCTTTAGCTAGGCAGGCTACTACAAATTTTGAATATGTGTCCACAAAGGTGATCACATATTTATATCCAGATTTGGGAGGGAGGGGGCCTACTACATCTATCGCCAGGAGTTGCCAGGGCTTGTGGGTGGTGATGTGGCCTGAGGGTCTGGCGGTCCGGGTGGTATCTTTCCCCAGTGCACAGGCGCGGCAACTCTGAATGATTTCCTTGGCGAGGGTGGAAGGGTTTGGTGCCCAGTAAGTGTCGTTAAACACTTGCAATAATTTCTTGATGCTCAGGTGGATGCCGTTATGGGCATGGAGGTGGCGCAGGGTGTCACGTGCCGCATCGTGGATCAGGAGGATATGCCCGGACAGGGTTAGGAGGTGGTCACCCTGTCGGCATAGTTTGGTGAACAGGTGGGAGGGAATCCAGGGGGGCTGCTCCTTGCAGTGCCATAGTTGTAGGAGGTCTGTACCGCGTGGATGGGGAGGCGGGAGAAGGCATCTGGATTGGTGTGGAGTTTTCCGGGCCTGTAAGAGATTTGATACTGAAATTCTTCCAGGATTTCACGCCACCTGACGAGTTGGGCGTTATGTGAGTCAGACTGGCGTAGCCACTGCAGTGACTGGTGGTCTGTGATGATCGTGACCTGGGTCCCGGAAAGGTAAGCCCTAAAATGTTAGAGGGCCCAAATTATGCCGAGGCATTCTCGCTTGGTCGCAGCATAATTTTTCTCGGCTAGATTCAAGGTGCGACTGGTGCAGGCAATGTTGTGCTCCCGACTGGCTTGTACCTGGGCTAGTATGGCGCCTATGGCGGTAAGGGAAACATCGGTGTAGAGGCAAAAGGGGAGGGCATAATCGGGGAAGGCCACGATGGAGGCGGAGACGAGCTTGTCTTTTATGGTGGTACCAATTTTAAGTGGCGGTTTGGGTGGGGCACGAACCTCTGTACAGTGTTGCCACGTGTTCCATACCCGCTATGTGAACGGCTCTGATATATGTAATAGGCATCACAATAAGATAAACACATAAGAATATAATGGTAACGTGTGTATTATAATATATGAAAGAACAGTAAACTTATTATGCGTAAAATATTTATACGGCAATACAGAAACGTGGCATTATTATTTTACAGTACTGCTTAAAAAAAGTAGTCACTTTTATTGGCTGTTACCGTATTTCTGGGGTTGGTAATAATGTCACAATTATGATTATAAGGTAATGTGCAGGAATATAAGTAAAAATATGTCAATTTCTTAGTAAAAAAAAATAATACATTAAACCCTCATGAGTGGCAACACTCACACACACCCAGTCCCACCTGGCCAGAGCTTCGACTATCCTAGGCCTGTTTGGGGACACTTAAAAAAAGACGCGCCAAGACTTTAACCTCCTGGGTGGTGTGGAAATAAAGTCAAATATACAATATGTACATTATAACGTAAAAGAAAATAACCAAAATGTATCCTAAAATACCACAGACGAGAGAGAGAGAGGGGGGGGGGAAGGCAGACCAGGGGTAGTGTTGAGTGCAGCTTAGTGAGAGATGGAGGAAGGGAGGGAATGAAGGAGGGAGAGAGTGATTGAATGAAAACAAATCATGGCGCCACAATAGTGAGATCATCTGGCGCCATATGTAAAACAATAATATTTTAAAATATAATTAGATATAATAAAAACAGAATAAAGAAATGAAAGCACAAGTTTGTCACTCATAAAAGAAACAAAATTCCCAAGGGTGACGCACATATCCCCCAGGAGGGAGAGAGAGAGAGAGAGAGAGAGAGGGAGAGAGAGAGAGGCATCGCGGATATGGAAAATGTGGCAACACTGTACAGAGGTTGGTGCCCCACCCAAACCGCCAGTTAAGAATGGTACCACCATAGCTATTGGAATGCAGCTCGCCTTTCCTCAGTCCAGATGAACGGCTCCCCCTTCCTGTTCAGATCAGGAAGAGGCTTTACAATTTGTGTGGACCCCTTCACGAAGCGACGGTAATAGGACATCAGTCTTAGGAAGGCACGGATGCTGTGGACATCCTGTGTTGGAGGTATGTCCGCTATGGCGTGGAGCTTGTCGGGGTCCCGGGAGATTCCTGCCTGGGAAATAACGTTTCCTAGGAACAAGAGAGTCCTGGCGGCCAGGACACACTTAGAGGGATGAAGCCTGAGGCCTGCCTGGCGAATCCTAGTGAAGACACGGCGGAGGCACTGCAAGTGGTCGGCCCAAGTCTGGCTAAAGACGATGACGTCGTCCAAATAGGCCATACATATCTCACAGGTGAGGCCGCTCAGGACAGATTCCATTAGCCTGGAGAAGGTGGCAGGGGCATTGCAGAGGCCGAACGGCAGGACATTGAATTCGTAATGTTTGCCGTTGCTCATGGAAAAGGCTGTCTTTCCTCGGTGTTCTGGATGTACAGGGACCTGCCAGTATCCAGACTGGAGGTCGAGGGTGGAAAACTAGGATGCCCCGTAGAGGAAATCTAAGGAATCGTCAATTCGTGGGAGGGGAGTTGCATCTTTGATGGTGACGTTGTTCAGGTGGCAGCAATCAATGCAAAAGCGCATCGTGCCATCTTTCTTTTTCACCAGAGCGACGGGGGAGGACCAGGGGCTGGTGGAGGGGGAAATGACACCAGCCTCCATCATTTCACGTACCTGGCGATCCTCTTCCTCCCTTTGTCAGGGATTCTTTCGTCAGGAAGGCTGTCTAATGGGTGGGCCTGTCGTGTGAATTTCATGTGACAGGTATGTGGTGTGCCCTATGTCTGCTGGTCCGTTTGCAAACAGGTCCTGGAAATCCAGGAGGAGGCGACGTAAGGTGTCTGACTGCTGGGCAGAGAGATGGTCGGGAATGGGGGGCAGGGGGGCAGGGAAGTGGGAAGAGGATGGGGCACAGGGCTCGGCTTCTTCCATATCTCCAATGATGAGCCCTTTTGGGAGGGTAAGGGGGGAAGGGGCGAGGTTAGCGATGTGGACAGCGGTGTGGTGTGGGGGGAGAAAAGTGGGGGATAAAAGGCACGCAGAAAGGGCTCCCGGTGGAAGGAGGAGGGAGAACAAGACAGAGGGACCGGAGGGCCAATTAATGGGCACCCAGGCCTCATGGTGGGAGGGAATGGTAACAGCGGCGGAGACTGTGCCAGGGAAGGAGGGAGGAGGGGTGGTGAGGGGGGGCACGGGAGGAGGAGAGGGGGTGGAGGGAAGGGAGGATGAGGGGAGCACGGGAGGGAGGAAGGGGGCGAATCTTCCGGCTGGGGCCAGGGCAAACAGGTGAAAACGGCCTGGGTGGGGTGGGGTGGGGGACGGAACTGGAGCTGCCGGTAGTGGCAGTCAGTTGTAGCTCCAAGTTTCTGGAGTAAGTCCAGTCCTAAATACCCATCGTAGCTCCGGCAGGAGGAGTCGAAAACAATGAATTGATGTCGGGTGGACACTGGCTGGTGGGTGTTGACCCGTAGGGCCCGAGTCTCCCCACGGATGGGTAGGGGGCCATCCCCCGCATCCACAAAGTGAGTGGCTGTGGGGCGGAGTGGGCCAAAGGTCGATCTGTGGCGGGAGAAATAGTGGCTGTAAAGGCAGGACCTGGCTGCTCCCGTATCGACTAGCAGTCTGGCCTTCACGCCGTTCAATTTTATCTTGTGGTACACTGGGGGTGATACTTAGGGGTAATTACCCCAGCCACCGTGGGTTGGTGCAGGGGCGGGCCTAAAAATCCAGCTGTCTGGGGCTTCCATTCTCCTGTTCCTGCTCCTGTTCTCCTGGGTGGGGCTCCTCCATGAGTGCCAGTTCATCTTCTGGGGCCTCGCCTTCTAAAGAGGACACCTTACGTGAACATGGGGGAGTGGTTCTGCAGCAGGCAGCTTTAAGCTGGTCCCATATGTCAGCGGGAGCTGCAGGCTGTGAATTCCCATGGATTCACTAGGATGAAATTTGGATTTTCCTGAGTGGCAGGATGCCAGCAGGAGGGATGTGCCCTAGGCGGGCTTTGCACTGGGGTAGGGTTGGTGTGAGGCAAAGGCCGACTTGGCATGGTCGGGGGAGCCGGGGGTTGAGTGGGAAATTTCTTTACCACATTAATTTGCTAGGGAGCAGGGCAGGCGGTCAGGAGGCGCCGTATGAGGTGGACATCTCTATCCATGTCTCCAGTTGGGTCATGGATAGTAAAATGTTGTTTGCCAACACTCGGAAGCACTCTGAGCAGAGTGTTAAATGTGTGCTGATCCCGGGTTTCCTCATCTGCCCCCGGGTAGGCAGCGGTAACTAGGCATCTTGCCTGTATCAGGGTATTATCTAAATCCCCGTCAAATGAAAAACCATCCAATTGGGATAGAGCCACCACTCTCCCTAATGATGGGGTGATAGCTTGAACAACGAACTCTGTAAAGTTCTGCCAGGTGAGCTCCAGGACGATTTTCTGTGCTATGTTCGCCGCCGCTTTGCCCAATAGTGGAAGTGTGACTGCAATTTTCTGCTAGTCATTATCAGAGCCAATATCCAGTAAGGGTTTGATTATTGCCATATATGTGTGTACATCGTACTGGTCGGGGTCAAACTTGGGCAACTAAACGTGCAGTTTAGTTGCCATTTTGCCAAATATTTCCTTGCTACCTCTCTTCTACGCCCAGGTCAAGAACCACCACTGGCCACCAGTGTAATGCTAGGTGAAAAAGGCCCGACTCCTCGGTCCTAGAACACCTAACGTGTAGCGGGGTCCTCTTTCGAGACTGGGGCTTAGTGCAATAAAGAGAGGTAGGACACAAAAACCCCAGGCAATAACCTTTACACGTATATTAGCACAGTCAGACACAGGACAAAAACAGCAGATAGTACAACACAGTATGTGACAGAAAATGAAACCTTAACTAGGATATTAGTATCTCGCAGGATACTGGCTTAACAGATACTGATGCCAACACTGTAATTTTAGTGCACAGGTGCACAGGGGATACAGGTGTGCATGGGAGCGCTGGAGTGAGTCTCACACGGGGGGGGAGGGGTGACACGCGGAGGGTCAGAACAGAGTTATAGTAATAGTGGGAGGGAGTAAGTATTATTAATTCAAACTTAGTATCTTCTGACAGCAAAGGGGTTTTGACAATTGATCCTATTCCTCGTCCAGGTTCTTACATACACACTGACTGCTGGGAAGAGATTCCTTAAGGGAGGGTAGGGGACACTGGGAATTTACTGTGTTTATGGTAATACAAGCAGGAGAATATTATTAACACTTTTTCTCTACTGTTTCCTGCTAGCAAAGGATATTTGTATATTTTGCTATAGAGAAACTCTCGGGGTAGTAGTCTTACTGATTCTCTGCAAGGGCGTCACTTGTGAATCTGATTCACCAGAACTTAGTTTCTGCATGTGTCCTTATTCATCTGCCCGTGATTTCACTCGCCCCGATATTCAACATACACTGAGTCAGTGTATCACTGTTACACTAATTCTGAGACAACATCACACTTACCATAAGTCATTTAACTGATTCTGGGGCAACACCACACTTAACGTAATTCACTCATTTAGTGGGGGGGCGGCAGGGAGATATGCAGGCGACAACTCTGCTGGAATAGGAGCACCGCCAAGGGAGGGAGTGCCGAGAGGGCACGGGATGACTTGCAGGGGCGTCCTCTCTCGTCCAGGGCTGCAGGTGGCAAAGGGGCCCGTACTCTCCGGGCTAGGTACAGGAGTGTGGCCCTCAGGACTGGGGCCAAACAGGTCCAGGAATTTGTGGCTCAGGTCTCGGCCGGAGGTGGAGGTCTTTCACCGTCGGGGCGTGGGGAGATCACGCCCAGGCGTCCTGGGGAGGGCCTGGAGTAACCGAGGGCTGCAGTCCCCAGGGTCAAGGGGTGCCTTCAGGGAGGGGCTGTGCCACTGACCTGAGTTAGGGTCTGTCAGGTGGGTCTTCTCCAGGGCCAGGCATAGGAAGCAGAGGTCGGGGGAAGCTGTAGGGCCTCCCTGGGGTCCTTCGGTGCTGGAGGCCCAGACTCTCATCTCAGGCTGGGATGATGACTCTGCTTGCACCTCTCTCTGGACGTGGGGCCTGGCTATCAGCCGTGGCTGCCCAAGGGCGCAACTATAGGGCGCCAAGGCCCGGCTATTGGCCGTGGCCTGATTGGGGGACTCAGTGTGCCTCTGGACACCTTCAGAGTGGCTTTCGGCCGTCTCCTGCAGGAGGGAGAGTGAGCAGCTATCGGTCGTCTCAGGGGCAGCGCCTTTGGAGTGGCTATCAGCTGTCTGACGAAGGCGGGAGCAGCCTCTTGCCATCTCCTTCTGCCGGAGGAGGGAGCGGCTATCGGGCGTCTCTAGGGCAACACCTTCGGAGTGGCTATTGGCCGTCTGGTGAAGGTGGGAGCGGCCTCTTGCCGTCTTTTCCTGCTGGAGGAGTGAATGGCTATTGGCCGTCTCGGGGCAGCACTTTCGGAGCGGCTATTGGCCGTCTCCTGCAGGAGGAGTGAGCGGCTATCAGCCATCTCGGGGACAGCATCTTTGGAGCAGCTATCGGCCATCTGGCGAAGGAGGGAGCGGCTATCGGCCATCCCAGGAAGGACACCTTCTGACGAAGGCAGGAGTGGCTATCGGCTGTCTCCTTATTACCCTCAGTCTAGTGAGACACCGGTTCCCTTACGAGGGGCGGGCGGCTATCGGCCGTCCCTAAAGAGAAGGCACTTTCCTGTAGAAGGCGGGAGCGGCTATCGGCCATCTCCTGAGGGGCGCTAGTTGGAGCTGCAAAGACAGCTCCACCCCGAGCTGATCTGGCTGTCCCACTCCCTGAAGATAGTGTCATTCTCACAGTGAGGCGGCTGGGTGCTATAGGGGCGCACGGCCCGGGCTGACTTATGCCGTTGTCACACGGCATCCCGTGGTTCGGCTGGAGCTACTCCGTGGGGTCCAGGTGGAGGTGTTGGTGAGTTTCTGGGGGCACTATGCTGTAAGTCACGCATTTCAGTTCAATATTTTTTACACAAATAAATCATGTTTTTTACATACACACATATAAAATGGAAGAAAGTTCAGCTTCAGTATCAGAACCTAGCAAAAAGACTAGTGGTCATGTTGAGTTTCTGACAGCACTATCAAAAACCTCATGATATTTTACGTGTATTCTTTGAGTAAAAAAAGAAAATAATAAAATGTAATGAGCAAAAATATGTTGCTGTGGGTGAGGCAGAGAAAGAATGTTTTTTATCTCGCGTGAGAGTGAGGAAGAGTATTCTACGTTTGTCGTCCAATTACTCCAAAACTATTGGAATTATCGATTTCCCGTAAGAACCGTGATAAAGAGCAGTAAATTATAGGTCTGTTCATTTGCAGAATATAAGCCTCTGGGAGCATTTTCTGTTGGAAAAGTTGGGGGAACAGACTGTTTCAGTAAAATCGAAAGCGCTCGGAGGAGTAATCTCACTTTGTCGGGCAATTGCTCAAAAACTATTGGACGTATTATATCCCATAAGAATCATGATAAAGAGCAGTAAATTCTACATATGTACAAGACATAACAATGTAATATCTATCATAAGAATTCGTTGTTACGTAGGCGGGAATATTGCGTATGCTGTGCGCACATCACGAAAGTGACGAACGGACGTGAGTTCCCAGTCGTTTTTGGCGATTTACTCAAGAAATATGAGGCATTTCGAAACTAGTATTAGGTCATTAGAAAACTGGTGAAATTCTGCATAATATTATTCAATAAAACCATAACATGTGCGAGAAAAGTTCAGTTTTAGAGCTCCTTGATTTTTTTCAAACATGGCTTTCAGTGTTTGGCTATTTTTTCGAAAACAACAAATCTTATCAACACCGGATTTCTCTCTTTAGAAAGCTGATGAAAATCAAATCTTCTAATAACATTATCCTGTATGATGGAAATCATTCGAATGGTGATGCTGGGAAGTGAACATGATGTAGCGAAATTTTTTTTCACGGCCGCCTAATGTTGTTTTATTCGTGTTTTCCTGTTTTTTTTGTGGTGCTTATCAGGTAGAACAAACATCGACGAATAAGATGATATAGGTTTCATGGCAGTATATTGATGTTTGGGTGGCGAAAATATGTGTTATTTGCCGTGCACAGGCAGCCGGGATGGGCGGCTTCGCAGAAAGAGTCATGCGCCTGAAAACTTACTGAAACTTTTCGTGAGCGAGAGGGTTAAGGGGTTAAATAAAAGTTTTGTTGCTTCGATTAATGAGAGCGCCTAACATGTTCATGTGATGCTGGCTCGGCAAGACTGGCTCAGAACTCCTACTCGGGCCGACGGGTGAGTCGGCAGGGCCAAGGGGGCGGGGCACAAGAGAATCAGGCTAACGCGAACAGTATAGCTACCCTGTGTCCTAGCTTTCTAGCTTCAGCCTTCGATAATTCTTTCAGGCCCTCTGATTACGCCTTCTGAAACCTGAGAATATATACAGCTCGGTTGGGATGTAGTGTCTGATAGATTTCCATGGGTGGTTTCCATGACGTCAGATAACTGGCTCAAGCTGGTTACCCTGCTCGTAGCATGAAATTCTTGTTTTGTCTGAACTAAAAAGAGATTGTTTGAGATACATTATGTGTGAAGATATTCTTGATGGTGTGGGGGAACAGGATTGTTGATATACATCAACAGTCCTGTTGTGTGTGTGCGTCTATAGTCGGCCTTGCGCCCGTTTGCGTCTGTGGTGTGGCCCGCACCTGTGTACAATGGTGCCACGTTTCCCCAATTTGCGATGTGAAACGGAAGCTATTTATGTACAAGGCATCACAAATTCGATAAATTCAGATGAATAAAACTTACACTTGTGTATTTTGATGGATGAATCAACAGTAATCTTATTATGCATAAAATATTTATACAGTAACACAGAAACATGACATACATATTGTACAGTGTTGCTAAAAGAAATAGCAGTCACTTTTAATGTTTTTTTAGCGTAGTTTTAGGGTGGGTAATAATATTACAGTTATGGATATAATAGAATGAGCCTGAAAAAAGAAGAAATATGCCAATATCCAAAGTAAAAGAAATAATTCATATAATTCTTGTGAGTGGCAGCACTGACACACCCAGCTGGCCTAAGGTAAAGTACGTACCTCCATAGACCCAAGCATAGCTTGTACAGGTGTTGCTTGGGAAAAATGCTCACATTTACTGGCTTTTACCATAATTTTAAGGGCGAGGAATAATCACATTTATTATCATAAGCTAATATGTAGGACAAAATAGTAGGCATATGCCAATACCGAAGTAAAAAAAAAAAAAAAACTATTCACTCGCGAGAGGCAACACTTCCACACCCAGTCGGTGGCCTTGACAGATAGCTTCCCTACAGAGAGAGAGAGAGAGAGAGAGAGACGGGAGAGGGGCATGCATTGAATGCATTGTCGGCATCACTAAATATAACAAAACCAAATTAACAAATGAAAGCACAATTATAAATAACTTATAAAAGAATCGAAAGTACTCAGGGTGGCTCACATTTCCCGCCAGGAGAGAGAGAGAGAGAGAGAGAGGTCTGTCACTGCCTTATTTGTATTCATTTGTTCCTTTGTACATACTGCACACACTGATATACATTGTTCCTATTGATGCACATATATCTATACACGTAATTTCTCTCTCTCTCTCTCTCTCTCTCTCTCTCTCTCTTTTAATACTGACCACGTGGTAGGTGAATCCAGCCCCCCCTTCCCCTTCCCTCCCTTCTTAATCCCTCCTGGGTGTCTCAGGTCAAATCCCCCTTCACACTTCCCCTCCCCCCTGGACCACCACCCCAACAAACCCACATCCACACTCCCACCCACACCTACACCCACACCCCACTACGTCGGGGTGTATGAATCAGTAACGTAACAAACCTCTCAGCAGACAGTAACTTTGACACTCCATCTACTATTTAATATAACAAAACCAAATTAACAAATGAAAGCACAATTATAAATAACTTATAAAAGAATCAAAAGTACTCAGGGTGGCTCACATTTCCCGCCAGGAGAGAGAGAGAGAGAGAGAGTGGTAACGGTATAGAAAACGTGGCAACACTGTACACAGATGCGGGCCACACCACAGCCGCAAACGTGCGCGAGTCCTACTATAGACCTGTGGGCCGATATGTGACCTGATTGTGTTTCTATCTTAAAAAAAAAAAAAAAAAAAAAGTAATTTCCTTTGTCTGGAGATGGTGTAACCAGTGAGTGGGGGGAGAAAGATGCCCTTCCCCCCAAAAAAATTTGAAGAAATGTTTAGTTCATCATCATCATTATCATCATCATCATCGTCATCCGCACCTCCTTTCACACCCTAGGGCAGGGTGAGGAGTTGCAACGTCCAGACAGCCAAAGTTTTCCCAGTTCAATGGGCCACACTCCCATTCACTCATCATTCAAGCCTTCGAAATCCTGGCTCATCAGATAGACCCCCCAAAATTTCACCTCATTCTGTATCTTCACACATACCTACCTGACAAAGCCAACCCAAACACTGTCACATTAAAGAGTGTCAAATCCCTAGCCATGCACTTCTCCACAGAAAATTCATCCAGCCATCTCGGTCGCTTGTCACAGTCCCTTAGCCTCATCAACTTCCTTTCCTCTCTTCCTTACACACTCATCCACCATATCCCTCCACCTTCTTCTTGGCCTACCTCGCCTCCTCCCTCCTTCAGATTCACTCAAATATACCTTTCTCACACTCTATTGTCATCAATTCTCTCCACATTCCTAAACCATCTCAGTACACCCTTCTCGATTCTGGTGTCCACCTCACTCCACTCATTTCACAAATCACATTATTTCATATCCTATCCACTCTCTGTACTCCAAATACGTTCCTCAGTAGTCCCATCTCCACTGCTGTCACTCAGCTTTTCATTTTTATGCCACATTATCCGTATGTTAAACATGACACTAACACTCCTTCAAGTAGGCTTCACTCACGTGCAACACTCAGGCCTCATTTTCTTATCAAGGCCTTCATAGCACCAGCTACTTTCCTTCCTTGTGTCACTCTATTTTTCACTTTTGCACATTTTCCTCTCTTTTCTATCACTGTACCCAGGTATTTGAACTCACTCACCAATTACAGTCTCTCTCCATTCACTGTATTATCACACTGGGAGTCACTTTCTGTCTCAAAAACCATTACTTTACTCATTTCCACATTTACTCTCAAGGCACGATGCTCACAGACACCAGCAAAACTCTGCACTACTTTACCAAGATCTTGTCTGGTATTTGCATGCAACAAATTTGAGGTACAGTATTCCATCCATCACCATTCATTACCAGTACCATTCCTCTTTCCATTACTTGTGTCTTTACCTTGCCCGGACGGAGTCCGCGAGGTATTGTTTTTGGTCGAGTTTGTTTTTTCTTTATTTTGTTAGCAGCAATACGAAAAAAAAAAAAAAAAAGGCTGAATGAAATTACATGAAATTTTCAGGATATGTGGACACTGGTCCCAAAAGAAACCGATTATATTTTGGACGTAATCGAATGAGCTTGAAAGGTCAAAATGAAGGTCATGGATTTTCAGAGGGCTGTAATTTGAAACCGGTTGATAGAAATATTACTATTATGAACTTGTAGGAACTCGTAATATGGGTTTTCATTTGGCACCAAGACATTTGGCCAGGAGTGACCTTGAAAGGTCAATTCAAGGTCGTGGATATTCAGGAGGCTATGACTCAAAACTGGTTGAAGATAGATATTTACTATTATCAACATACAGGAAATCCCATAAAAGTTTTTAATTGATACCATGACCCTATATCGTAAGTGGCCTTGAAAGGGCAAACTCAAGGTCACGGATATTCAGTGGGCTATAACTCAAAACGTGTTGAAGATAGATATTTAATATTATCAAGATATAGGAAGCCTAAAAAATTATGTGCTTTTATTTGGCACCATGACCTTTGACCTTGAGTGACCACGAAAGGTCAAATGCAAGATCACGGTTTTTCATAGGGCGTAACTTGAAAACAGTTGCTCCATTATCGTAGACTTTGTGTACCGTACTGACACTAAATGGCAGTGTCAATTTAGTATTAAACAGAGTAAAACAACTGCTGTCGGGCGAGGTTTATTATGCCTGGCACCACTTCTTATTTTTCGCATCACCCAATCTATATACATACTTAACAACCATGAGGACATCACAACGTTTCACGCCCATACTGATAGTGAAACATTGGCTTAGATCCAAATTTACCCTTACTCATGCCTCACTACCATCATAAAAATTCTTGACGGCACCTAGCAGCTTGTCATCTACACCGTACATGCACAAAACCTTCCGCAATCCTTCCCTGTCAACTTTATCGTATGCTTTCTCCTGATCCATAAATGCCATAAACACCTTATAGTCCTTCTCACAAGCCTTCTCCATTATCTGTCTCACAGCAAATATTTGATCCATACATTCTCTGCCACTCCTAAAGCCATCCTGTTCATCGCTCTCTAGGACTTCTGGTATCTTTCTTACTTTCGCTATAAAAAATAAATATACCGTCCCTACCACACTCAATACACTTATGCCACGATAATTCTTGCACTCACTTCGCTCACCTTTTTTGTACACAGGTACAATCACTACCATTTTCCACTCTGCTGGCACAGTTTCACTCATCCATGCCTTCTTACATATCTCCAACATACATTTCATTCAGCTCTCTCCATTGCTCTTAATCAGCTCTGCATACACCTGAGCATCCCCAGCTGCTTTCCCATTCTTCATTGTGTTCTTCGCCTCTGATGGTGTCACATTTCTTGACACTGCATTCCTTCTCCTTACACCTCCCAAACCAGTCATGTTATCAGTCGCTTTGCTCTCTCCATTCCCATTCATCAGACATTCAAAATGTTTAGTTACTCCTAGTAATTCGTCATGACACACACACACACACACACAGGAGCGGTCAGAGCGATCGGACGTGTCTTAGCTGCCTCTCAACCACTGCTGCAAACCTTAAGTAGCTATCAGGAATTATGTTTGTCCTGTCTCCTTTAGTCTTATCTAAAGTGTAAAATATTGTAAATTAATATAGACCATCAAAAATGTAAAAAGCTATTGTCGGTGAGGATACATGAATGTTTATAGGAATTTCGGTAACAGCTGTTCAGTACTGTAACCAACCTTAAACATGGCTGACAGTGTAAACATCGAGGGACCCGAATTCCCAGGTTTTGACAAGGAAACAAATGTAATGGATCTGGTTAAAACATTGATCATGCGGGTTGGTGAATTAGACAAGAGTGTGGAGGATCTGGTATCAAGAGACATGCCTGAAAATACAGAAAACACTATACAGAGCCTGATGCTGGCCAGTGAGACGGCTAACCAGGAGACCGAGAATTTGAAACGAGAAAATATCGAATTAAGGAGAAAACTAGAAGAGTGCAGTAACAAAGCGGAAAAGGTGGGTAGTGTGTTATAACAGCAAAAGGCAAAGTGGGCACATGTGGAAGAAGAACAGAAAGAAGTGGTTAGCTTAAGGGAAATCATTCAGGAAGAAAGGGAAACGAACAACAAAAAAAAAGGAATAAAATGTAGTGAAAATATTGAAGAAAAAAGAGAAAGTAGTGAGAGAAACTGTAGAAAGGAGCAGATGTGTGGTAATATTTGGAAATAGGGAGGAGGAAAAAAAGGTTAGATCTGTGAGACTCGAGAGAGACATGAATCAAGTGAGAAAAATATTGGGCAAGATCGATCCCGAAAGAAACAAGTGGGAAAAAGAAACTGAGGAAGTAAGGAGGATAGGGCTGTATAAGAAAGGAGAAGTAAGACCAATGAGAGCTAAGTTGTCATCAGATAGTGTAGTAAACGATATACTTAAAGTGACCTGGAAACTAAGTAAAGAGGCAGGGATGGAAAATGTTATAGTAAGAAAAGATTTTATTGAAGAAGAAAGAGGAGTTTTAAAATCTTTGAAGGAACAAGTGAAGGAAGAAAATGACAGGAGGACAGAGGAATAAATGTAAAACTTTTTTTTTTGGAGAGTGATGGATATGAAAGTAAGGAAGTGGTATGTGAGGAGCTAGAAGTGAGGGAAACAAGGGGTATGGATATGGCAGCGAATAAGAGACGAATGGGTAAAGATAAAACCAGTGCTGTAAGTCTAAGTATCACGTATAGTAATGTGGATGGGTTAATATCCAAGAAAGGGGAAATTGGAGACCGTATAAATGAAACGAAACCTGAAATTGTTTGCTTGGTGGAGACTAAAATGCCCCGAGATGTTGATACTAAATTATTTGGATGGAACAGTTATAATATTTGGAGGAAAGATAGAGAAAGCAAGTTTGGGGGAGCTATAATGATTTTAACCCGAAATGACCTTAGAGCAAATAATATAGAAAATGAAAATACCATGGCTGAACTTTTGGGAGTTGATATTGAAGACAGTTATGGAGAAAAAATAGATGTAATAGTATTTTATATGCCTCCGAAAACTAGGGCATGGACAAAGGAAGATTATGAACAGTTAAGAAGAGAATCCATTATTAAACTAAAGATCATACATGAACGAAGAAATAGAATAATATATAATAATGGGAGATTTTAATTGTAGAGAAGTGGACTGGGAATGTATGGATGCTGGGAGGAATGAGAAATCATGGGGAAATAAATTAATGGAATTGGTGATGGAAAACATGTTAACCCAAGTAAATAAAGAAAATACAAGAATTAGGGGTGATAACGAACCATCAAGGCTTGACTTAGTATTCACAAAGGACCCAAATGATGTGAGATACATAACCTACCAATGCCTCTTTGGTAGAGGTGATCATCTGGTTATTGAGATGGAAGTGGTGGGAGTAAGGGAAGGAGAAAGGGATGAAAAACACAGGAAGAATTGATGTAATTACGGGAAGGCAGACTTTCCTTCCCTGAGGAACTTTTTCCAAAATGTAAACTAGAGTCAAATGAATACGATCACAAATGTTGACGAGAAGTATGAGTTTTTGATAGAAGTGCATAAAGCAGGAGTTAGTAAATATGTCGCAAAATTGTCCACAGCTATGGAAAGGAAGAAAGAGTGGTTTAACCCGTCACGTCCCGAGGTTTTCCGCACCTATGACATCCCCCAGTCCCGAGCCTTTTTGGAAAAATTTTTTTTTTGCTAAAACTTCCGCTTAGGTCGAGAAACGAAGGAAAATCACAAAGAGAGTGGTTCCCGCGGTCTATAAGTGGTCCGTACAGGTGCGGTTCCCCCCCGCAGGTATGGTGTTCTCTAATGGGCTGGATATGCGTTTACGTTTTTTATGGTAAGGAATAATGGGAGAAACAACACACAACACCTCTATATTTATTGAATTTGAACTAATAAACAATAACAGTAACAATATAATGGATTTCAGACACATATATATGAAAAATAAGCATTGTACCATCGCGGGAGCATAGCGAGTTTGGTCCGAGTCGTAACATGCTACATGCCAAGTTTCTGGTATGAGTCAACCTATCATTTTTTCTACTTGTACACTTCTGTTTCAATGACATTTTACCAATTACAACTGTTTGTAAGTGTTTTCAGATGTTTTCATTCATTATGATGACATGCAGCATAAGTATAGCGCACATCAGCTTAGTAAGCGCACTCGCTATGACTCGTATTTCAACATACCAAATTGTTTTATCACTTTCCAATTATTTTCCCCTTTACATAGAACCTTTCCTCCACCACTGTAAAGGTTTTCAATTATTTTCATTCATTACGAGGGCATTTAGCGATATGCTAGCGCATATTCACGTAGCAACCACGATCTCAAACACTCGTGTTTCATCATCTACTTTATTTATTCACTCCAATTATAATTTCCCACTTACATTACACACGTTTACACCCCTATAATGCACTGTACATACTTACTGCCATTATTTATTCAAGTGAGCGTGAGAATATCGCCTGAAAATACCCTCGCAAGGAATGTTTCGACAAACATAATACTCACACACTTATATACTAATTCACTCACACACTTATATACTAATTATTCACTTTATCACTTGCTGACTTTTATTTTGACTAATACGTGCCTTATTCATTCAACTGAGCGTCAGGAAATCTTATCTTTATACACACGCTATGAATATTTGACTTAGAATATATATCATCACATACAGTAATTTGAACTTATATTATACCCGTAAGAATGTCCCATAATAATAATTATATAATTACGGGCCGTATTTATTGCACTGAGCGACAGAATATCGCATCATACAACCCTCTCTATGTAAGTTTCAACTTAGGGCAGATTTATATACTTACAACACAATGTTTTCACTTATGTTCGACTCGTATGCACTTTATACTAATATTTGGAGATCAACTTGACTGATAATTTCACTGAGCGTCTGTCTGTCGTATTTACCTCATACTTTCAGCGTCCTTTCGCATTCACACCATGCTAAAATTGCATCAACGTGTGATATTCACTAAAACATGGGTGAATACAGAGACCCACGTCACACTGCACGCACTCATAGCGGGTGTCCTTCCTCTGTGTCGTGAGTCTCACCTGGGAATTACTGCACACGTGACACCTGCGTTGGGGCCTAGGTCTGTTTGGCTGGGGAGGGATAGGAGTGGGGAAATGGCGGCCGGATATACTCTGGTGAGTTTGGGCAATAGGGGCAGTGCGGGTGCGATGTTGGGGCCTTTCAACAGCATACTTTGCAAAGATTTCTCTTGTGAGCTCCCTCACAAACCCTTCAAATGTTTCCTGAACTCCTGTGGTCATGGCGTGAAGGTGGTGGCAATTCAGAGCAGTGATATCTAGTAAGTGAAAGAACAGTTTTTTATACCACTTCATCGTTGTCCTGGCACACTGTACCGTCGATATCATGGAGTCTGACTGGTCCACGAGGCGCATGTTTATATTGTAATCCATAACACACTCAGGTTTCCAAACACGACGCCTGCTCTCGCAACGGTAATCTACTGAATCAGTACGGTGCATCAAGGGACGGTGAACCGTGGACAAGAGGCTTACTTCTCTGTTGTGGTTCCACATTGTGGCAAGGATGTTGTTGGCTTTGAAGAAGACAACCTCACTCCTTGCAAGTTTCCGCCCTACCTTGGCCATGTGACGCCGGTTCACCTTTACGGTTCCACAGACTCCCGTTTCATGTGTGTGAAGATAACGAGCGAGAAGAGGGCTAGTGTACCATTTGTCGAGGTAGAGAACGTGACCGCGATGAAGGTAGTCCTGTATCATCGTCTTTACCACTGCTCCCGACAGTCCAATACTTCGATCTTCTATTATGTCTGTCTGTGCACCGGTGTACAAGACTATGTCTTGCACGTATCCAGTCCTACAGTCACACATAACAAAGATCTTGAACCCAAAACGGTGCCTGTTGCTGGGTATATACTGTCTGAAAGAAATATTGCCTCTCCACAACACGAGACTCTCGTCTATGACGAGATCTCTATAGGGATAGAATGAGGAACGAAAGGCTTGCCCGAGGTGATCAAAGACCAACCGAATTCGCCTCATTTTGTCAGAGTTGTTTGCATTTGCAGGGTCATGAGCATCATAAAAATGGAGGCGACTTAGAATTTATTGAAACCGATTACGGCTCATCACTTGACCAAATATGGGGGTAAACATAACAGGGTCCTTAGTCCAGTAAGCAGGAATTCTATTCTTTCTTATAATACCCATCAAAAGGACCAGGGCAAAAAATAAGAACATTTCTGGAAGGGAGACAGGGTACTCATAGATCATAGAATGCCTACTCCTTGTTCCCAATCTTTCACTCTCTAGGCGCTGGGCGCTTGCAAACAGGTACAATCTGCTCAACAAATGCCTCACTGAAAAACAGGTGGAAAAAATCCAACCTGGTGGAATTACGGTGAATTCCTGGTGCAATGCAGTCAGATCGCCCTTGCTCAGTGAAGGGTGAATGAGGGGAGAAAAATCACTCCCATCCTCCCAATCCCACGACACAAATTCCTCGTCCCCATCAGCCCCATCACCGCCTTCGTCTGGGTGGGGAGGAGATCCTGGTTGGGGAGGTGGGGGAGGAGTGCGGAGGGCTTCCCCACTGTCACTCCTCTTCCCTCTGCCTTTACCCTTTCCCTTTCCCTTACCCTTACGGCCTTGAGGAACATTAGGGGGCTGTGGGGATGAAATAGGAGAATATTGGGGAGCAGAAGACGTGCTGGGGAGTGGTTCCTCCCCACCTTCCCCCTCCATTACCACACCACGTGCTCTCTCACGCAACCTAGCTCGACCACGTGTTAGGGGATATTGGGGAGCATAAGACCTGCTTTGGAGTGGTTCCTCCCCACCTTCCCGCTCCCTCACAACCCCACGTGATAAGGAACGCACCCGCACTGGCCCACGTGATCCACTATGCCGCCTCACACTACGTAGGGAGAGCAATGACTCACTCACGTCACTCTCACTTTCCCTAATCCCTGGACTTTCCCTTTCACTCTCCACTCCCTCCACTTGACTTCCTAGCTCCCCAAACAGAATGCTAGGCCCATACCTGCTCATACGACGTGGTGTGCGCTCTGGGCCACGATGTGTAATCACCTCCTGTCCATACCACGTGGCAGCACGTCCCACGGCTCCGTCCTCGTCCTCGTCCTCGTCCTCGAATTCTGCTTCCAAATCACGCTGGGGATAGGGATAGGATATACCACGTGCCTTCTTTGCCTCCTGCGCCTCTCTAGCAGCACGGTAAGTCACGTACTGTCGCTTCCTGGGTGACAGAACTTCCTCATCACTGCTGGTGGTTTCTTCCTCCTCTGGCTGCACATAATCTTTGTCCATCTCCTCGTCATCCAGTGGGGAATCACTGTCGCTGGTAAAGGTGTCCAGGGCGACTTGAATCTCGCTGTCTGAGAGACCTCTCTTAGCCATGTCTGAGCAGGACCGTGGCTACCAGGTGAGTGGACGAGTGGTGGGCTAGCGCGGGTCGTGCAGGGTCGCCGAGTGTCCCCGCCTGGTGGCAGGTAGGGGAAGGTCAGGCGAGGGTACGTACCGCAAATCAAGCGCGAAATTTGAAAATTGTCGAAATTATGCACATTGCAATTGCACGACGTACTGGTACGTCGCCGGGACTGGCAAATGCAAATCGTTGCAACGTACCCATACGTCGACGGGACGGGGCGGGTTAACAAGAGAGGTAGAGTGGCACATGAGACAAGAAAAAGAGCATGGAATAAAGTGAGAAGAAGGTATAGTGAATGGGCTTGGGAGGACTAAAAGCAGGTAAGAAATGAATATGTAAGGGTGCGGAGAGAAGAAGAAAGGAAATATGAAAAAGATATTGTAAATCATTGTAAAAAGGAGCCGAAATTATTTTATAGGTTTGCGAATGATAAAATGAAAGTTAAGGACAGTATAATACAATTGAGGGATGGAGATGAAACCTATGATAGAGAAGAAGAAGTGTGTGAAATAATGAACAACAAACTGCAGTTAGTCTATGTGCTGGAAGACGACTTTAGGGAACCTGAAATAGAACCCAGAGTGACGGGAATGGTAGGAATTACAGCGGACGTGAATGAGGTGCTGCAGCTGATGAGGGATTTGGATGTAAGAAAAGCAATGGGACCAGATAGTGTGTCTGGATGGATCTTGAAAGAATGTGCAGTTCAGTTAGTGTGGCCTGTTTATGTCATCATTAAGATTTCGCTGGGAAATGGACAGTTACCTAAAGATTGGAAAAGACCAAGTATTGTGCCAATCTTCAAGGGAGGCGATAGGGAAGATCCACTCAATTATAGACCTGTATCATTTACTAGCATTGTTTGTAATATCTGTGAGAAAATTATTAGAAAAAGATGGATAAAGTATTTAGATGAAAATGACGTGACAACACCAAGTCAGTTTGGTTTTAGGGGAGGTCGATCATGTGTTACTAACCTATAAAGTTTCTACAGTAGGGTAATAGATGTCATACAAGAGAGAGAGGGATGGTCAGATTGCGTCTATCTTGACCTAAAGAAAGCATTTGACAGGGTGCCCTATAGGAGACTGCTGTGGAAGTTGAAGACCTTTGGAAGGGTACATGGGAAACTATTAAAATGGATGGAAGATTATTTGATAGGAAGGCAAATGAGAACAGTTATAAGAGATAAGGTTTCACAGTGGAAAAACTTGACTAGTGGAGTATCCCAGGGCTCTGTCTTAGCCCTAATAATGTTTCTGATTTATGTAAATGAGTTACCAGAGGGTTTAAATAGTTGCATGAGTATGTTCGCAGATGATGCTAAAATCATGAAACATATTAAAGGTACTGATAGTTGTCAAAAAACTGCAAGAGGACTTGAACAAACTCCACAGCTGGAGCCAGACTTGGAAAATGGATTTTAATGCCAAGAAGTGTCATGCACTGTATTAGAAATGGGAGTGAATGAAAAAAGACCGCACTGGACATATAAAATGGGCAATGAGATAATTTGTAAGAGAACAAATGAGAAAGACTTGGGAGTGACTATTTAGGATGACTTGTCACAAGAAAAACATATAAACAAAATCATTGGAGGAACTTATGGATTACTGACCAATATGAGAGTGGCTTTTATTTATATGGATGAGGAAATGCTGAGGGAGTTGACAGTGACCATGACAAGACCAAGGCTAGAGTATGCGGCTGTGGTATGGTCACCTCATTTGAAGAAGCATATTGATAAACTAGAGAGGGTTCAACGGATGGTAACAAGGATAATACCATGTTTAAGGGAACACACTTACAAGGAGAGACTGGAAAAACTGTTACCAACGCAGCGTGAGAGAAGAGAAAGAGGTGACTTGATCACGATATTTAGAAATGTAAGATAATTGGAAAGGGTGGATAGAGAGGATCTTTTTGTGTTGGACGATGGAAGAACAAGAGGTCATGACTTCAAGTTGAGGAAAAGTAGATGTCTTAACAATCTTAAGAGGTTCAGTTTCCCGAACAGAAGCATAAGTATTTGGAATGACTTAGACGAGGAGGTGGTGCAGGCAAAGAACATTCATGTGTTTACAACTAGATTGGATAAATGTAGATATGGAGAAAGGACAACATGAGCTTAGCTCAATTCCTGTATACTACAAATAGGTAAATACACACACACACACACACACACACACACACACACACACACACACACACACACACTGTTTACTTATCCCCTAGTTCTACTGACTATCAAAAATTCTTTTACTATCTTACTTCTACGATGGAACACATTCTATCCATTTCTCCTTTCTCTGAAATCTCCATTCTAGGAGATTTCAATGTTCACCACCACCTTTGGCTCTCCTCTCCTTTCACTGATCCACCTGGTGAACATGCCTTCATCTTTTCTATCCTTACTGACCTAGAGCAGCTTGTACAGCACCCTACCCGTATCCCTGACCGCCTTGGAGAGAGCTCCAACATACTTGACCTCTTCCTTACAACTAATCCTTCAGCTTACACTGTTAACCTTTTCTCTCCGTTGGGCTCCTCCAATCACAACATTATTACCTTAACCTGTCCTATTGCTCTTGTATGGCCTGCAGACCCTCCAAAGAAACGTCGACTGTGGCACTTTGGAGCTGCAGATTGGGAGGCCCTCAGGCAGTACTTCTTTGATTTTCTGTGGAATGATTATTGTTTCCGTGGCCGGGAGCCATCTGAGTGTGCCTTGCACATTATGGAGGTTATTCTCTAGGGCATGGAAGCATACATTCCTTTCTCATATCCTTTGACTAATGCAAGAAAGCCTTGGTTTAATCACGCTTGTTCTAATGCTGTCTGCAACAAGGAGAGGGCCTATAAAAAGTACCAGAGCTGACCCACCCCTGAGTCACATCATTTTATATTTCTGCTCGGAATCGTGCTAAGTCTGTTCTTCGCTCCACTAAAAATAAATTCATCCGTGACAAATGCTTTCAAGTCTCCGACTCGAATTCTTCCCGCTCCTTTTGGCATCTTGCCAAAAATCTTTCTAACAACTTTACCTCATCATCCTTCCCTCCTGTTTTCTACTCTGATGGTTTTGTAGCTATTCCTTCTACTGATAAAGCAGATCTCTTTGCTCTGACTATCTCCTCCAATTCCACCTTAGACGATTCCAGTGCTGTTCCTCCATCACTTCGTCCCTCTGACTTCCTCATGGCTAATATTAAAATTTCTTCAGCTGATGTATTTTCTGCCATCACTGGCCTCAATACTAACAAGGCATATGGGCCTGATGGGGTCCCTCTTGTCCTCAAGTGCTTACACCCTGACTAGGTAAACTCTTTCACCTTTGTTTTTCAACTTGTACCTTTCTTGCTGGAGGTTTGCTCTCATTCAGCCAGTCCCAGAGAAGGGTAACCATTCCGAATCCTCTAACTATCGTCCAATTGCTTTAACATCCTGTGTCTCAAAAGTTTTCGAGTCAATTCTTAAGAGAAATATTTTAAAGCATCTTTCCTATCACAACCCTCTTTTTGATCGTCAGTATGGATTACATCAGGGATGCTCCACTGGCGATCTTCCCACCTACATTTCAGACTCCTGGTCATCGTCCTTTCGGGACTTTGGCGAAAGCTTTGCCATTGCACTTGACATCTCAAAGGCTTTTGATTGAGTCTGGGGTAAATCTTTAATTTCCAAATTGCTCTCTTACGGTTTCTATCCTTCTTTCTGTGCCTTCATCTACAGCTTCCTTTCTGGTCGTTCTATAGCTGCTGTTGTAGATGGCCATTGTTCTTCTCTTAGCTCTATCAACGTTGGTGTTCCTCAGGGCTCTGTCCTATCACCAACTCTCTTCCTCTTATTCATCAATGATCTTCTAAGATGTACATCTAAACACCAACTCTCTTCCTTTTATTCATCAATGATCTTCTAAGCTGTACATCTAACCCAATCCACTCGTACATTGATGATTCCACCCTTCACCTTTCCATTCAGTTCCCGCAATGTCCATCTCTGTAGTTACTGCAACAAACAAGGGATGAGGCTGTGGCACACCTAATGTCTGACTTGGTTTGTATCGCTGACTGAGGTAAAATAATCTTGTTGTTTTTTAATGCGTCAAAGACTCAGTTTTTACACCTATCATCCCGACAGAATCTTCCACAGGAGTATCCACTAATGTTTAATGCCATCCAGCTCAAGCCTTCATCTTCCTTGAACATGCTTGTGGTTTCATTCACTCGGGATTTATCTTGGAAAGATCATATTGCATCTTTTGTAAAATCTGCTTCCAAGAGATTAGTTGTGCCAAGCCGACTCCGTACCCTCTTTACCCCTGCACAGTTGTTGACTTTTTACACGGGTTATATTTGCCCTTGTGTGGAGTACAACTCTCATATGTGGGGAGGCTCCCCACATACAGCTCTTCTCAGTAAGGTGGAGTCAAAGGCTTTTAATCTCATTAACTTTCCTCCTCTTACTGGCTCCCTTCATCCTCTCTTTCTTCGCCACACTGTTGCCTCCTTATCTCTTTTCTATCGCTACTTCCATGGTCACTCCTCCTCTGAAACTGTGTGCTTGCACCCCTCCACCTCTATGAC
>NC_137062.1:23508992-23531492 GCF_032717465.1 Coenobita brevimanus
AGTAACCTACTGCATATCACCATCATCACCACTACCACAACCACCATCATGATCATTACCATCATCATTAATCAAACATTAACACTACTGTATACTCGTCAACTATAATCCACATCACCATCATCATCATATCCAACATTACCATCATCACCATTGTCATCGGCATCACTGTTACCAGCATTAGGTACGTTAGATCACAGCCACCACTATATTACAGCATCACAAGCTACAAGAGAGGTAGGAGGCGAGATGAAGTAAGGTGCAGCGGCCTGGGACTCTACTACACCTGTACTGAGTTCAAACCTTCACCCGACATGCCACGGCGTCTCCTTTTCTTCATTTCCCTCTTCCTTTCCTTTATCTTCGTTTTCTTTATCTGTTTTCCCTTTTCTTTGTCATATTGTAATTTCTCATTATTTGTTTTTCCTTGTCATTCTCAGTGCTTTTATATTCTTCTTTCTTTTTCGTCAATATACTGCTTATTTTGGGGGAATCCTTCTTCTACGTCCCATATTTTTTTTCTTGTATATTTCTATCCCCTCACTTTTTTCTGTTACATTCTTATATTCTTTAGAGCTGATTCTCTTTCGTCCTTGCTTTCTCCACTAACACCATCAGCAACAAGATAGGTAGGAGGCAAGGTGAAATAAGGTGGAGCTTCGTCAAACTCTGCTACACCTGTGCTAGCTTAACACATTTACTGTTTCATCTTATTTTCTTTTATTTCCCCTACCTTTCTTTCCTTTCCCTAAATTTCAGGTTTTGCTTCTTTCTCATTCACTGTACTGTATTTTCCTATTTCTTTCTGTTTCTTTCATTCTTTCCATTTCTTCTTTTCCTTTGCCATTTCTTTTCCCCTTTTCTCCTCTTTTTTATTTTCATTCCTTGTGTTCTCTCTCTCTCTCTCTCTCTCTCTCTCTCTCTTTGTTCATGATATATTGCAGGAATTATTGATCAAGGGAAGTAGTAGGCCATATCAAGTAAGGTGTAGCGGCCTGGGACACACGTATAGGTGTCTGGAGTTCAACCCTATGCATCACATGCTCCTTTATTGGTCCATTTTTCTCACTTCCTTTTTCTTTCTCCTTTCTTTTTTCTTTCTTACAACTATGATTCCCGTTCTACTTTACTTGTTTTTTCTGTGTATCTTATTTTTATTCCTTATACTTTTAAAACTACCTTTTGTCATTAACTCTTTTTCTGAATCATACGTTTTCATTTACTTTCTTTTCATTTCTTTCTCCTTGTTGCCCATTTTTCCCATTATAATAGAGCTTCACAAGTTACAAGAAAAGTAGCAGGCGAGAGGAAAGCTCCATCTTTTTTTTTTTTTCATTCTCTTTCCTTTATCTTATTGCATTCCTTATTTTTCTCCTTATCCCTGATATCGATTCTCCCAAATGTCCTTCCTTTCTCCTCTGTTTCTTGTTGTTTATTCCTTTCCCTTTTTTTCTTTGCTTTTCATCCCTCTCTATTTCTTATTTTCTCTTTCACGTTTTCCATTTTTGGTAGATTTTTTCCTTATTCCTTTGTCTCTTTAGATTTCTCTCCTACTATGCCTTTTTTGGTAATGTTCTTTTTCTACTTCTCTTTTGTCTCTCTCTTCATCCTTCCTTTCTCCACTACATTGGGGCATCACAAGCAGTAAGTAGCTAGGAGACGAGATAAAGAAAGCTTATCATCAATACAGTAACCTACTTTACATCATCATCATCATCATCAACGCTATCATTATCCATACAGTTAACAATATACTTATCAGTTGTAACATACATCACCATCACCATATCCTTCAACATCATAGCAACTTACTTCATATCACCACCATCACCACCACCATCATTACCAGCATCATTATCCATACAATTATCATTATACTCGTCAGTTGTATCCTACATCACCATCACCCTTATCATATCCATTAACATCATTAACCTACTACATATCACCATCATCACTACCATTACTACTACCAATATGATCATTACCATCACCATCAATCGCACATTAACACCATACTTGTCAAACTGTAATCTACATCACCATCATCATCATATCCATCAACATCATCACCCTCGTCACCATTATCACTGTTACCAGCATTAGGTACGTTAGATCACAGCCACCACTATATTACAGCATCACAAGCTACAAGAGAGGTAGGAGGCGAGATGAAGTAAGGTGCAGCGGCCTGGGACTCTACTACACCTGTACTGAGTTCAAACCTTCACCCTCATGCCCCTCATGTCTCCTTTTTTTTTTTTTTTTTTTTCCCTCTTCCTTTCCTTTATCTTCTTTTTTCTTTTCCTGCGTTTTCCATTTTCTTTCCCTCATTCATATTTCTATTTTTCTCCTTTACCTGCTAAACATTCTTACTTTCCTCTTTCTTTTTCGTAAATATATTGCTTATTTGAAGAGGATGTTTCTTCCACTTCCAATATTTTTTTCTTCTGTGTTTCTATCCTCTCACTATTTTCTTTTACTTTCTTCTTTTCTTCATCGCTCTAGTTTTCTTTCGTTTTTGTTTTCGCTACTAATACCATAAGCAACAGGAAGTAAGATGAATTAAGGTGGGGCGGCCTGCAACCTCTACTGCTTTACCAATTTTACACCTTTCCTGTTTATACTTTATTTTCGTTCTTTCTCCCCATTCTTCTTTCCTGTTCCTTCATATCGCTTTGTGTGTGTGTGTGTGTGTGTGTGTGTGTGTGTGTGTGTGTGTGTGTTTGCTCGTTCTCCTTATCATCCCATTTCTTCTTCAGTTTCCTTCATTCTTTTCATTTTCTTGTTTTGTTTTTCAGTTCCATTCCGATTTTCTCCTGTTCCTTTTTATTTTCCTTCATTCTTTTTCTCCTTGTCTTTCTCCTTGCTTTTCTTTCTCTCCTTCTTTTTTTCTTCATTCCATATTGCAGTAGTAATTGATCAAGGGAAGTAGTAGCCAATATCAAGTAAGGTGTAGCTGCCAGGAGACACAACAATACTGCACAGGTGTCTGGAATTCCACCCTAATAAATAAGAATCTCATTTAAGGCTTCATCTTTCTCATGTCCCTTTTCTTTCTCCTTTCTTTTTTTTTCCTTATTACTTTTAATTCCAGTTCTATATTATTTCTTCATTTCATTACGTTTTTCATTCCTCCTTTGTATCCTAATTTTATGCTATTCTCTTTTATAACGACTTTTTGTCTTTTATGTCTTTTATCCCAATCATACCTTATCTTCTACCTTTTTTTATATTTCTTTCTCCTTGTTCACCCTTTTTTTCATTATATTGCCGCACCACACGGTATAAGAAAGGTAGCAGGCAGGAGGAAGTAAAATTATCATCATCCATGCTAACCCACCGGATATCAGTATTTTTACCACCACCACCACCACCACCTCCACCATCATCATCATCATCAGCATCAACATCATCATTGTCCATAATGCAATCGTTATCGTTATCATCAAAACTATCCTAGATAATAATCAGCATCACCATTTCAGTCATTACAATTAACTTGCCTGTCCATCAGCATCACCATCACCACCATCATCTTCATGATCACCAGTATTATCTTCATCAGATCAAAGCCACCAATATATTACATCATCACAAGATACAGGAGAGGTTAGAGGCAAGATAAAGTAAGGTGGAGACGTTTGGGAATCTACTATACCTGTACTGAATGCAAACCTTTACCTGCTTTTTTTTTCGTTCCACGTTTATATATCTGTTATTTTTTCTCCATCGTTTCCTTGTCTTTCTTTGTTTCTCCCTTTCATTTTCTGTTGAGCTGTCTGTCTCAATATCTTTCTATCTATATATCTGTCATCTATGAATCTCCTACAGCTGGACATCAGGTAGTCGTGGTTCATTATACCGAAATCAATACCTTATTCTTGGCGTCACTGTATGATTTTATTCAGGTAAGATCCACCTAGTAGAGAAGGTGTTAATGTAGATGATACCCAACCCCTCCCGTTACAAACGTCTGCCCTAACCTGCCTGCATAAAATCATCAGGACATTGGAAAAATAAAATGAATAACAAGGAGATGAGACCTGGTAATGTCGAACGGCCTGGGTCTCTGCACCGTAGACCAGGAGTTCACACCAACCAGTATCTTCTCCTAAAAAAAATTTCTCATGATTATCTTTCTCACCACAACAACCACCATCATCATCATCGTCATAATTATCATCATCATCATCAAAATTATTAAAGCCAATTCACAACACTATTCAAAATCACTGTTACCTTCACAATTAGTTTACTGATGTGTAGATCTAAGCTTTTCCACCACCACCACCAACACTATCATCATCATCATCATCATCATCAACATCAAAGTCAGCCCACATCTCTGTTGAACATCATTAACATCATCACAATTATTGGTTGTGTAGAATATGTTTTTTTCTTAATATCAACATAGTCATTATCATCATCTATATAATCATCAGTTTCCGTATAATAATGATCAACCTTCAATAGCAAGCAACAGTCAGCATCACAGCCACCACCTTCATCATCATCATCATCATCATCATTTTCTTTCTTTCCAGTTGTCTTTTCTTCTGCATTATAGTACATCATCACAAGGTACAAGAGAGGTGGGAGGGGATATGAAGTAAGGTGCAGCGGCCTGGCACTCCACTACACCTGGACTGAGTTACAATCTGCATTCATTTATTACGCTTTTATCTTTTCCTTGATCATTTTTTTCTTTTTATTTCATTTTTTTTATGCATCTTCTGATTCTTATTGTCATTTTTCGTTCTTCCGCTTTTCCCTTATCTTTTCTCTCCGTCTTCTTTTCATCCCTTGTTTTTATTACTCCTTTGTGTACCGTATATAATTTTTCTGTTTTTTTTTTCCTTCAGTCTCAGCTTTAATTTGTTTTGCTTCCATTTTTTTATATTTTTTTCTCTCCCTCTCTCAGCCTTCATTTTTTTATCTTCATTATATAAAAGGTGGTGGCGGCCATCATCCACTCACTTTATGTACTGTAGCGCTGCCTACTTTTTCCGTCACCTTTATCACTCTTTTTCAGTGTCTGCCTTCTATCATTCTATTGCTCCCATCTTTTCTGTCACTTTTTATTCTTCTCCTTTCCTTTCCAAGTGGCTTTACAATGAATGACAAGCCTAACGGTTTCCTGTAATCCAGGAAACCATTTACAACACTGAGTGTTAACCATATGACCAACCCACAGTTGTTCCTTACGTGTCAGCAAGTGTGTTGATGGAGGGTCAGTGCCCCTCCCCGTAAAACCACTAACTCAAAGACAAATGGCCATCCCTTATGGGGTTATGGCATCTGGCTATAGATAAATAGACAGACAGATTAGATTAGATTATATGACAAGCTACAAAATTAGGTGAAATTATGGTTATCATCATCATTACTAACAACCACCAGCACAATCACCATAGTTATCACCATCATTATTCGTTCAGTAATCATCATTATCATCATCATCATCGTCTCTTTTAATCTTCCATTTATCATTATCATCCCAATCAACCTCCATGATCATCACTATCACTAACCATCACCATCATCATTACCCACATAATCATTTATTATCAACATCACTGTCCATTCACTTGTTGCTTTATCATCAAAAGTAACCTACATCATCATCATCATCATCACCACCATCACTATTAGCTACATTAGATCTTGGCCACCACTACAGTTCGTCCACCTTAACTTGGCAAAGGTTTTCGTCTTTATGCAGGGAATTTCCCGTACCTGGATCGCAGATTAAGGCAACTAGTGTCCTGCAGCCTTTCATAAATAGTTTTTCATAACTCTCTCCAAATTCCAGAGTCCCCTGTTAGAGATGGAGAGTTAATAATTTTAGGCTATCTGAAAACGTTCTTAGTATAGCAAGATATCCAGTGTTAATCTTTTGTTCTAGCTCTGCCATCAAGAATGAGAGATGGCAGTTTCGGCCATGTTTAAGTAGACAGAGTATTGCACCATATTCTAGCCTTTATCTCCTGTTATTGCTCAGCAATCAAGATGGAGAGATGGCGCTTTCAGGCCAAGTTAGAATGTGCAGAGTATTAAAGCATTATAAACACCCAGGGAGGCAGGAAGCAATTTGGAGATAGGTAGAGCGGCCTGGCACTACTATACCTGTCTACACTTCCACATCATACCTTTACACATATTCTTTCTTTTTCATACTTTCAATTGCTTCTTCCTGTGCTTTTGAATTGTCTCATTTTCTTTTTTATATCTCCATCTCTTAGTTTCTTCTTTAATTCTTTCTCCTTTACTTTAGCCACTTCTATCCTGCTCGTTTCCTTTCTTTCACCATTCTATTTCACTTTTTCATTGAACATTTTTTTCTTCTCGTTACTTATCTTTCTGTCTTTCTCGTCGATATTACAGCATCACAAGGTACAAGAGGCAGGAGGTGAGATGAAGCAAGGTGGAGCTGCCTGGGACACTGCTACAGGTGTACTCAGATAACACCTGTACCATTTATACCTCCTTATATTTTTTCACCACCTTACTTTCTATCCTTGTCCTACATTTCATATTTTGCATCATTCTCTTCTTTCTTTACTCTTCATTTCTCAATTTTCTTCTTTGTTTCCCCCTTTCTTCCCTTTTTGTCATTTTCAGTCATATTTTTTTTTATCCTCCCGTTTCGTTCCTCTTGTCTCGTTTCCTATCTTTCCTTTACATTTATTTTCTTAACCCTTCCATGTCTTTTTCTCCTTCTTACTATCTTCCTTCATTATATTACAATTGTAAAGCAACAAGACAGGTAGGAGTCAGGGTAAAGTAGGATAGAACCACCTGGGATAAATATGGTGTCTGGAGTTCTCTCCTCCTTCTTTGCTCCTTTTTTTTTTTTTTACACCAACGACTCACCGAGCGAGAACGGGTACTGTGTTATTTAGTAGTGTGTGTGTGTGTGTGTGTGTGTGTGTGTGTGTGTGTGTGTGTGTGTGTGTGTGTGTGTGTGTTTGCTATATTTACTCAATCAGTTTTTACCAATTTAACCAAAGCTGGTAGAAGCGTGGAGAAGGATGGATGGAATACTAAAGAACTACGACTAAGCCTTGACATGGCTTATATGGCACTAAAATAGATGATATCGGGGGAATAATGAAATGAAATGCTAGATGTGAAGAGCAGAAGGAAAGTTGTTAATAACAAACGTAAAAAACAGCCCTTAAAGAAACATATTGTTATTTAGAAAACACGTCAAAGATCAAGGCCACAGGACTATGTCAATGTCTGACTCATGCACGCTTGTTAAGAAAATAACTCCAACAGTTTTCAACAAATTTTAGTCTGGGCAGATAGACTGAAACTCAGCCAGGTGGTCGATCTCTTTTTTTCTTTTCTTAGAACAATTCTTCAAAGTTCAAGGTGAAAGGTCATGGGAAATTTTGTTTTCCAGCGATTTACACGAAACTTTGAGAAAGGGCTAAGAGTCAGGGAAGAACAAGGAGATTCATCTTTGAGAACAATCAGTAACAGGGCAAGGTGACAGCATAAGGTCAAAACTTGGCTTGTTTGATTGCATTAACAAAATGTCAGTTTTTATTTGATTTTAACCAAACATCGAGGAAGGATTGATGGTCAGCCAAAGAGTAGACCTATAGAGAGAGAGAGACAGAGAGAGAGAGAGATTGATATATAACCTATAGATAGATAGATAGATAGAGAGATAGATTGATATATATATCTATCTATCTATCTATCTATCTATCTATCTATCTATATATATATATATATATATATATATATATATATATATATATATATATATATATATATATATATATATATATATATATATATATATATATATATCTATCTATCTATCTATCTATCTATCTATCTATCTATATATATATATATATATATATATATATATATATATATTATAATAATATGACAATGGTGAAGATCAAGGTCACCTGAAACGGTTTTCAGCTGATTTACAACACACTTTGAGAAAGCGTTAAGGGTCAGGGATGAAGAAGATTCAGTTGGAGAACAATAAGTCACAGGTCAAGGTCAGATTTCTACACATGTGTCCATGTGCAAAATAACTAAAACAAATGTGTTCTGATTCGGACCAAACATGGTGGGTGAGATGAGGACAGCCCAAGTATGTGACCTATTGTTACCGTGAGAGATAGGTCAAGGGTCAATGTTCCACAACAAGGTCAACATAGCTTTTATCTGATGAAGATAACTGCTGTCTATGAGCTCGGGTTCAGTCAGGTAAAAATAAGTTCGCTTCCTGGCCCGTACCCAGGACATTCAATAGGGGTGGGTAGTGAGTTTCATTTAGCGATGCGCTTATGTAATTAACTTTTGGAAAAAGGACAATAAGCGAGAGAAGCAATTATCTATATTGTAGTTTTAATTATATTAAGAGTACGATACGTTATACAATCAGCCACCAATAATTTGTATTCTTGGAAATGGGGAATGTAATTTTGATATCTACTGTACGAAAACCTATAAAAAAATCAAAATAATACTGATTACTCCAGTCAGGTGGAATTCGGAAGTTTTGAGGGGGCGCCTAGCCCACCTCCCCCCTGGCTATGGGCGTGGATGTATTTCAAGAATAATCACTCAACACTCAAGGTCACAGGGAAAGATCAGAGTTCAGGGTCGCTGATCGAAGTTAACTCAAACAATTCTGATTTGATGTGAATTCAGAGTTGGAGGGAGGGTTAAGAATTTGTGAAGCATGCAGTATTTCGAATTTGAAAGCAGTTTGTGGAAGGCCAAGGTTACAGGACAAACTGATATATTCAAGCCTTAGATCAGATACTTGCTGATGACTTGGTACTGACAGCAGAGAAGGAAAAGGGAGCAGAGGAGAGATTTGGGAAATGGAAGGACTGAATGAGCACAAGGGTTTGACTGTAAATGCAGATATAACTTTAGTGATGATTTATAGGGTTGGTGGTGTTACTGTCAAAGCAGAGGGAGTGTGGCCTTGTGCAGTTTGCCACAGGAGTGTAGGAAGTAGCCTGTTCTTGTGCAGTGTTTGTGCTAAGTGGGTGTGTAAGAGATGTAGCGGTTTTAATGGTAGACTGCAAGATAATGCTGATTTCGTGTGTGTGGGATGTCGGGGAGAGCATGTAGAGTTTTGTCAGGCGTCAAAGGATTGATCTTGCTGATGAGTCTCGTATGTGTTTCGAAGAGTCATGTTATCTGGAGGTGAGGCTGGAACTAGCTCTGCGGCAAGGGTAATGAATGGTTCGAGGAACTCCCGTGACACTGAGAGAGCTCTCCCTCCGTGTTAACCACCAACAACACCAGCCTAAACCATCACCACTGACACCATAACACTGTCACTAACCACACAAACACCAGGCCAAACCATCACCACTGACACCATTACAGTGTCACTCACCACACAAACACCAGACTAAACCATCACCGCTGACACCATAACAGTGTCACTCACCACACAAACACTCCCATAACCAATCATCATCACCACCACCATCACCACCCACTGCACCTCGCAGCTTCTGAATCATGTCCTCTACGTCACGCCAATCCTCCTCCTGGGTCCGGGCAGACAACTCTGTGGCACAGCCAAAGTCCAGCAAACGAACCTCATACCTTCCTGGCTGTCTGCACACCATCACATTCCCGTCATGGATGTCATTATGCACCCATCCTGCTCCATGAAGCTCCCTCACCTTCCGTCGAACATCATTCTCGATATCTTCTCGCTCAGCAGGGCTGACACTTGGATAAAACCGATCCAAGGTGGTGCCCTCACAGCACTCCATTAGGATCACCGGCTGATCAGTGCATGCCATATAGAGTCTGGGCGCTCCTCCGGCTCCATTCAGCTCAGCCAGCACCTTGGCCTCCCACACCAGTCCCACAGCAAACATCCCTGCTGCCTCGGACCCATCCATCTTGTACATCATCTCAGCTCGTGCTATCAGGCTGCCTCCTTCCCGTCCAACCTTCATACACGCCCTACCGCCCCGGTACTGCACCAGAAACACGTCAGCTTCCATCCCAAACCCAATGTTTTCCACCACACTCACCTGATCCAGCAATGACTCGTACGATTCCAACACCAGGGTCATCTCACCCACTGCACACTCACACGACTCCACCAACAAAATCGACACACCCAGCCCCACCCCCTTCACTCCACCCTCAGTGTCACTGACGCTGGCCATTGCAAGTGACAGTAAAAAGTTGGTGTTGCTTACCTGTGTATTATAACTAAGAAAAACAACACAGGTGCTTGAGGAAATATATATAAAACTTTCTCGAACATACAAATGCTCGTGAGACAAGAGTAGATCTTTGTTTATCTATAATCTTGGAATTTTCTCTCCAACTGACTTAACTTACACGCAGCCTAGTGCATAGTCTCGGTCCCAGATGTAGGATGGAGGTATTAGGATAGGTGGGTAATGGGGTTATGATGGGGTGGCCATAATGGGGTTATAATGGGGTGGGCATAATGGGGTTATGAAGGGGTGGGCATCATGGAGTTATGGTGGGGTGGGGGTAATGGGGATATGGTGGGGTGGGTATAATGGGATTACGGTGGGGTGGGGTTATGGGGTTACGATGGGGTGGGAATAATGGGGTTATGGTGGGGTGGGAGTAATGGGGTTATGGTGGGGTGGGCATAATGGGGTTATGGTGGGGTGGGGTAATGGGGTTATGGTGGGGTGGGAATAATGGGGTTATGGTGGGGTGGGCATAATGGGGTTATGGTGGGGTGGGAATAATGAGGTTATGGTGGGGTGGGAATAATGGGGTTATGGTGGGGTAGGGGCAATGGGGTTAATGGGGAGGTTAGAGGAGGTAATGGGGATCGGCAATAGGGGTAATTGAAAGGGTGGTGTGGGTAGGTGAGGAGGACAAGATGAATGGGAAAGGGACAGGTGAAGTAAGGAGGAGGAAGGGTAAGGGGAAAGTAGGTGATGATGGGGAGTGGGGACGAGGAAGGGAGTGTCAGTTAAGAGAAGATGGGGTGAAAGAGAAGAAGAGAGAAGTGGGAGGTGATGGAAGAAAGGGTTAGAGGGGAAGGAGGAAGGTGATGGGAGGAAGGGGAGGACGAGAGGGGAAGAGTTGAAAGGGGACGGCAGGGGAAGAAAAATAAACACATAGTTATATACTAAGTTGTGGCCTCCGTATCTTGCCTACATTCAGCGTCCAAGGGGCAGCAGTATAATTCTACCCTGTTATGGCGAATACAAATCTGTGTACCTGTTAACTAATCATTAATCGTTTTGTTTTTCCCACCTCACACCGTCACACCTTCGCAACCTGCACCACCTCTTCAACTCCATCTTGAACCTCCACACCTTCACCTTTGCACTGCCTTCTCTCCAGCTCCACCACCTCTCCAACTCAACCTCAGACCCCCACACCTTCACCGCCTCCACCACCACCTCTCCACCGGCACTTCTTCATCCAAACCTCCAGTCCCACACCTCAGACTCCACGACCACCTCCTATCGACCAACCTCAGAAGGTTTGGATTTACAAATAAAATTATTCACCTTGACCTTGGTAACTTTGATTCTTGGTGTAGGTATAGGTGCCCACCATCCACTCATTCGATATAGGGATATTTCAGGTGACTCTGCCCTGAGTGACAATCCATATGGTTTTCTGTAACCCAGGAAACCTCTTACTACGTTGGGTGGTAGCCGTATAATTAACTAATGGATGTCTGCCGGTCCAGTGGGTTAAGACGCTCCAGCTTAATGTGTCCCATAAAGATCTGATTTCTAGTGTCTCTTGGTTTTTATAATCACATCATCATCACTGTCATCATATCATCATCATCAGGCCTCTTTTTCCTTCCTAAGGATGGAGTGAGGATACCAGTGTCAGATGAGAAAACAGTTTTCATGCCAAGGCTTCCTCAAAAGTTTGAGTTCTAACAGTCGGACAGACATATCTATAGTTTGTCAGTGTTTTAATGTAGGTTTCTTTTTTATCGTTTTCGAATAAGAGCGGCAATTCCTATCTATCTATCTATATCTATATACCTAGGCTGCTTCCCCCAGAGAATGGGAGGTAGCCAAGACAGGACGACACACTCCCAATTTACTCATCCACACACAGACATTCATTCGCATCTTAGCCCCAAAGGGGAGAAGGGACAGATCCTTACCGCACCACACCACATGAGGGTCAACTGCGCAGTGCAATCACGACATCCGCAGCAGGGCCCGACAGCAGAGCTGGTTTACCCCTGCTACATCATAAAGGACCCATCCCTTTACCCTCACCTGACTTGATCAGGTGATCAGACCAGTTGCGGAAGAATATCCCCTCAGGGCTGTGTCATCATTTATTCATTCACAATTTCTCTCCAATCATTCCTATCACGTGCAGCCACTCTTCCTTGCTCAACATACTAAAGGGAGTACTAACATGGGAATGCAGAGGCGGGGGAACTGGGAGGAGAAAAACTGTCCACCCAGCATGCAAGCCTTGCACGTTCTTGGCTCCAATGCACAGGCCAAATGATCCACACAATATATGCCTTCACAATGCCTGTGGAAGAGTGACCTTTCCCTTGACTATGAAAAATGGCACCATGAAAGTAACATCACAAATGTGGGCGATTGTGTTTGTGTATGCGCCAACGCAAGATCGTGCTAGAAGAGTGAGAGAAGAGTTCTGGACAAATGTAGAAGTGTGCATGGAAAAGTTTGGAAGGAATGATAGAGTGTTTTTGATTGGTGATATGAATGGTAAAGTTGGGAATGTGAAGGTGGATGGAATAGTTGGTGAGTGGGGTGTGCCTGCTGAGATAGATGAGAATGGGAGTGCGTTAGTTGACATTTGTGCTGGGAGGGGGTTGGTGATAGCCAATACCCTCTTCAGGCATAAAATGATCCACAGGTATACATGGCGAGTGATGAGAAGGGTGGGTGGTGAATTGAGTGAAAGGAAGGCAATGATTGATTATGTGTGTGTGGATGAAAGGATGCGAAGATGTGTAATGGATGCAAGAGTTTATAGAGGTTGGGGGAGTGGACTTTCTGACCACTACTTGGTGGTGGCCAGAGTTAAAGTTCAAGTAAGATGGAGGAATAGAAGAAGGGAAAGACGAGATGAAGGAGTAGTTGCAAGGAGAGTGGAAAGGTTACAAGAGGATGAGAAAAAGGCAGAGTATAAGAGAGAAGTGGAGGAACGATTGGGCAAATATGAGTTGGAGCAGATGGGGGACGTGGAAGGTGTGTGTAGAATATTTACAGAAGAAATATGTGCAGCATGTGATGTGGTGTGTGGAAGGAAGAGAAGACGGAGGGGGGTGCAAGGAACAGCGTGGTGGACTGAAGAGGAGAAACGGGCTGTGGCACAAAAGAAGAAAGCATACAATGAATGGATGAGAAATAGGGGCGTGGAAGAAGTTGAGAGGCGGAAGAGAGAGTTATATGTAGAAAGAAAGAGAGAGGTGAAAAGATTAGTAAGAGAGAGTAAGAAGAGAGTGGATGAGGAATTTGGAAGGAATTTGAGTGTAAAGTGGAGGGACTGTAAGAAAATGTTCCGGAAAGAAGTGAAAAGAGTAAGACAGGGTGGAAGTGGAGTTAGCAGGGGAGTGAAAGATAAAAATGGTAGATTACTAGTGGAGAAGGGAGAAAAAGTGAGCAGATGGAGAGAACACTTTAAGGAATTGTTGAACGTGGAGGATGGAAGTAATGCGAGTATAAGTGGCTGGGGAATGGCTGGAAGAAGGAGGGAGGTGAGAAGACAGGAAGAAATCAGTAGGATAGAAGTTGTGGAAGCAATGAAGAAAGTTAAATCAGGGAAAGCCCCAGGAATTGATGGAGTGTGTGGTGAAATGCTGAAGCATGGGGGAGAGATAGTAGTAGAATGGATGTGGAAGATGTGCAGATTGGCCTGGGAGGAAGGTAGAGTCCCGGAGGATTGGAAGTCAGGTATAATTATTCCCTTGTACAAAGGAAAAGGGGAAAAAGAAGTGTGTGGTAATCATAGGGGCATTTGTCTTCTTAGTATAATAGGAAAAGTATATGGTAGGATACTTATTGACAGAGTTAGAGAAAGAACAGAGAAATTAGTTGGAGAAGAACAGGGAGGCTTTAGGAAGGGAAGAGGTTGTGTAGATCAGATATTCATTCTCAGATCTTTAGTGGAAAAGTTTCTAGAGAAGGGAAAGAAGTTGTATGCGGCTTTCATGGATTTGGAGAAAGCATATGACAGGGTGGATACACTAGGATTGTGGAAAGTGTTAAGAATATATGGAATAGATGGGAAGTTGTTGAATGCTGTGAAGAGTATGTACGATGGTGCGAAGGCTGCAGTGCGTGTGGATGGTGAACTAAGTGAATTTTTCTCTTTGAAAGTTGGGTTGAAACAGGGATGTGTCATGTCTCCATGGTTGTTCAATCTGTACATGGATGGGGTAATAAAAGGGGTACAAGGTAGGGTAGTGGATGTTGGAGTGGCCCTGGTGAGAGAGGATAGTGTTTGGAAACTCCCTGTACTGTTGTTTGCAGATGATACTGTGTTGTTGAGTGAAGACGAAGGGGAGCTGCAAGGCTTGGTGGATGAGTTTGAGAGAGTGTGTAAGAAACGGAATCTAAAGGTGAATGTAGGGAAGAGTAAAGTGATGGTCTTTGAGAGAGGTGAAGTCAGTGACTGTACAGCGAGGTTGGATGGTGAGGAATTGGAAAATGTGAGTACGTTTAAGTACTTGGGTAGTGTGATGAGTAAGGATGGAGGTTTGGAGGGTGAAGTGCTTGAAAGGATACAGCAGGGAAGAAAGGTTGTTGGTTCTTTGAAAGCAGTGATGAGAAACAGGGAAGTGAGCATGGAAGTGAAAAAGTTACTACATGACAGTATTGTGATACCAACTCTAACTTACGGAAGTGAAGCTTGGACGTTGTTGGAAGGACACAAGTCAAGAGTGAGAGCAGTGGAAATGAGTTACATAAGAGGAGCCTGTGGAGTCACATGGAGAGACAGGCTGACGAATGAGGATATAAAGGAGCGTTGTGGTGTTGATGTGGATGTGATAGGAAGCGTTATGAGGAACACACTGAGGTGGTTTGGCCATGTGGAGAGGATGGAGGGTGAAAGACTGACGAAGAGAGTGTATGTGAGTGAGGTGGAGGGGGAAAGAAGGAGGGGGAGGCCGAGGATGAGATGGAGAGATGGGGTGGAGAGGTATATGAGAGAGGGGGGTGTGAGTTGGGAGCAGGGGAGTGAAATGGCGGGGGACAGGGCGACTTGGAGGCGATTTGTTTGTGGCCACCCCAAACGGGATTGAGGCGTCTGGCAATAGATAGATAGATAGATAGACCTTATCGAGTTTAATATTAAATGTGTGTGTGTGTGTGTGTGTGTGTGTGTGTGTGTGTGTGTGTGTGTGTGTGTGTGTGTGTGTGTGTGTGTGTGTGTGTGTGCGTGTTTACACGACAGGACCGTGTTTTTTGGCTTCAGGAATGGGCAGAGAATATTGCCAAGAGCAAATTGCATCCCTCTAAAAAATAAAACTGCATTTTTTATTTTTTTTACTTCGGCCATTCAGTTGGGCTCTACGTATCCGGTTTTGTTCAGGTAGTTTTTTTTTTATTGATTCTTTGCCAGTAGGTCAGTTGTAATTATTTTTGCTGATTTTTTTTTTACGTGTTTGCCACTGACCTACTTTTTAAAAGCAATACTGCGCTGAATAATTTATTGTCCCTTAACTGGTTTTCCGCTGCAGAGTTTCACTAATGAACGTCTGTCTTTTTCCATTAAAATACCTTTTGTGTACCTGGGAAGAAGAGTCCCCCATTTGTACTGTCGAGTTTCTTCTACTAGCTAATATTCGTATAGCTAGAGAGGTTCGGCATGGTTTCCTGACCCAATAGTCAACCTCACCAACAGTTGTTACGACTGTCATCTGCTTGCCAGTAATTCTAAGCTGAGAGACTCGTTATGCTTTTGTGCCCATAGATGATGTTTTTTTTATATGATGCATCAAAGAAGAAGTAACAGACATACTCTAAGTGTGAAGATAACACAGTGGAACAGTGAGCCAACTTTTCTTCCTCATAGCACCATTGCTTCCGTGCATTACATATATGCTGAAAATAAAGGCTTCTACAGCTCGTTCGCAATTTTTTTTTACAAAAAAATCGGTTATGTTAGGTTTCATAAGATTAGGTAAGTTTATGTAAGTCTCGGTGTGTTTAAGTGGTTTAGAATTTGCTAAGCTAGCTAACGTTAGTTCATCTCAAGTTAGGTCAGAGTAGGTTAGATGACATGGTGTTAAGATGCGACTGATCATTGCAGTTAATTTCAGGTAAGATTTGACTTGGTTTATTTTCTTCTAAAGTTGATTTAGGTTATGTTGATATATTACAGGTGAAGTTAAATTACATTTGATTGATTGTCTCGCAAATTATCCCATTATTGTTGGTTGGTGAATAGGTCCATTAGGTGATTTTAGAACTCTTTGGTCTTTGATGGTCTCCTAGCCGTTTGAATAGGTTATATAAATTCTTTACTCATATTAGTGTAACGTATTTTCTTTGTTCATAACTTTACTATTCAAAATCGATGTCGATAAATGATTTCGTCATCATCATCATCCAAAACAACAACAACATCAATCCAATTTCATTGTAAGAAAAGGGTTAAGATTAAACTGAGACACAATAAGAGATAAAACACAGAAATACAGAGCCATGTGATCTTCTCGAAGGACAATCCTACTCTGTCATATGACCAGCATCTCTATTACTGTGAAGCGGGATTTGATAGATAGGAAGTACTGGAGAGTTCTCAGCACTTCTCGTATTTTTCCGTTACGTGTCAGAGTTGCCAGGTAGCCTGCTATTGTGAGGAGGTTATTTTGTAAAGTTATACTTTAATTTTTGTGCTATTTTTTTCTATGGAGTTTTATTTATGTGATTGTTAAATTATGTAATTTTATCACAGTCTGTATGCCAAATAATTTAGTGTTATATAGTGAAAGAAAACTATGGATATTTTGGATGTCTCTGATTTGGCAACTGTGGTAGCTTGAGTATCTTAGAAGCTTCGAATGTAATGCAAGGCTATATAAGGAGGTGGCAGAGCGTTGGGAGTTCGGCCTTAATGACCAGGGGCTTTGGCCCCAATGATCGATAGGCCAGAAAAAAGAAAAAAAAAAAAGTAGGGAGTCAGTTTCGTTTCAGTTTAGTCTGAGTTTACTTCGGTGTCAGTGCACTCAGTGAAGATTGTATAGCTTCGGTAGGTGTGAAAACAGTGAAGTAGTTGGCAAGCATTAAACAAAATTATTTGCAAAATACAGACAGTAAACTTAAGAAGCCAGTGTTCATTTATGCCTCAGCTGATGTTGATACACACAGAAAGGCTGACCATAGGAAGAACAACTCACCTGGCAACGTCCTTCCTATACAGAACTACCGCTGTTGAAGCCTGTGGCAGTGTGGAACGGGGATGTAACACTATTATTACCCAGTGTTACACATCCTAAATTAGGTTACAATATAAAAGTTTTCTCGGCTTAACTGGCACATATCTCAGTATTCAGATTACAGTAATTCTTTTCCTTCTGACCTCCGTTCGTACTAAAATGCCGTTCTTGGTACACCCCAGTCTAAAAATTATGTACTGATTATTACTAGATTTACTGCAACAAAATGGGAACCATACATTTGTTTGGCATAGTACTGGAGTTGGCATGGGTAATTCTTCCATGCTTGTAACAGTTATCCATCACTGACTCACTAATTTAGCTGCGTCAGTACGACAACCACCTCTGTGCTTGCATTTAAGTGTTTACAGTTTTAAACATTTTAATTAAAAAATACTACTATCATGAGATAAATATGAAATCCTATGCATTATTTCGTGTGTATAAGATTTTTGTTCCATATATTATTCAGTAAAAGGAAAGCAGTCCATTGCGACGCATGAAACGTTCAGCACACTTTTGTGTCACTTGCAAAATATTGTCGTTTTTTTTTTTTTTTTTAATCAAAACTCCGATTCCGCTATTAGAAGTCTCATTCTTTATTGGCCCACTAATATATGGAACGCAATATCGGCGAGAAAAATATTGCGCTAGAAAATGGTGGAATTTATCAGCTGCTAAATTTGTTGTGTTGTTACACACCTTAATGGGGTTGACCATAATTCAGGATTTTTTTAAAGTTCTCCCCGATGCATAGACTTGGCAGGCCCAGCTGTCCTAATATTTCTCACACATTTTAGTCACAACTTTGGCACTAAAACCGACCGTCTACAGTGACAATATGCTAAAGCTGTCTTATTCAGAACTGGTGCTGTATTTTTTACCATAGCCCTATGACAGAGAGAGAGAGAGAGAGAGAGAGAGAGAGAGAGAGAGAGAGGAGGTGTGTGGAAGGGGAAAGGGATAAGTAACAAGCACAAAGTTGCGAAAAAGGAAATGATGGAAGAAGGTAAAATAGAGAGCAATAAACAAATCGTGAACGGAGTGAAGGAGGGAATGAAAAAATGAGTCTGCAGCAACACACAATTTTCTCCTGAGAAGGCATTTGGCATGCTGGTGTGTGTGTGTGTGTGTGAGAGAGAGAGAGAGAGAGAGAGAGAGAGAGAATGTATTGAATAATACATTTAGTAAATATATATATATATATATATATATATATATATATATATATATATATATGTATGTATGTATGTGTGTGTGTGTGTGTGTGTGTGTGTGTGTGTTCTTATGTTTTACGGTTCTAGAAATTTTGCGAAAAAGTTTGGTTGCCATGGTGCCGTCACATCAACAGTATACAGTTTGAGTGCTTTATGAATAAATTATCTTTTTCTCTTTCCCTCACAGAGAATTTCTTTAACACTACATCTGTTTCCTCTGTTCAATTTCACTCTGACAGATCCTCCATTCCTCTCCTTCCCACCCCTGCCTTATTCTCCCGCCTCCACCTCACTTACCCTGCACCTACCCATTTTCTTTTTAAATAACAGAACAGAGGAAGGAAAAACAAATGAATCCAAAAATAATCTATACACCAGCTTAATGGCGTCCTCCATTCATATAATATAACCACTTCATAGTACTCTCTCATCCACCAACCTTCGTATTGCTCTCATTTCCCTCTTCCTCGCTTTCCCTCCCATCTACCTTCTTTCTTTTTTCTGCTCTCCATGTCTGGCCTTTGCCACCAGTTTAATCTTCCAGATGGAGCCAGTGTGTGGACGAAAGAGACGATGCCCACGGGCTACAGATCTTAAAGAAATGAAAATAATAATAATAATAATAATAATAATAATAATAATAATAATAATAATAATAATAATAATATTGAAATCGGAACAAAATAGATGCCACCAAAAAATCAGTATATGGGGTTAACTTTTGAGAGGGTTGAGTTTTGTTTGGAAATTGATTGGTTGTGGTACCTAAACATTCATGGATCTTCACCAAAATAGGCTTGCAATTGTCCACTTGACCTAGGAACACAGCACATATAAAAACAATGAGCTTGGAATGCAATGAATGCCACCAAACACTATTTATGTGAAGGCACCTGTTTGCCGAATGATACCTATTTGAAGTCAAAATTCCAAATATTCTTGGGATACTTAGATACCTCTAGATGAACATGAACTTTTGTTCATATATTACCCAGTTTTGTTCAAGAAGAAAATAAGGTGGGTTCTTACCTTCATGTGTGGCACCTGAGGCAGACATTGCACTTGTGGTGGCTGCAGATTGGATGCTTGTAGGCACCACACACCATCTTCGTCCTGAAATTATTGCTTCTGGGACATATGAAGCACCTCTGCCTCTTCCTCTCAGCTTAGGGCAGTACATCAGAGAAGGGGGGGGGGTTGGTGTTCACAGTAAACGTCCTGCCAATCAAGGTCCTTAGTTCCCTGGAGAGTGTGGGATGCACCTGAAGCCAATGTAGCCCCCGTGGGCGACACAGTTTCTCAGCCAACTGAAGGCCGAAGTCCAACCTGGCCATCTGGCCTGTATCTGCCAAGTGGGAATGCAGGATGTGCGCATTTGTGACCGCCAAGTTGACGATCCCAAAGAAGAATGCGAGTCGCCATCGGTGGATCTTCCTGCTGCAGCTGGTACCCCCACTCACTTGATCAAAGTTGTCAACTCTGCCCTTGGTGGCATTGTAGAACATCCGCACTCCGTCTTCTTGTCCTCTGTTAGGGTTGGTTGATGATGGAGTGTGCTGAGGAGGTGGACTTGCTTAGTCTTGCTGGCACGGTGGCAGAGTAGGGTCACCTTCTTGTCGTGGTTGTTCAGTGCCACCGACTGCTCCACCTCCATCCTGTGATTGAGCACATAATTGAGCAGGTACTGCTTCTTCTTTATTGTTCCCACAAAGTCCAGACCAGCAGCTCTGAGTGACATGACCAATGGTAGGGACGGAAACCAGTTGTCGGTGGTCACTGTTCTCCCTCGACATGAGTACGAGTTGGTCAGCTGCATTGTGACTAGCTCCCCCAGCGTCTTCGGCTTCTCCAGCAGAAAGGTCCCTTTGCCCAGGTAGGGGATGGCATTACACGTGTAGTGGCTGTCTGCATCACACACCATCCAGATCTTCATGCCGTACTTGAAAGAGATGAAACAAAATTAATAATGATCAACAGGTAAGTAACAATTAACAGGTAAGTTCATTTGTAACCATCAGTAATAACAGGTAAGTAGTAACAGGTAAGTAAATTATAGACTGATGGTTACAACAGGTAATAAAAGGTAAGGAATAACAGGTAAGTAAATTATAGAGCAGGTAAGTAATAACAGGTAAGTAAATTATAGACTGATGGTTACAACAGTTAAGTATATCTATATACACCAATGGTATAGGCAGGTAAGTATAAGTGGCATAAAAACTAAAGATGATCAAATCTTACTTGGCAGGTGTCACACTCGTGGAGGGGGTGCTGTGGTGCGACGTTGCTCCATCACTCTCCTCCGGTGGCATACCAAGGGGGGTGGGGGGACCATGCTGCCATGGCCCCCCCTTTTGCAATATATATATATATATATATATATATATATATATATATATATATATATATATACATACATTATCATCATCATCATCATCAGCCATTTGAGTATCCACTGCAGGACCGGCCTATCCCGACCGAAGTTGGGACGATACAGCCAATTTGTCTCTACCAAGTGGCTTTGGCTGTCTAGTAGAGATTGTATGTAGGGTGAGAAGTGCTTGTAAGTGTAATTGTAGTGTTGAAGTGGCATTGGATGTGTGTGTAGTCTGTGAACCAAGTGTAATCGGTCCGCGCAAGCCGACTGGGTGCAAGCATACTTTATAGTAAGCGACACTGCTTCATCCACAGCACCCCTTGTGTTCGCCAATGCAGTACGTGGCTGGGTGAACACTCCCAAAGTTTTTTACCCTGGCGGGGCGCGAACCCTGGCTCACCCGTGTACGAAACGCACACTCTACCACTGAGGCTCTCTCTCTCTCTCTCTCTCTCTCTCTCTATGTATGTATGTGTGTATACTGAATATTTGGTCATACTCCCCAGTATTGCTGTCTATTCTGCTGAAGTTAAAAAAGAAAAAATGTGAGCGTTTGAATTTTAGTAGTATTAGGTTATTGGAGAGACTGAATCATGACTCAGTGACACAGAGTACTTAATAATGACTTTTGAATGTGTTATATTTTTGTCATATACCCAGTCCATATGGCCTCAAAATGTTTATAAAATTGTCCAAAATCCAAAATTTTCTGGGGGGGGGGGGAGCTGACAGCGCACCCCCAAACCCCCCAGCTATACGGGCTCGCTGTGCTTGCCATAGTCATGGGCTGCACAATTAAAAAGATAAACAAAAAAGTCCCCCCCTCCTTTTTTAACTTTCTGGGTACGCCACTGCTCTCCTCCTCCCAGTAACTCTCGTTAAGCTCGTCCGTGTTGGCTTCATCAGGGGCCACATCACTGACATCATCGTCGTTGTCAAACAGAATGGTGTAGGCCTTTACCAGGGTGATGTTCTTGCCTGACATTGTCGTCGAAAGGTATACCCCTGAAATCACGAAAACGCTATCTATCTATCTATCTATAGCCCGACGCCCTAATCCCGCAAAGGGTGGCCGCAGACAAAACGCCTCCAAGTCACTCTGTCACCCACCATTTGACTCCCCTCCCCCCAACTCACCCCCCCCTCCCTCATATACCTCTCAACTCCATCCCTCCACCTCATCCTCGGTCTACCCCTCAATCTCCCTCCCTCCACCTCACCTACATACACCCTCTTAGTCAGTCTTTCATTCTCCATTCTCTCCACATGTCCAAACCACCTCAGTGTATTTCTCCTAATCTTTTCAACCACATCCACATCTACCCCACAACGTTCCTTCACTTCTTCATTCGTCAACCTGTCCCTCCATGTCACTCCACATGCTCCTCTCAAGTAACTCATTTCCACTGCTCTCACTCTTGACTTGTTCCCCTCTTGCAAGGTCCACGCCTCGCTTCCATACGAAAACGCAATATGAGAAAAAATGC
>NC_137062.1:23536492-23558992 GCF_032717465.1 Coenobita brevimanus
GAAAAGTTTCTAGAGAAGGGAAAGAAGTTGTATGCGGCTTTCATGGATTTGGAGAAAGCATATGACAGGGTGGATAGACAAGGATTGTGGAAAGTGTTAAGAATATATGGAGTAGATGGGAAGTTGTTGAATGCTGTGAAGAGTATGTACGAGGGTGCGAAGGCTGCAGTGCGTGTGGGTGGTGAACTAAGTGAATTTTTCTCTTTGGAAGTTGGTTTGAAACAGGGATGTGTCATGTCTCCATGGTTGTTCAATCTGTACATGGATGGGGTAATAAAAGAGGTACAAGGTAGGGTAGTGGATGTTGGAGTGGCCCTGGTGAGAGAGGATAGTGTTTGGAAACTCCCTGTACTGTTGTTTGCAGATGATACTGTGTTGTTGAGTGAAGACGAAGGGGAGCTGCAAGGCTTGGTGGATGAGTTTGAGAGAGTGTGTAAGAAACGGAATCTAAAGGTGAATGTAGGGAAGAGTAAAGTGATGGTCTTAGAGAGAGGTGAAGTTAGTGAATGTACAGCGAGGTTGGATGGTGAGGAATTGGAAAATGTGAGTACGTTTAAGTACTTGGGTAGTGTGATGAGTAAGGATGGAGGTTTGAAGGGTGAAGTGCTTGAAAGGGTACAGCAGGGAAGAAAGGTTGCTGGTTCTTTGAAAGCAGTGATAAGAAACAGGGAAGTGAGCATGGAAGTGAAAAAGTTACTACATGACAGTATTGTGATACCAACTCTAACGTACGGAAGTGAAGCTTGGACATTGTTGGAAGGACACAAGTCAAGAGTGAGAGCAGTGGAAATGAGTTATTTAAGAGGAGCCTGTGGAGTCACGTGGAGAGACAGGCTGACGAATGAGGATATAAAGGAGCGTTGTGGTGTTGATGTGGATGTGATAGGAAGCGTTATGAGGAACACACTGAGGTGGTTTGGCCATGTGGAGAGGATGGAGGGTGAAAGACTGACGAAGAGAGTGTATGTGAGTGAGGTGGAGGGGGGAAGAGGGAGGGGGAGGCCAAGGATGAGATGGAGGGATGGGGTGGAGAGGTATATGAGAGAGGGGTGTGTGAGTTGGGAGCAGGGCAGTGAAATGGCGGGGGACAGGACGACTTGGAGGCGATTTGTTTGTGGCCACCCCAAACGGGATTGAGGCGTCTGGCAATAGAAAGATAGATAGAGAATAATAATAAAAACAATAATAATGCAAATACTTATAATATTAATAATAGCAACAGCAACAACAACAACTGGTGTCAGGCACAACAAAGCTATCCCGAAAGCAGTTATTTTAGTTTCAATCGTTTTCAAATAATAACCCTCTGAAAATCCGTGATCTTGCTTTTGGCCTTTCAAAGTCACTCAAGGTCAAAGGTCATGGTGCCAAATGAAAGCCCATATGAGACTTCCTATAACTTGATAATAGTAAATATCTATGTGCTACCATGAAGAGAGAACCTGCATTGGTAATTTCTCTGATGATATGTGCTACCAGTTTCACGTTATAGCCCCCTGAATATCCGTGACCATGAGTTTGACCTTTCAAGGTCTCTCAAGGTCACAGGTCTTGATGCCAAACGAAAGCCCACATGGGAGTTCCCCTATACCAATAATAGTAAATACCTCTACCTTCTACCAGTTGCAAATTATACCCTCTGAAAATGCGTGACCTTGATTTTAACCTTTTGGGGTGATTCGATTGCCTCCAAAATTTAATCACTTTCTTTCGGGACCAGTGCCCACAAGTTCTGAAAGTTTCGTGTAATTTCATCCTGGCGTTTTTTCCGTAATGTTGCTAACAAAGAAACAATGAATCAAAGAAACTCGACCAAAAACAATACCTCGCCGGACTCCGTCAGGGTGAGGTAATAATAATTTCAATAATAACAATAATAATGACAGCAACGACAACAACAACCATATTAATAATGAAGTAGATACGCAGTTTCTTCCTGTACATTCAGAGAAAATATGGAAGCTGCGTTCCCAATCCTGCGATATGTCGGCCAATATCTTTGATATCCGTCTTGACACAGTTCTCTATTTGTGACCATTTTTTATTTCATGAACGGGTTCTGACCCCTCTAGAATCGTTGGTGGTCACGCTTCCTTTATATCGCATTAGGGATGGGAGTCCATTGTACGTACAACATGTATTACGATGTCAGAGTCATTTCTGGCCTGCTCTCCCTATTTCTGAAAATGTGGAATTTGGTGAAGGGGGGCTGGCTCCCTTGAAAATCGTTTTTGGAAAATTATTCATATAGGAAGATCCTCGGAGTAACCAGATGAATTCACGTGGGAAATTTTACTGAAATTTTCCCAAGATGCACTGAGCTGCATCACGCTCCCCCAAATATGGCATTATGGATGAGAGTCTATTATACTAATTGTACTACGCTATCAAGGCCATAATTATTTGCTCTCCATTCACTACCTCTGAGAATATTTGGTTTGGTGGTAGTGGCTGACCCGCCAAAAATATTGGTGGAAAACTTTATATGAAAAACGTTATTAAGGAAACAGACGAATTGACCTTAGAAGTTCCACTGAAATCCATGTGCTTACTTTACCCTATTTCTGATTGTTTTGACTTCGGAGTGAGGGGTTGACCCGCCAGGAATCATTAGGAGGGGATCACGCTTCCCAAATATCGCAGATCAGATGACAGTCCTCTGTGCTAACATGTACTAAAATATCAATGCCATACCTGCCCTCCTTTCACTATTTCTGAGATTTTTTCAGTTCGGCGATTGGGCTGACCCCCTTAAAAACCACGGCTGCAAAATTGTAAATGGTGGAAAATCTTCCCAGTTATTAACCGAACTCAGGCTGGGAAGTTTCATTCTATCTATCTATCTATTGCCAGACGCCTCAATCCCGTTTGGGGTGGCCGCAAACAAATCGCCTCCAAGTCGTCCTGTCCCCCGCCATTTCACTGCCCTGCTCCCAACTCACACACCCCTCTCTCATATACCTCTCCACCCCATCCCTCCATCTCATCCTTGGCCTCCCCCTCCCTCTTCCCTTCTCCACCTCACTCACATACACTCTCTTCGTCAGTCTTTCACCCTCCATCCTCTCCACATGGCCAAACCACCTCAGTGTGTTCCTCATAACGCTTCCTATCACATCCACATCAACACCACAATGCTCCTTTATATCCTCATTCGTCAGCCTGTCTCTCCATGTGACTCCACAGGCTCCTCTTAAATAACTCATTTCCACTGCTCTCACTCTTGACTTGTGTCCTTCCAGCAACGTCCAAGCTTCACTTCCGTATGTTAGAGTTGGTATCACAATACTGTCATGTAGTAACTTTTTCACTTCCATGCTCACTTCCCTGTTTCTTATCACTGCTTTCAAAGAACCAGCAACCTTTCTTCCCTGCTGTACCCTTTCAAGCACTTCACCCTCCAAACCTCCATCCTTACTCATCACACTACCCAAGTACTTAAACGTACTCACATTTTCCAATTCCTCACCATCCAACCTCGCTGTCCATTCACTAACTTCACCTCTCTCAAAGACCATCACTTTACTCTTCCCTACATTCACCTTTAGATTCCGTTTCTTACACACTCTCTCAAACTCATCCACCAAGCCTTGCAGCTCCCCTTCGTCTTCACTCAACAACACAGTATCATCTGCAAACAACAGTACAGGGAGTTTCCAAACACTATCCTCTCTCACCAGGGCCACTCCAACATCCACTACCCTACCTTGTACCTCTTTTATTACCCCATCCATGTACAGATTGAACAACCATGGAGACATGACACATCCCTGTTTCAACCCAACTTTCAAAGAGAAAAATTCACTTAGTTCACCATCCACACGCACTGCAGCCTTCGCACCCTCGTACATACTCTTCACAGCATTCAACAACTTCCCATCTACTCCATATATTCTTAACACTTTCCACAATCCTTGTCAATCCACCCTGTCATTTGCTTTCTCCAAATCCATGAAAGCCGCATACAACTTCTTTCCCTTCTCTAGAAACTTTTCCACTAAAGATCTAAGAATGAATATCTGATCTACACAACCTCTCCCTTCCTAAAGCCTCCCTGTTCTTCTCCAACTAATTTCTCTGTTCTTTCTCTAACTCTGTCTATAAGTATCCTACCATACACTTTTCCCACTATACTAAGAAGACAAATGCCCCTATGATTACCACACACTTCATTTTCCCCTTTTCCTTTGTACAAGGGAATAATTATACCTGACTTCCAATCCTCCGGGACTCTACCTTCCTCCCAGGCCAATCTGCACATCTTCCACATCCATTCTACTACTATCTCTCCCCCATGCTTCAGCATTTCACCAAACACTCCATCATTCAAGTCCATCAAATAGCCTGGGACCTAAAACACACACACACACACACACACACACACACACACACACACACACACAGCTTAAGTCTAGCGCAGTGGAATAGGGCGCGTTGCCGAAAATGATACCATTCTGCTTCGCAGGACTGATAATTACGGAAGGATAGTACATGGGGCCACAACATTCATTATTTAGTGGCAGATCTGTATGAGGTCCACTGCAGGACTGAGCCACTCTGCTGACGGAGAATGATACCATAATTTTACTTTTATCGATGCTGGTCATATACGCGTTATCAAGGGTATCAGCTGTTTCAATCCGTATCTGTGTTAGTGTTTAATTATTATGGGCATGGTAATATAAGAAAAAAAATGATACAGACGATAAGAAGCAAATTAAACGACGAGGGACATATCTGGATGGATGAGGTACGCAATGCTTACCTGTGTACATGAGAAGGCCTACATTATCGTTTTGCTTCACAGCAGTTAAAATGGCTGTAGCTCATATAAAATACAAAGGAGGACACAGGAAACCAAATGGCAACAGACCGAATGGTAATTTCGATGCTGTTTGTTACGGAGAATACTACTACCTCTATTTCTTTGAGTAACAGAAAAGGATAACAAAGCAGTGGTCACACGCATGAACAAAATAGCAGTTTAAATGTTCATTAGTCTTGGTTTTTCAATCCAGACTCATGAACGAGCAAATGACAACACGTTTCATTATCCATAATGATTTGTTCCACGGCATTCAAGAGGATTCGGACATTTTTATATTAACACAATCGCATCTATTAACCGTTTTGTATATTTTCAATTTATCTCACTGTTTTAGCACACGAGCTGAATACCAAAAAAGATATTGCAATATGAATACATATTCAGATACGTAATTAAAATAAGGAGTGTGGACAAAACACTGAACGGGTGAACTCAGTTGCAGATTTACTGAACAGAGCCTGATGAACCTTTAGGTTATCATATTGGTGGGAAACAGGTATCTGGATAATCAAGTTTCTGAATAGCCTGGATTCTGATGAAGTTAATGGAAAGCAATATCATGATTAAAATATATACTGTAGGTTTGCCAAAACAGGAGGATATTTGAAATAAAATGCATAAGATGAAAAACGAGGACAATGAGAGAGAAGGAAGCATTAAAAGGAGTAACTTGCGCTAGATTAGTATTACATAAGGAAGCTGCTGAGAGAGCAGGAGGGCGGTGGAAGACTCTTTCCAAGAGGGTAAGGGAAAAGAAGCACAAACCATTGCGGAGGTGAAGAAGCGAAGTGAGTTGTGGAACAAATAAGAGCAGTACGTGGTGCCAGAGGAAGATATACGGGGGTAAAAAGGAGAAGGAAGAAATAAGAATGGTTTGATGTGAAAAGGATAGAAAGGAGGGCGGACATAAGCATTTTATACAGGTTCACAATATACGCGGCAGCGAAAAGGATTCAGGGAGTGGGTTAGGTGGCATGAACAGGATAAGAAAATTGACAGAAGGAAGAAAAGGGACAGTTTAGTGCGAGAAGAAAGGAATGTTGTGGACAGAAATAGAAAAACAAATAGAAGCACGAAAGAACACTGCTGAAGAAAATATTGGGAAAGATTAACTTACGTAGCAGGGAAGAGGAGTGGGGACGGTGGAGGAAGATATAAGGTGATAGGAGAAAGGTGTATGAAAAATAAGTTTGAGAATAGACAGAGAAGGAGGGGGAGAGAAGAGAGGGAAGTGACTGGTAGAAGAGGAAGAATTAACAAAAAACAAGAACAAGAAAATGAATGTAATGTTAAAAAGACCAAGTGGTGCCATGCACAACAAACCTCGTCCGAAAGCAGTTATTTCATTTTCAGCCGTTTTCAAGTTATAGCCCTCTGAATATCTGTGCTCTTGCCTTTGACCATTCAAGGTCACTGAAGTTCAAAGGTCATGGTGTCTTATGAAAGCCCATATGACACCTCCTGTATCATGATAATACAAAATATCTCTACCTTCAACCAGTTCCAAGTTATTACCCCTGAATATCCGTCACCTTGAGTTTGACCTTTGAAGGTCACTTTAGGTCAAAGGTAATGGTACCAGTTATAAACGCATATGGTACTCCTACATGTTGATAATAGTAAATAAAAATCTTCACTCAGTTTTGAGGTGTAGCCCGCTGAATAACCGTGACCTTTAGTTTGACCTATCAAGGTCGCTTAAGGTCAAGGTCATGGTACCAATTAAGAGCTCATCTGGGACTCCCTGTATTTTGATAGCAGTAAGTATACAGTATATCTACAACCATTTTCGAGTTATAGCTTTCTGATTATCCCTGACCTTGAGTTCGACCATTCAAGGTCACTCATGTTCAATAGTCTTAGTGTCAAATAAAAGACTATGTGGAGGTTCCTTATGCTGATAATGGCAAATATCTTTATCTTCAACTGGTTTCAAGTTAGAGTCCTCTGAAAATCAGAGACCTTTATTTTGACCATTAAGTGTCTCTCGGTTGCCTGCAAAATTAACCTTTTTTTTTGGGGGGAGGGGGGACCAGCGCCCACATATCGCGAAAGTTTCAAATAATTTCATTTGACTGTTATTCCGTAATGTTGCTAACAAAGAAACAAATAGACTCGACCAAAAGCAACACCTCGGCGGACTCCGTCCAGGCGAAGTAAAAAAGAAGAGAGAGAGAGAGAGAGAGAGAGAGAGAGAGAGAGAGAGACGTGAATCGGAGGAGGAATAAACCGTGCAGGAAGGGTGGAAAATGAAGGCTTGGGCCAGTTAACGATACAGTTAAGAGGGATTCGATTTTTGGCCGGTTACTATTTGGCTCAGGAGTGTGGGAGTGAGGCAGAGGGAAGGAGAGGGGGCAAGGGAGGGGGAGAGAGAGGATAGTGGCAGAGACGAAGTGAGAAGGACGAGGAGAGTGGGACTGGGAAATTCGGAGAGAGAGAGAGAAACCGAAGGGAAGTAGAGTGAGAGTGATAAGGTCAAAACACAATTGTAACATATCACCAACTCTCCTTTACGCAAATAGCTCTTTCTGTTGAGTATTTTCCTCTCTCTGCATCTCCACTCACCCTATTTTTCTCTGATTATTTTTTCCTTCCCTCTTTCCTTGTTTCTCTCCCTTATCCCTCCACCGTTTGTCTCTCCGTCCTCTTTAATGTACAGCTAGCTCTTTCCTTTGTTGATCCCGACTCTCTCTCTCTCTTTCTATCTCTCTCTCTCTGTCTTCCTTCCTTTATACCTCTCTCTCCTTCTGCCTCTGAGAGAGGTAGCAGAGCTGAATTAAAATGAAAGAAATTTAATTCTCTTACGTAGAAATTTGCATATACTGAGATTAACTTTTAGACCTGCCATTTGGAGGCGATCAAAAATTTGCTGTAGCTTGGCAAAATGTTTATGGATTGATTTACTGACTACAATGACGTCATCTAGATAAGGAAAAAGAGAATGACCGATCATTCCACTGAATACAAATTGTATAAGCCTCATGAATACTGACGGAGCATTTCAAAGACCAAAGGGAAGCCTTTTGAAATGATAGTGGCCAGAAGGGGTGCTGAATACAGTTATAGGGTAAGACGACCCTTCCATTTCTACTTGCAAGTAGCCACTAAGTCAAGCGAGGTAAAAACATTATTCTTACCAAGTTAGGACTGGTAATGGGAATCGATCGAGGACAGTGACAGAGTTTATTTTACGACAGTCAGCTACTGTACAGGTCTAAATTCGCCTCCTTTCTTGGGGAGTAGAAAAAGTGGACAAATCCACTACTATCTCGTCAGTTTCTTATCGTAATCTCTGGGGTAATCTCTATGCCGGGACATTAATAGGTTAAGTACAAAAAATCACTTCAATAGCATGGTTAATCATAACAGTCTTACCCATAGGTTCATCAGATAAGGCCACAGCATCTTTATAAGTCTACAAAAGATCTGTTAATTGTTCTTGATATTGAGGGAAGTCGCCTGGACCTTCCTGGGTACACCAGGAAATCGCCAATCTTTATACCACTTTTAAGTTTTAGTGGAGCATTTGTTACATTTAATAAGTAGAGATACCGTAACAAAATTATTCTCCAACACGGAACACAATGCTGACTCGTATGTCAAACCATTCACACAACACGTCTCAGGTAATGTTAATGCATTCACTCCTTTCACACCTACAACACGGACAGAGAATTTCGTGAATTCGTGCGGCAACAAAATTCTGCACCATTTTGTCACTGCTCATATTATCTCCTCGTGTTGCTAAATGTTGTCTAGACTATTTGAGTTATTTAAATGAGAAGTAGATGAGTCAGCTATTGTGTTACTGTCACAGGGGATGTCATGAGAAACTTGTAAATGATCCTCATTGCTCTCTGCTTGTGCTTGTGGAGTTATGGTAGACTGTGTTATCGAATGTACCTGTGGAAAGGAAGGGTGTGGCTAATTCATGCCTGATATAGAAAGTCGATGTACTTTGATACTACCACAAGCAGGTATCACTTCAATAGAATATTGAACCATGGTGTCAATACCAATAAAAAATAATTGCAGAATAATGGAGTTTGTTTGTGATATAAAACTCAGTTATGAGGGGATCTATTTGTTGACTTGTATCTCAAGAGATCCAGGGGCAGGATCCCACTGCTACCTGGCGCGTCCCGGGTGGCAGACAGGGGAAGCCTTGTAGATATATGAGTTACCGTCTTAGACGGCGCGGACCATGGGACCCCCTTTACATATATAGGGCTCCACCGAGTATAACGAATAAGGTGGCACAAAAATTACATCTCACCAGAAACTACTTAGCAGGGAGGTGAGATCACTTGCCACAATCCATCCAACCAAACATGAGTCCTATTGCAAATAATTTGACGGGCGTTCCTGTCGGATCATCTAAACCAAAGGTCCAACCGCACTGCCTCCTGTGCTTAAGGGCAGTGTGCCACCGAAAATGAGTAGACACTGTGTTGACAAGTTAGAGGCTGGGATATTAAACAATCTGAAATCCATGAAGATCTATGCATACAGTGTAGAAGCCTCACAGATTACAAACTTGATAACTTACTGACTGAACTGGAAAACATTGGCTGGGATACTGTAGGTTTGAGTGAGACCCACAGAAAAGAAGAAAAAGTAATTCAGCTTAAAGACAGCAACCACCCATTTTACTACAGAGGAAGGCAAAATGAAGAGTTAGTGGTGTTGGATTTCTAATTAACAGAAATCTTGTACACAACATTTTTAAATTCAGCAGTGTATCTGACAGAGCAGCATTGGTGATAATTAGACTATGCAAAAAATATACCCTGAAAGTAATACATGTATATGCACCAACTTCTCAAAGCTCAGATGAAGATACAGAAACATTCTATGACGACATCTCCCAGATTATGGAAGAAGAAAAGACCACATATACTATAGCCATGGGAAACTTCAATGCAAAAGTTGGGAAATAAAAAAATGGAGAAGCATGTATGGGAAAATTTGGAGTGGGAGAAAGGAACGAAAGGGGATAAATGCTGGTAAACTTTGCTGAAATGTATAACATGAGAATAATGAACACATTCTTTCAGAAAAGAACAGGGAGAAAGTGGACCTGGAGAAGCCCAAATGGAGAAACAAAGAATGAAATCGACTTCATTATAGCAGATAAGAATAACATGATCACAAATGTCACAGTTATCAACAAAGTAAACATAGGAAGTGACCATAGAATGGTGGGTTGCACAGCCAGATTGAAGTGAAACAAAGATGATGATTAAAGACAAATAGATATGCCTAATAAAAGTAAACGAAAATAAAGCGGCCTTTCAGTTGGAAATAAGGAACAGATTTCAGGCTTTAAGTAATGCTGAATGTGACAATGATGAGCTGAATGACAGACTAACAGAAGTGTTAATAGAATCAGCGGAAGTAGTAGGAAAACCTAATAGAACCAAAGCCAAGAAGTATTCAGAAAAGACACTAGAGCTTATGAAAAAAAAGAAAGAAAAAACAAAAACAAAAAAAATGAAATATAGCTAGCGGAATTAAATAAGCTTATCAACAAGACACAAAGAGAAGAAAAAAGAAAGAGAAACATGGACCAGATCAAAGAAACCATTAAAAAAAAGGAGAAAGTCTGAAACAGGTCAGAAGTAAAATGGCACTAGGAAAGCAACAAATGACATCACTGAAAGACAAAATCGGTGAAGTCATTAAATGCAGAGATAAGATGTTGAAGAGAGTTGAAGAATTTTATTAGGAACTTTATGCATCAAAGCCCGTAGTACCAACAGCTAACACTTCAGCTGACACAAGTGAAATACTTGAGGTAACACCATACGAAGTAAATATTTCTCTTCATAATATGAAAAGAAGAAAAGCTCCGGGAAAAGATTGTGAAGGAATTCTTTAGTGATTTTCATGCAATACACACCGAGATGATCGAGGGAAAACAAAAAAAGGTAAAATTATATCCATTTATTTACATTTATAAATAAACACCAACAGTTCAATAGAAACAATATTAAATAATTCCCAGGTCCCTGCCCATGCTTAAAGGAACGCAAGATAAACCTCGTTAATACATCCCGGGAGATTTAGACAGAGTCCTCCACTGGAAACTAAACAAATAACACCAGACATGGGATCAGATAAAAGTTGTGGCCGTGCATACACCAGATATATCCTCCGTTGTGGAAGGGGTGCCAAACAAAATACACGGCCTCAGTAGGGGAACTTGGCGGCAAGTTTAGTGCCTGGACACAAAGTATAGAGGCACATCTCTGGGAACTTAGATGACCAGGGAATCTCTTCTCCTAATTTGAATGGATTCCTCTCCGGCCCGGCCCTCGGCAGGAGGAGGATCCTCAACCCCCCCCCCCAAAAAAAAAAAAACAGTGTAAACAACAGAAATCATGTACATTTAAATATTTAAACAAAACAAAACATACATATATACACCATATAAAAAAATATATATAATTCAAGTACTAGTCGTACCAGCCAAATTATTAAAAGTATAATGAAGTATCCATTTACCTTGTTGCCTGGTGCTTGAAAGTAGAGTGAAGAGAATGCCTTACCTACCCTCTTATATAGGGGCAGAATGAGGCCTCAATACCCCAAACAACACAGCAATGAAACTTCAAAAACTTTTACAAAGAGTTTGAACTTGATCTCAGTAACTTCAAATGAAGCTTTGGACAAATGAAGCATGAAAAGTGAGTAACAACTTTTTTTTTTTTAAACATATACACACATACATTTATATCTATATTTATATATAAATATACACATACAATAAGTACATACAAAATAAAATCCGAATGAGAAAATTAATATACAGTCTAGCCCTTACATGGCTCCCCTCCTAAAGTATCTATCCCGAAGGGTAGATACCTTTACAAAAACTCAGAATTAACTTTGTACAAGTACACCTGACGATTACAAGAATAATTATATCAAAACCCAGATTAAATTAAGAATCGACACCGATTTTGATTACGTTCTGACCTAGGAAATGGTGAGCCTCCTAAAATGTACGGATGCCCGGGATAATCAGTGCCAGAGACAAAGCCAAAACTTACAAAATCGAACACATGAAAAATAAGGGAACTTTATGAAACCCAAAGTTAAAGAACACTGTCTTTCAAAAACCCTCTTGTAGCTTACCACAGGACCAGTTTAGCCATCTACTCTGCTTAAGAAGTCTGCACCAATGTTATCTTGTCCCGTAATATGGACTAGTCTAAATTTATAAGGTTGTAAACTTAGTGCCCACCGCTGTAGTCTGCTGTTATTGCCTTTAAATTTTCTTAAGTAAATCAAGGGCTTATGATCCACTTCTAGGATGAATTCTGTTCCCTGGAGGTAATAGGTGAATCTTTTTACTCCAAATATAATCCCCAAACATACTCTCTCAATGGTAGAGTATTTGAGTTCTCTATCAGAAAGCTTCCTACTGGCATAGGCAACGGGGAATGGCATGTTGTCTACATATTGGAGCAGAATTGCACCCAGTCCATAATTGGATGAGTCAGTTCCCAGGACAAATGGTGCAGAGAGATCGGGAAGTTTAAGAACAGGACCTTTTCCTAAACCCAACTTAAGTTTCTCAAAACATTCAGTTGCTTCACGACTCCATTCTAATGGCTCTTTTACCCCCTTTTTCAACATATCTGACAATGGGGAAGTTAGGGAGGAAGCATGATCTATGAAACTCCTGTAGAACGATATCATACCTAGGAACGACCTTAGGGTTTTCTTAGTCATGGGAGGAGAAACATTTAGTATGGTCTGAACTTTGTCATCAATAGGTTTTAGGGTCTTTCCATCTATCACAAAACCTAAATACTCGATGGACTGGAACCCAAATCTACACTTTGTAGGTTTTACAGTTAAACCATGCTCACGGAGACGTTCTAGAACAGCCCGTATAGCTCTAATATGATCTTCCCACGAGTTAGCATAAATAAGTACATTATCAAAATAAAAGGAGACATTATCTAGCCCTGCTAACACTATGCGCATTAGTCTGATGTAGGTGGCACAAGCTGTAACTAGACCGAATGGTAGTCGACAGAACTCCAATAAACCTTTATGTGTAAGAAAAGCTGTTAGAGGTTTAGCTCTTTCTGTAAGAGGGACTTGATAATATGCTTTGGTGAGGTCCAGTTCTGTAAAATATTTTGCCCCAGTAAATTTATGCAAATCGTGCTCTAAATTACACATTGGTTCTGCATGGAACTCAGTCACAGAATTGAGAACCCTGTAGTCAATGGCCATCCTATAGCTACTATCAAGTTTTCTAATCATAACCACGGGTGATGAATGAGGTGACTGCGAAGGTCTGATAATTCCTTGCTTAAGTAGATTTTCCAATCCCTTCTCAAAATGTGGTTGAAGGTGTACTGGAAGTGGATATAACTTTGGTTTTAGTCTCTCTGTAGTACATAGGGAGATATCATGACATATGGTATTAGTACACCCTGGGAGTTCTGAAAACACATCTCTAAATTCCTCAGTGACATTCCTAACATCCTCTTTCTGTTCATGTGTTAATTCATTGCATATATCCAACTCTTTATTTTCTGTGGGTGAGCAAAGATCTTGAGAATAGTAAACTTCTCATTCAGTGTCAGTGTAATCTTCTCCCTCCACACACATTTGAGCAACCAAAGGCTGATCGTTAAAAGTCAACTGTGTCAGCTCGTCCAGAACATTAGCCATGGATACCTGGGCTCTACGAAAATACTGCTTTAACAGGTTAGCATGGTACAGTTTGAGTTTACCATTTTCATTTATGAAATAGTTAACTTTATTCCTACACTCTACAACTTTATAAGGTCCTTTCCATGCCAGAAGTAATTTTCTGTTGTCATCTGGGAGCAAGACAAGAACTTCATCTCCGGGCTTAAATTTCCTTTCCTGAGCCTTCACATCAAAATAGGCCTTATACTTTTGAGAACTGACAGCAGCATTGTGAGCTGCAATCTTAGCACAGTCTTCTAATTTGTCTTTTAACTCAAGTATATATTGATAAAGTGGCCTATCATCGTTCTTCACAGTTTTGTCCTCCCATAAGTCCCTTAACACTGACCACTAACACTGACTTGTCTTCCATTCGATGAGATGGCAAATTCTTGTGTTCAGTTGCAAAGTCTCTATATTAAGAGGTGGCATCGTCTTCTAGCGGCAGATGGCATCTACTTCTGTTTACAGGTGACGTCGAACTCTTTCTGCAAGTGACGGGAAATCTATTTGCAGGTGACCTCGACATATCACGGCAGGGGAAACCGACGACAAAATATCCTGGTGATGTTGCCTTACTTCATTTCTTTTACTATTAGTCTCTCTCTTTTTCTGTCTCTGCCTTTGTCTCTGTCTGTCTGTCTGTCTGTCTGTCTCTCTCTCTCTCTCTCTCTCTCTCTCTCTCTCTCTCTCTCTCTCTCTCCCCTTCTCCCACTCTCTCAGTATCGACTTATATTTCTTTGCAGGTGACATAATCTTTACCGCTCACATCGGATTGTCTTCCGTTGCAAGTGACGGCAAATTCTTGTCTCCAATTGCCAAAATCTAAGTTGTCTGAGGTGGCATCGCCTTCTAAGCTCAGATGGCATCCGCTTCTGTGTGTAGGTTACGTCGAGTACTCTTAACAAGTGACTTCTATTTCTCTCTGCTGGTCGCATATGACATCGACCTCTCGTTGCAGGTGATATGGAGTTGTCTCTGCAAATACAGCATCATAGACTTCTTCCTGCAAGTGACTTCCACTTCTCCCTGCAGGTGACATCTCATTTTCTCTGAAAGTGAAGTCGACTTTTGTCTGCCTCCTCACTACAAGTGACACCACCTACTCTCTGCAGGTGTTGGTGACTATTCTCTGCAGGTGATGGTGACTATTTCCTGCAGGTGATGCTGACTATTCTCTGCAGGTGATGCTGACTACTCTCTGCAGGTGATGTTGACTACTCTCTGCAGGTGATGGTGACTATTCTCTGCAGGTGATGCTGACTATTCTCTGCTGATGATGTTGACTACTCTCTGCAGGTAACGCCGACTGTTCTCTGCAGGTGACGTCGAATAGGTTATTCTCTTCAGGTGACGCCGACTATTCTCTGCAGGTGACGCCGACTACTCTCTGCAGATGACGCCGAATAGGCTAGTCTCTGCAGGTGACGCCGCCTACTCTTTGAAGGTGACGCCGACTACTCTCTGCAGGTGACGCTGACCACTCTGCCATTTGTCGTCAAATTATCTCTACAGGTGACGTCATCATCTTTCTGCGGGAAACGTCAACTTCTTTTTATGGGGATCACTCTAATGATCAACATCATCATCATCACTATTGTCATCGTCACTATTAGTATTACTGTTACTACTACTGCAACTTCTAATACAACTAGGCTACTGCTTATTCTGTTACTATTATTATTATTATTATTGTTATTATTATTATTATTATTATTATTATTAATATTATTATTATTATTGTTTTTATTATTATTATTATTATTATTATTATTATTACTACTACTACTACTATTATTATTATTATTATTATTGTTATTATTATTATTATTGTTGTTGTTATTATCAGTATTATTATTGTTGTTATTATTATTATTATTATTATTATTATTATTATTATTATTATTATTATTATTATTTAATTATTATTATCATTATTATTATTCTTATTCTTATTCTTATTATTATTATCATTAACACTACTATTTTATTATCATTATAATTATTATTATTATTATTATTATTATCATTATTATTATTATCATTATTGTTGTTTCTGTTATTATTTTTATCATTATTATTATTATTATTATTATCATTATTACTATTATTATTATTTTTATTATTATTATTATTATAATTATCATTATTATTATTATTATTAATATTATTTTTATTAATATTATGATTATTATTATTATTATTATTTTTTTAATATTATTATAATTATTATTATTATTATTTTTATTGTTATTACTATTAATATCATTATCATTATTATTATTAATTTTATTATTATTAGTATTAATATCATTATTATTATTATTATCATCATTATAAGTATTATTATTAATATTATTTTTTATTATTATTATTATTAATATTTTCATTATTATTATTATTGTTATTATTATTATTATCATTATTGTTGATGTTGATATTATTACTATTTTTTTACTACTACTATTATTATTATTTTTATTGTTATTATTATTATTATTTTTATTATTTTTTTTTTTTTTATTATTATTATTGTTATTATAATTATTATTATAATTATTATTATTAATTAAATAATAAAAATGATAATAATAATAATAATAATAATAATAATTATTATTATTATTATTATTATTATTATCATTATTATTATTATTATGATTATACCTAATTTTATTTTTTTTTAATATTAATACTACTGTTACTATTATTATAATTATTGTCATTAATATAATTATTATTGTTATAACTATTATTATTAATATTATATTTATTATTTTTAAAATTATTATTATTATTATTATTGTTATTATTATTATCATTATCATTATTTTTGTTATTATTATTATCATGATTATTATTATTATTATTGTTGTAGTTATTATTATTATTATTATTATTATTATTATTATTATTATTATTGTTATTATTACATTGTTGTTGTTGTTGTTGCTGTTAATTTTGTGGTAACATATTCATATCAGTATTTTCCATGACACATTTTCTTCATTGTTGGATTTTTGGCAGAGATTCATGGCTTTCGGGCGGTTTTTAGGTGCATAGTTGATGTGTATCCGGGCGGTGTTTAGTTCCATTTTCTGGCGGGTGGTAGGTAGTCTGCCAAAGCTATATAAGGCCTGGCCGAAGCTTCCACGAGCAGTTCGGGTGGAGCAGCAGCCAGAGCAACATGTCCTTCCCAGCCTGCCAGGCCCACCACAGGCACCCACACATTCTCCACATCCCCCACTACTCCTTCCCCACCCACCACCACCTCGGGGAAGGTCAAGTGGTACAGCTTCAGGCCAGGTTATGGCTTCATCACGAGGATGGACAACTAGCAGGACATTTTGTCCACTGCACCGCCATCAAAAAGCCAAACCTCAGGAAGGTTGGAAAGTCCTTGGTGGAGGGGGAGAGAGTGGAGTGTACTATCAGAAGAGGGAGTAGGGGGCCAGAAGCTGCCTCTGTCACCAGCCCTTCTGGCAGCCCCAGATCGACACAAACACCCATGTCAATGTGCACCTGATCAGGATAGTACCACATAGGCCAGCAAAACTGCATGCAGATTACTGCAGTTGCAATTGCACAAGAAGACCAGGTAGCCCCTATCATAGCCTATTAATCCCCTTGCTGCTCCGCCACAACAAAATGCCCTCGATCTCCATTCTTGAAGAGGCAGTCGGTGCTGTTACCCCTGCTCTGCTGCCTCCTCTGCCCTCTAAAGGACGAAGACCCCACGGGCAAGAAGACTCCAGGAGCAAGAAATCCCCGGGGACAAAATAACTCGGGGAAATAAAACCCGGAAAAAACACGTCACAGGAACTGTCAGGAAAAATTTTCTGAGAATCCCTGGCAAGTCCCGACAGCTGAGATAGGCTCTGGTTATGTCCACCAGGTAATAACTGGTCTGTCTAGGCACAGCTGAGATAGGATCTAGTTATGTCCACCAGGTAATAACTGGTCTGTCTAGGCACAGCTGAGATAGGATCTAGTTATGTCCACCAGGTAATAACTGGTCTGTCTAGGCACAGCTGAGATAGGATCTAGTTATGTCCACCAGGTAATAACTGGTCTGTCTAGGCACAGCTGAGATAGGATTTAGTAATATCCACAAGGTAATAACTGATCTGTCTAGGCACAGCTGAGATAGGATCTAGTTATGTCTACCAGGAAATAACTGGTCTGTCTAGGCACAGCTGAGATAGGATCTAGTTATGTCCACAAGGTAGTAACTGATGTGTCTAGGCACAGCTGAGATAGGATCTAGTTATGTCCACCAGGTAATAAGTGATCTGAGTAGGCACAGCTGAGACAGGATCTAGTTATGTCCACCAGGTAATAACTGGTCTGTCTAGGCACAGCTGAGATAGGATCTAGTTATGTGCACCAGGTAATAACTGGTCTGTCTAGGCACAGCAGAGATAGGATCTACTTATGTCCACCAGGTAATAACTGGTCTGTCTAGACACAGCTGACATAGGATCTACTTATGTCCACCAGGTAATAACTGGTCTGTCTAGGCACAGCTGAGATAGGATCTAGTTATGTGCACCAGGTAATAACTGGTCTGTCTAGGCACAGCTGAGATAGGATCTAGTTATGTGCACCAGGTAATAACTGGTCTGTCTAGGCACAGCTGAGATAGGCTCTAGTTATGTCCACCAGGTAATAACTGGTATGTCTAGGCACAGCTGAGGTAGGATCTAGTTATGTCCACCAGGTAATAACTGGTCTGTCTAGGCACAGCTGAGATAGGCTCTAGTTATGTCCACCAGGTAATAACTGGTCTGTCTAGGCAAAGCTGAGATAGGATCTAGTTATGTGCACCAGGTAATAACTGGTCTGTCTAGGAACAGCTGAGATAGGCTCTAGTTATGTCCACCAGGTAATAACTGGTTTGTCTAGGCACAGCTGAGATAGGGTCCACCAGGTAATAACTGGTCTGTCTAGGCACAGCTGAGATAGGATCTAGTTATGTCCACCAGGTAGTGACTGGTCTGTCTAGGCACAGCTGAGATAGGATCTAGTTATGTCCACCAGGTAATAACTGGTCTGTCTAGGCACAGCTGAGATAGGATCAACTTATGTCCACCAGGTAATAACTGGTCTGTCTAGGCACAGCTGAGATAGGATCTAGTTATGTCCACCAGGTAATAACTGGTTTGTCTAGGCACATCTGAGATAGGATCTAGTTATGTCCACCAGGTAATAACTGGTATGTCTAGGCACACTTGACATAGGATCTAGTTATATCCACCAGGTAATAACTGGTCTGTCTAGGCACAGCTGAGTTAGGCTCTAGGTATGTCTACCAGGTAATAACTGGTCTGTCTAGGCACAGCTGAGATAGGATCTAGTTATGTCCACCAGGTAATACCTGGTCTGTCTAGGCACACTTGACATAGGATCTAGTTATGTCCACCAGGTAATAACTGGTCTGTCTAGGCACAGCTAAGATTGGATCTAGTTATGTCCACCAGGTAATAACTAGTCTGTCTAGGCACAGCTGAGATAGGATCTAGTTATGTCCACCAGGTAATAACTGGTTTGTCTAGGCACATCTGAGATAGGATCTAGTTATGTCCACCAGGTAATAACTGGTCTGTCTAGGCACAGCTGAGATAGGATCTAGTTATGTCCACCAGGTAATAACTTGTCTGTCTAGGCACAGCTGAGATAGGATCTAGTTATGTCCACCAGGTAATAACTGGTCTGTCTAGGCACAGCTGAGATAGGATCTAGTTATGTCCACCAGGTAATAACTGGTCTGTCTAGGCACATCTGAGATAGGATCTAGTTATGTCCACCAGGTAATAACTGGTCTGTCTAGGCACAGCTGAGATAGGCTCTAGTTATGTCCACAAGGTAATAACTGGTCTGTCTAGGAACAGCTGAGGTAGGCTTTAGTTATGTCCACTAAGTAATAAGTGGTCTGTCTAGGCACAGCTGAGATAGGATCTAGTTATGTCCACCAGGTAATAACTGGTCTGTCTAGGCACAGTTGAGATAGGATCTAGTTATGTCCACCAGGTAATAACTGGTCTGTCTAGGCACAGCTGAGATAGGATCTAGTTATGTCCACCAGGTAATAACTGGTCTGTCTAGGCACAGCTGAGGTAGGATCTAGTTATGTCCACCAGGTAATAACTGGTCTGTCTAGGCACAGCTGAGATTGGATCTAGTTATGTCCACCAGGTAATAACTGGTCTGTGTAGGCACAGCTGAGATAGGATCTAGTTATGTCCACCAGGTAATAACTGGTCTGTCTAGGCACAGCTGAGAAAGGCTTTAGTTATGTCCACTAGGTAATAAGTGGTCTGTCTAGGCACAGCTGAGATAGGATCTAGTTATGTCCACCAGGTAATAACTGGTCTGTCTTGGCACAGCTGAGATAGGCTCTAGTTATGTCCACCAGGTAATAACTGGTTTGTGTAGGCACAACTGAGATAAGATCTAGTTATGCCCACCAGGTAATAACTGGTCTGTGTAGGCACAGCTGAGAGAGGATCTGGTTATGTCCACTAGGTAATAACTGGTCTATCTAGGCACAGCTGAGTTAGGCTCTAGTTACGTCCACCAGATAATAACTGGTCTGTCTAGGCACAGCTGAGTTAGGCTCTAGTTACGTCCACCAGGTAATAACTGGTCTGTCTAGGCACAGCTGAGAAAGGCTTTAGTTATGTCCACCAGGTAATAACTGGTCTGTCTAGGAACAGTTGAGATAGCATCTAGTTATGTCCATTAGGTAATAACTGGTCTGTCTAGGCACAGCTGAGATAGGATCTAGTTATGTCCACCAGGTAATAACTGGTCTGTCTTGACACAGCTGAGATAGGATCTAGTTATGTCCACCAGGTAATAACTGGTCTGTCTAGGCACAGCTGAGATAGGATCTAGTTATGTCCACCAGGTAATAACTGGTCTGTCTTGACACAGCTGAGATAGGATCTAGTTATGTCCACCAGGTAATAACTGGTTTGTCTAAAAACAGTTGAGGTAGCACCTAGTAATATATTTTTATTTATCAGGTAAGATCGCATCTCGTGTTGGAGGTGATGCATACTTCAGTATATTTGGGTACTGTTAACATCTTTTATTTTACTAACGACGACTCTCTGTCTCTGTCTCTCTGTCTATCTGTCTTTCTGTCTGTCTGTCTGTCTGTCTGTCTGTCTGTCTGTCTGTCTCTCTCTCTCTCTCTCTCTCTCTCTCTCTCTCTCTCTCTCTCTCAATGCAAACTTGTCCTTTTTAGCAGGTGACATGATCTTTACCACTAACATCGACTCATCTTCCATTGCATGGGATGGAAAATTCTTTTCTGCAGTTGCAAAGTCCCTGTATTAAGTGGTGGCATCGTCTTCTAGCGGCAGATGGCATCCACTTCTGTTACAGGTGTCGTCGAGTTATTTCTACAAGTGACATCGACTTCTCCCTGTTGGTGACTCTGGCAACTCTCCGCTGCAACAACTTCTCTCTACAATTGACATCGGGTTCTTTCAACAAGGAACGTCAACTACACCCTCCGGATGACGTAGTGTTCACTTTTCATATATCGTTGTGTCTATCTGCAAGTGACATCGACTTCTACCTATACGTGACGTCTCCTTCTTCGAGGCGGGAAGTCATCTCTCTTCACTTGACTTCGACTTCTTTCAAAGTGACTCCAGTTTTATATGAAAGTTACACAGACTTCTCTACGCTAGTAACGTTAACAGTTCTCTGGAGGCGGTGTGATCTTCTTTCTGAGAGGAAAGTCGACTTGCTTCTGTAGGTGACATGCTACGTAGAAATCTGTCTGAAGCTAATATTAACATATCAAAACAGGGACACATTATTCAATACTTTGTGGTAAGTTCCACTTCTCTCTCTTCATGAACGACAAGTTTCTCTCTCTCTCTCTCTCTCTCTCTCTCTCTCTCTCTCTCTCTCTCTCCAAGCTTCTTTTTTGCAGGTGACATGATCTTTACCACTAACACTGACTTGTCTTCCATTCGATGAGATGGCAAATTCTTGTGTTCAGTTGCAAAGTCTCTATATTAAGAGGTGGCATCGTCTTCTAGAGGCAGATGGCATCTACTTCTGTTTACAGGTGACGTCGAACTCTTTCTGCAAGTGACGGGAAATCTATATGCAGGTGACCTCGACATATCACGGCAGGGGAAACCGACGACAAAATATCCTGGTGATGTTGCCTTACTTCATTTCTTTTACTCTTAGTCTCTCTCTCTCTTTTTCTCTGTCTCTGACTTTGTCTCTGTCTGTCTGTCTGTCTGTCTCTCTCTCTCTCTCTCTCTCTCTCTCTCTCCCCTTCTCCCACTCTCTCAGTATCGACTTATATTTCTTTGCAGGTGACATAATCTTTACCGCTCACATCGGATTGTCTTCCGTTGCAAGTGACGGAAAATTCTTGTGTCCAATTGCCAAAATCTAAGTTGTCTGAGGTGGCATCGCCTTCTAAGCTCAGATGGCATCCGCTTCTGTGTGTAGGTTACGTCGATTACTCTTAACAAGTGACTTCTTTTTCTCTCGGCTGCTCGCATATGACATCGACCTCTCGTTGCAGGTGATGTGGAGTTGTCTCTGCAAATACAGCATCATAGACTTCTTCCTGCAGGTGACTTCCACTTCTCCCTGCAGGTGACATCTCATTTCCTCTGAAAGTGAAGTCGACTTTTGTCTGCCTCCTTACTACCAGTGACACCACCTACTCTCTGCAGGTGATGGTGACTATTCTCTGCAGGTGATGGTGACTATTCCTGCTGATGCTGCTGACTATTCTCTGCTGATGATGTTGACTACTCTCTGCAGGTAACGCCGACTGTTCTCTGCAGGTGACGTCGAATAGGTTATTCTCTTCAGGTGACGCCGACTATTCTCTGCAGGTGACGCCGACTACTCTCTGCAGATGACGCCGAATAGGCTAGTCTCTGCAGGTGACGCCTCCTACTCTCTGA
>NC_137062.1:23561492-23658992 GCF_032717465.1 Coenobita brevimanus
AAAAATTTTTGGAGAATCCCTGGTAAGTTCCTACTGCTGAGATAGGCTCTAGTAATAACTGGTAATAACTGGTCTGTCTAGACACAGCTGAGATAGGATCTAGTTATGTCCACCAGGTAATAACTGGTCTGTCTAGGCACAGCTGAGATAGGCTCTAGTTATGTCCACCAGGTAATAACTGGTCTGTCTAGGCACAGCTGAGATAGGATCTAGTTATGTCCACCAGGTAATAACTGGTCTGTCTAGGCACAGCTGAGATAGGCTCTAGTTATGTCCACCAGGTAATAACTGGTCTGTCTAGGCACAACTGAGATAGGATCTAGTTATGTCCACCAGGTAATAACTGGTCTGTCTAGGCACAGCTGAGATAGGCTCTAGTTATGTCCACCAGGTAATAACTGGTCTGTCTAGACACAGCTGAGATAGGATCTAGTTATGTCCACCAGGTAATAACTGGTCTGTCTAGGCACAGCTGAGATAGGCTCTAGTTATGTCCACCAGGTAATAACTGGTCTGTCTAGGCACAGCTGAGATAGGATCTAGTTATGTCCACCAGGTAATAACTGGTCTGTCTAGACACAGCTGAGATAGGATCTAGTTATGTCCACCAGGTAATAACTGGTCTGTCTAGGCACAGCTGAGATAGGCTCTAGTTATGTCCACCAGGTAATAACTGGTCTGTCTAGGCACAGCTGAGATAGGATCTAGTTATGTCCACCAGGTAATAACTGGTCTGTCTAGGCACAGCTGAGATAGGCTCTAGTTATGTCCACCAGGTAATAACTGGTCTGTCTAGGCACAGCTGAGATAGGATCTAGTTATGTCCACCAGGTAATAACTGGTCTGTCTAGGCACAGCTGAGATAGGCTCTAGTTATGTCCACCAGGTAATAACTGGTCTGTCTAGGCACAGCTGAGATAGGATCTAGTTATGTCCACCAGGTAATAACTGGTCTGTCTAGGCACAGCTGAGATAGGCTCTAGTTATGTCCACCAGGTAATAACTGGTCTGTCTAGGCACAGCTGAGATAGGATCTAGTTATGTCCACCAGGTAATAACTGGTCTGTCTAGGCACAGCTGAGATAGGCTCTAGTTATGTCCACAAGGTAATAACTGGTCTGTCTAGGAACAGCTGAGGTAGGCTTTAGTTATGTCCACTAAGTAATAAGTGGTCTGTCTAGGCACAGCTGAGATAGGATCTAGTTATGTCCACCAGGTAATAACTGGTCTGTCTAGGCACAGTTGAGATAGGATCTAGTTATGTCCACCAGGTAATAACTGGTCTGTCTAGGCACAGCTGAGATAGGATCTAGTTATGTCCACCAGGTAATAACTGGTCTGTCTAGGCACAGCTGAGGTAGGATCTAGTTATGTCCACCAGGTAATAACTGGTCTGTCTAGGCACAGCTGAGATTGGATCTAGTTATGTCCACCAGGTAATAACTGGTCTGTCTAGGCACAGCTGAGAAAGGCTTTAGTTATGTCCACTAGGTAATAACTGGTCTGTCTAGGCACAGCTGAGATAGGATCTAGTTATGTCCACCAGGTAATAACTGGTCTGTCTTGGCACAGCTGAGATAGGCTCTAGTTATGTCCACCAGGTAATAACTGGTTTGTGTAGGCACAACTGAGATAAGATCTAGTTATGCCCACCAGGTAATAACTGGTCTGTGTAGGCACAGCTGAGAGAGGATCTGGTTATGTCCACTAGGTAATAACTGGTCTATCTAGGCACAGCTGAGTTAGGCTCTAGTTACGTCCACCAGATAATAACTGGTCTGTCTAGGCACAGCTGAGTTAGGCTCTAGTTACGTCCACCAGGTAATAACTGGTCTGTCTAGGCACAGCTGAGAAAGGCTTTAGTTATGTCCACCAGGTAATAACTGGTCTGTCTAGGAACAGTTGAGATAGCATCTAGTTATGTCCATTAGGTAATAACTGGTCTGTCTAGGCACAGCTGAGATAGGATCTAGTTATGTCCACCAGGTAATAACTGGTCTGTCTTGACACAGCTGAGATAGGATCTAGTTATGTCCACCAGGTAATAACTGGTCTGTCTAGGCACAGCTGAGATAGGATCTAGTTATGTCCACCAGGTAATAACTGGTCTGTCTTGACACAGCTGAGATAGGATCTAGTTATGTCCACCAGGTAATAACTTGTTTGTCTATAAAACAGTTGAGGTAGCACCTAGTAATATATTTTTATTTATCAGGTAAGATCGCATCTCGTGTTGGAGGTGACGCATACTTTAGTATATTTGGGTACTGTTAACATCTTTTATTTTACTAACGACGACTCTCTGTCTCTGTCTCTCTGTCTATCTGTCTGTCTGTCTGTCTGTCTGTCTCTCTCTCTCTCTCTCTCTCTCTCTCTCTCTCTCTCTCTCTCTCTCTCTCTCTCTCTCAATGCAAACTTGTCCTTTTTAGCAGGTGACATGATCTTTACCACTAACATCGACTCATCTTCCATTGCATGGGATGGAAAATTCTTTTCTGCAGTTGCAAAGTCCCTGTATTAAGTGGTGGCATCGTCTTCTAGCGGCAGATGGCATCCACTTCTGTTACAGGTGTCGTCGAGTTATTTCTACAAGTGACATCGACTTCTCCCTGTTGGTGACTCTGGCAACTCTCCGCTGCAACAACTTCTCTCTACAATTGACATCGGGTTCTTTCAACAAGGAACGTCAACTACACCCTCCGGATGACGTAGTGTTCACTTTTCATATATCGTTGTGTCTATCTGCAAGTGACATCGACTTCTACCTATACGTGACGTCTCCTTCTTCGAGGCGGGAAGTCATCTCTCTTTTCTTGACTTCGACTTCTTTCAAAGTGACTCCAGTTTTATATGAAAGTTACACAGACTTCTCTACGCTAGTAACGTTAACAGTTCTCTGGAGGCGGTGTGATCTTCTTTCTGAGAGGAAAGTCGACTTGCTTCTGTAGGTGACATGCTACGTAGAAATCTGTCTGAAGCTAATATTAACATATCAAAACAGGGACACATTATTCAATACTTTGTGGTAAGTTCCACTTCTCTCTCTTCATGAACGACAAGTTTCTCTCTCTCTCTCTCTCTCTCTCTCTCTCTCTCTCTCTCTCTCTCTCTCCAAGCTTCTTTTTTGCAGGTGACATGATCTTTACCACTAACACTGACTTGTCTTCCATTCGATGAGATGGCAAATTCTTGTGTTCAGTTGCAAAGTCTCTATATTAAGAGGTGGCATCGTCTTCTAGAGGCAGATGGCATCTACTTCTGTTTACAGGTGACGTCGAACTCTTTCTGCAAGTGACGGGAAATCTATTTGCAGGTGACCTCGACATATCACGGCAGGGGAAACCGACGACAAAATATCCTGGTGATGTTGCCTTACTTCATTTCTTTTACTCTTAGTCTCTCTCTCTCTTTTTCTCTGTCTCTGACTTTGTCTCTGTCTGTCTGTCTGTCTCTCTCTCTCTCTCTCTCTCTCTCTCTCTCTCTCTCTCTCTCTCTCTCTCCCCTTCTCCCACTCTCTCAGTATCGACTTATATTTCTTTGCAGGTGACATAATCTTTACCGCTCACATCGGATTGTCTTCCGTTGCAAGTGACGGAAAATTCTTGTGTCCAATTGCCAAAATCTAAGTTGTCTGAGGTGGCATCGCCTTCTAAGCTCAGATGGCATCCGCTTCTGTGTGTAGGTTACGTCGATTACTCTTAACAAGTGACTTCTTTTTCTCTCGGCTGGTCGCATATGACATCGACCTCTCGTTGCAGGTGATGTGGAGTTGTCTCTGCAAATACAGCATCATAGACTTCTTCCTGCAGGTGACTTCCACTTCTCCCTGCAGGTGACATCTCATTTCCTCTGAAAGTGAAGTCGACTTTTGTCTGCCTCCTTACTACCAGTGACACCACCTACTCTCTGCAGGTGATGGTGACTATTCTCTGCAGGTGATGGTGACTATTCCTGCTGATGCTGCTGACTATTCTCTGCTGATGATGTTGACTACTCTCTGCAGGTAACGCCGACTGTTCTCTGCAGGTGACGTCGAATAGGTTATTCTCTTCAGGTGACGCCGACTATTCTCTGCAGGTGACGCCGACTACTCTCTGCAGATGACGCCGAATAGGCTAGTCTCTGCAGGTGACGCCTCCTACTCTCTGAAGGTGACGCCGACTACTCTCTGCAGGTGACGCCTCCTACTCTTTGAAGGTGACGCCGACTACTCTCTGCAGGTGACGCTGACCACTCTGCCATTTGTCGTCAAATTATCTCTACAGGTGACGTCATCATCTTTCTGCGGGAAACGTCAACTTCTTTTTATGGGGATCACTCTAATGATCAACATCATCATCATCACTATTGTCATCGTCACTATTAGTATTACTGTTACTACTACTGCAACTTCTAATACAACTAGGCTACTGCTTCTTCTGTTACTATTATTATTATTATTATTGTTATTATTATTATTATTATTATTATTGTTATTATTATTATTATTATTATTATTATTATTATTATTATTATTGTTTTTATTATTATTATTATTATTATTATTATTATTATTATTATTATTATTACTACTACTACTACTACTACTATTATTATTATTATTATTATTATTATTATTATTATTGTTGTTGTTGTTATTATTATTATTATTATTATTATTATTATTATTATTTTTATCATCATTATTCTAATTATTATTATTATTATTTTTATTATTCTAAATATTAACGTTATTAATATTAATTATTATTATAATTATTATTATTATCATTATTATCATTATAATTATAATTATTATTATTATTAATATTATTATTATTATTATTGTTGTTTCTGTTATTATTTTTATCATTATTATTATTATTATTATCATTATTACTAATATTATTATATTTATTATTATTATTATTATAATTATCATTATTATTATTATTATTATTATTTTTTTATTATTATTATGATTATTATTATTATTATTATTATTTTATTATTATTATCATTATTATTATTATTATTTTTATTGTTATTACTATTAATATCATTATCATTATTATTATTAATTTTATTATAATTAGTATTAATATCATTATTATTATTATTATTATCATCATTATAAGTATTATTATTATTATTATTTTTTATTATTATTATTATTATTTTCATTATTATTATTATTGTTATTATTATTATTATCATTATTGTTGATGTTGATATTATTACTATTTTTTTACTACTACTATTATTATTATTTTTATTATTATTATTATTGTTATTATTATTATTATTATTAATATTATTTTTATTATTATTATATAATTATTATTATCATTATTATTATTAATTAAATAATAAAAATGATAATAATAATAATAATAATAATAATTATTATTATTATTATTATTATTATTATCATTATTATTATTATTATGATTATACCTAATTTTATTTTTTTATAATATTAATATTACTGTTACTATTATTATAATTATTGTCATTAATATAATTATTATTGTTATAACTATTATTATTAATATTATATTTATTATTTTTAAAATTATTATTATTATTATTATTATTATTATTATTATTATTATTATCATTATCATTATTTTTGTTATTATTATTATCATGATGATTATTATTATTATTAATGTAGTTATAATTATTATTATTATTATTATTATTATTATTATTATTATTATTACATTGTTGTTGTTGTTGTTGCTGTTAATTTAGTGGTAACATATTCATAGCAGTATTTTCCATGACACATTTTCTTCATTGTTGGATTTTTGGCAGAGATTCATGGCTTTCGGGCGGTTTTTAGGTGCATAGTTGATGTGTATCCGGGCGGTGTTTAGTTCCATTTTCTGGCGGGTGGTAGTTAGTCTGCCAAAGCTATATAAGGCCTGGCCGAAGCTTCCACGAACTGGGCTACGAGGTGGCCCAGCCCCCCCCCACCATCTCTAAGAGGGGGGGGGGAATCAATTACTCACTCGCTTCCACGAGCTGTTGGGGTGGAGCAGCAGCCAGAGCAACATGTCCTTCCCAGCCTGCCAGGCCCACCACAGGCACCCACACATCCTCCACACCCCCACTGCTCCTTCCCCACCCACCACCACCTCGGAGAAGGTCAAGTGGTACAGCTTCAGGCCAGGTTATGGCTTCATCACGAGGATGGACAACCAGCAGGACATTTTGTCCACCGCACCGCCATCAAAAAGCCAAACCTCAGGAAGGTTGGAAAGTCCTTGGTGGAGGGGGAGAGAGTGGAGTGTACTATCAGACGAGGGAGTAAGGGGCCAGAAGCTGCATCTGTCACCGGCCCTTCTGGCAGCCAAGTGGAGGGATCTACCCCCGCCCCAGATCGACGCAAACATCCACGTTGATGTGCAGCTGATGAGGATAATACCACCCAGGCCAGCAAAATTGCATGCACACAATCTGCAGTTGCAAATCCACAAGAAGACCAGGCAGCCCACACCATATTAATCCCTCTGCTGCTCCGCCACAACAAACAGCCTCGACTTCTATCCTTGAAGGCGCAGTCATGTTGTCACACCTTCTCCGCCGTCTCCTCCTCCCTCAAAAGGGGCAAGAAGACCCCAGGCATAAGAAATCCCCGGAGACAATAAGATCCGGGGAAATAAAACCCAGAAAAAAAGTCCTTAGGGCAACTGTCAGGAAAAATTTTTGGAGAATCCCTGGTAAGTTCCTACTGCTGAGATAGGCTCTAGTAATAACTGGTAATAACTGGTCTGTCTAGACACAGCTGAGATAGGATCTAGTTATGTCCACCAGGTAATAACTGGTCTGTCTAGGCACAGCTGAGATAGGCTCTAGTTATGTCCACCAGGTAATAACTGGTCTGTCTAGGCACAGCTGAGATAGGATCTAGTTATGTCCACCAGGTAATAACTGGTCTGTCTAGGCACAGCTGAGATAGGCTCTAGTTATGTCCACCAGGTAATAACTGGTCTGTCTAGGCACAACTGAGATAGGATCTAGTTATGTCCACCAGGTAATAACTGGTCTGTCTAGGCACAGCTGAGATAGGCTCTAGTTATGTCCACCAGGTAATAACTGGTCTGTCTAGACACAGCTGAGATAGGATCTAGTTATGTCCACCAGGTAATAACTGGTCTGTCTAGGCACAGCTGAGATAGGCTCTAGTTATGTCCACCAGGTAATAACTGGTCTGTCTAGGCACAGCTGAGATAGGATCTAGTTATGTCCACCAGGTAATAACTGGTCTGTCTAGACACAGCTGAGATAGGATCTAGTTATGTCCACCAGGTAATAACTGGTCTGTCTAGGCACAGCTGAGATAGGCTCTAGTTATGTCCACCAGGTAATAACTGGTCTGTCTAGGCACAGCTGAGATAGGATCTAGTTATGTCCACCAGGTAATAACTGGTCTGTCTAGGCACAGCTGAGATAGGATCTAGTTATGTCCACCAGGTAATAACTGGTCTGTCTAGGCACAGCTGAGATAGGCTCTAGTTATGTCCACCAGGTAATAACTGGTCTGTCTAGGCACAGCTGAGATAGGATCTAGTTATGTCCACCAGGTAATAACTGGTCTGTCTAGGCACAGCTGAGATAGGCTCTAGTTATGTCCACCAGGTAATAACTGGTCTGTCTAGAAACAGTTTAGGAAGGACCCTGTAATATTTATTTTATTTTTCAGGAAAGATCGGTTTTCATGATGGAGGTGACGCAGACTTCAGTATACTTAGGTTAGGTTAAGTACTTTCATTTAACTAACGACGACTCCCCCTCTCTCTCTCTCTCTCTCTCTCTCTCTCTCTTGATATAGATAGATAGATACAGATAGATAGATTGATAGATAGATAAATATAGATATGTTTTTTTATCTGTATATCTGTCACTATGTCATCAACTTACCTCACTTTTCAGGTTATTTCTACATCGTTATCCTAACAGGTGCCACGTCATAAAAATTGCAGGCATCATCCACTTCTTCCGTGAAGGTGGCATCGACTTCTGCTTGCTGGAAACATCGACTTCTCTTTGAAGGTGAAACTGATTTCCCGATGCAAGTGATGTCCATTTCATTGCGAATGGGACGTCGACTCTCTCTACACGTGACGTCGGCCTCTTTCTGCGAGTAACGGGAAATCTATTCGCAGGTGACCTGGACATATCACGGCAGGGGAACCGACGACAAAGTATCCAGGTAAGAGTTCGTTCCTTCATTTCTTTTACATTTAGTCTCTCTCTCTCTCTCTCTCTCTCTCTCTCTCTCTCTCTCTCAATATTGACTTGTTTCTTTGCAGATGACATGATCTTTACCGCTCACGTCGTCTTGTCTTCCATTGCAAGTGATGGCAAATTCTTGTCTTCAGTTGCCAAAGTCTGAATCTTCTGAGGTGGCATCACCTTCTAATCGCAGATGTAATCAGCTTGTGTGTGCAGGTGATGTCGAGTACTTTCTGCAAGGACATTGACTTCTCTTTGCTGGTTGTTGATGATATCGAACGCTCTTGGCTAATGATGTTTAGTTCTCTCTGCAGATAAAGCATTAAAGACTTCTTAATGCAGGTGACGTCGACTTCTCTCTTTAGGTGACATATTATTTACTAGTAATGTGAAGTGGACTTTTCTCTGCCTTCTGTCTACAAGTGGACCCGCCTTTGTTCTGCAGGTAACACAGACTACTCTCTGCAGGTAACACCGTCTACTCTCTGCAGGTAACACAGACTACTGTCTGCAGGTAACACAGATTACTGTCTGCAGGTAACACCGACTACTGTCTGCAGGTAAACACCGACTACTCTTTGCATGTTACACCGACTACTTCTTTCAGGTAACACCGACTACTCTTTGTAGGTAACACCGACAACTCTCGGTAGGTAACACCGACTACTCCTTGCAGGTAACACCGACTACTCCTTGCAGGTAACACCGACTACTCCTTGCAGGTAACACCGACTACTCCTTGCAGATAACACCGACTACACACTGCAGGTAACATTGATTACTCTCTGCGGGTAACACTGACTACTTTCTGCAGTCAACTCCGACTTCTTTCTGCAGGCAACACCAACTAGTCTCTGGATGTGAAGTCGACTGCTATCCGCAGGTAACACCGACTACTCTCTGAAAGAAACACCACCGACTACTCCATGCAGATGATGTCGACTATTCTTTGCATGTAACACTCACTACTCTCAGCAGGTAACAGTAACATCTCTCTGCAGGTAACATCAACTACTCTTTGCAGGTAACACTGACTACTCTCTGCAGGTAACATCAACTACTCTTTGCAGGTAACACTGACTACTCTCTGCAGGTAACATCAACTACTCTTTGCAGGTAACACTGACTACTCTCTGCAGGTAATATCAACTACTCTTTGCAGGTAACATTGACTACTCTCTGCAGGTAATATCAACTACTCTTTGCAGGTAACACTGACTACTCTCTGCAGGTAACACTGACTACCCTCTGCTCTCTGCATGTAACACCCACTACCCTCTGCAGGTGATGTCGACTACTCTCTGCAGTTAACTCCGACTATTCTCTGCTTGTAACACCGACAACTCTTTGCAAGTAACACCAACCGCTCCGTGCAGGTAACACTGACTACTCTCTGCAACACCTACTAAGCTATGCAGGTGATATCGACTAATCTCTGCAGGTAACACCAACTTCTCTCTGCAGATAACACCGACTTCTATCTGCAGGTGATATCGACTATTGTCTGCAGGTAACCTCAACTACTCTCAGCAGGTAATATTATTAATCTTAATATTATCATTATTAAATACATTATTATTATTATTATTATTATTATTATTATTGGTCAGTGGGGTGTGCCAGCTGACGTAGATGGGAATGGAAGTGCTTTGGTGGACATCTGTGCTTGTAAGGGGTTGGCAATAGTCAACACCTACTTTCGGCATAAGATGATCCACCGGTATACATGGAGAGTAATGAGGAGGATGGAAGGTGAACTTGTTGAACGAAAGGCAATGATAGACTACGTGTGTGTGGATGAGCGAATGAGAAGACAAGTGTTGGATGCAAGAGTGTGGAGAGGGTGGGAGAATGGAGTCTCGGACCATCACTTAGTGATGGCCAAGGTAGAGCTGCAAAGAAAGTGGTTGAGGAGACGAAGGGGAAGACAGGAGGAAGCAACTCATGTGAGAAGAGTGGAGAAATTGCAAGATAGTGAGAAAGTGACAGAGTATAAGAGCATAGTGGAAGAAAGACTGGGAAGGTATGAGCTAGAGCAGATGGAAGGGGTGGAAGACGTATGTAAGACATTCACGGAAGAGATAGGCGCAGCGTGTGAGGCAGTTTGTGGAGTGAGGAGGAGATGCAAGGATGTGCAAGGGACAGCATGGTGGAATGATGAGGTGAAACGAGCTGTGGACCAAAGGAAGAAGGCATATAGTGAATGGTTAGCGAGTAGAGGTAGGGGAGAAGATGAGAGAGAGAAGAGAGAGGTATATGTGAGCAGGAGAAGGGAGGTTAAGAGATTGGTGAAGGAGAGTAAAAAGAAAGTGGATGAAGAGTTTGGGAGGACTCTGAGTATAAAATGGAGGGAGAGTAAGAAATTCTTTGGAAGGAGGTAAAGAAAGTAAGGCAGTGTGAAAGGGGAAATAGTAGGGGAGTGAAAGATAGGAATAATAGATTGTTGGTGGAGAAGAGAGAGAAACTGAGGAGATGGAAGGAGCACTTTGAGGATTTGTTGAATGTGGAGAGTGAGAGCAGTGCAAGTATAAGTAGTTGGGGAATGGCTGGGAGAAGAAGAGATGAGAGGAGGGAGGAAGAGATCAGTAGGGCGGAAGTAGTGGAAGCGATGAAGAATATTAAGTTGGGAAAGGCCCCAGGAATTGATGGAGTGTGTGGTGAAATGCTTAGGTATGGGGGTGAGATTGTTGTGGAGTGGATATGGAAGTTGTGTAGATTGGCTTGGGAAGAGGGAAGGGTTCCAGAGGACTGGAAATCAGGTATAATTGTTCCTTTATACAAAGGAAAAGGAGAGAGAGAAGTATGTGGTAACCATAGGAGTATTTGCCTACTTAGTGTGACTGGTAAAATATATGGTAGAATAATCATTGATAGGGTTAGGCATATGACAGAGGAGCTAGTTGGAGAAGAACAAGGGGGATTTAGGAAGGGAAAAGGGTGTGTAGATCAGATATTTGTTCTAAGATGTTTAATGGAGAAGTATCTAGAGAAGGGAAGGAAAGTGTATGCTGCCTTCATGGACTTGGAGAAAGCTTATGACAGAATAGATAGGCAAGGTATGTGGAAGGTATTAAGAATATATGGAGTGGAGGTGAAATTGTTGAGTGCTGTGAAGAGTATGTACGAGGGAACTAGGGTTACGGTGCGAGTGGACGGTGAGCTGAGTGAGTTCTTTTATCTCAATGTGGGACTGAAACAGGGTTGTGTGATGTCTCCATGACTGTTTAATATATACATGGATGGGGTTGTAAAGGAGGTGCAGGGTAGGGCAGTGGATGTGGGGGTGGCTCTAATGAATGAAGGTGAGATTTGGAAGCTTCCGGTGTTGCTGTTTGCTGATGATACAGTATTATTGAGTGAAGATGAATGGGAGTTGCAAGGTTTGGTGAATGAATTTGGGACAGTGTGTAGGAGGAGGAAGCTGAAAGTTAATGTAAACAAAAGTAAAGTTATGGTGTTTGAGAGGAATGAAGTCACAGAGTGTGCAGTGAGGTTGGATGGTGAGGATATGGAGAATGTGAGTGCATTCAAGTACTTGGGTAGTGTGATGAGTAAGGATGGAACTTTGGGGGATGAAGTGCGTGAAAGGGTACAGCAGGGAAGGAAGGTCGTTGGTACACTGAAAGCAGTGATGAGAAATAGGGAGGTGAGTATGGAAGTTAAGAAGTCACTGCATGATGGTATTGTGATCCCTACCCTGACGTATGGAAGCGAGGCGTGGACCTTGCAAGAGGTGAACAAGTCAAAAGTGAGAGCAGTGGAAATGAGTTACTTGAGAGGAGCATGTGGAGTGACATGGAGGGACAGGTTGACGAATGAAGAAGTGAAGGAACGTTGTGGGGTAGATGTGGATGTGGTTGAGAAGATTAGGAGAAATACAATGAGGTGGTTTGGACATGTGAAGAGAATGGAGAATGAAAGACTGACTAAGAGGGTGTATGTAGGTGAGGTGGAGGGAGGGAGAGGGAGAGGTAGACCGAGGATGAGGTGGAGGGATGGAGTTGAGAGGTATATAAGGGAGGGGGGGGGGAGCTGGGGGAGGGTAGTCAAATGGTGGGTGACAGAGCGACTTGGAGGCGTTTTGTCTGCGGTCATCCTTTGCGGGATTAGGGCGTCGGGCTATAGATAGATAGATAGATAGATTATTACTATTATTATTATTATTATATTATAATTATTATCAATATTAATATTGTTATTATTAATAGTAGTAAGATACATAAAACTAATATTAAGATTAATATTAATGTTAATATTATTAATATTAATCTTACTAATATTATTAATATTAATATTATTAATATTAATACTATTAATATTATTAATATTAATATTGATATTATTACTCTTAATATTATTAATGTTAATATTATTAATATTAATATTATTCATAATATTAATAATATTATTATTAATAATATTAATATTACTGATGTTAATATTAATAATACTATTTTATATTATGATAACATAAATAATAATAATATTTAAAATATTAATTCTAATAATATTAATAATAATAATAATAATAATATAATAACAATAAAATTATTAATAATAATATTAAAATAATAATATTAATATTACTAATAATAGTACTATTAATAATAAAATTAATAAGAATAACATTAATAATTATATAATTAATAATAATAATATTAAGAAAAATAATAATAATAATATTATTATTGTTATTATTAATGAAAATAACTATTAATATTAATATTATTAATTATATTAATAATAATAATCATAATAATAATAATAATAATTTTAATAATAATAATAATATTAATTATAATAATATTAATAATAATATTAATAATATTGTTAATGATAAATACTATTATTAGTAATATTAATAATAATATTATTTGTATTATTAATAATAATAATATTATAATGTTAATAATAATGTTATTATTGATATTAAGAATAATATTATTATTAATATTAACAATAATAATAATAATAATAATAATAACAATAATGATAATAATGATAATAATAACAATAATAATATTATTAATAATAAAATTATTGACAACATAAATAATAATAATAATAATAATAATAATAATAATAGTAATAAAAATAACAACAATAATAATAATAATAATAATGATAATAATAATAATAGTAATAATAACAATATAAAGAATCTATCTATCTCTCTATTGCCAGACGCCTCAATCCCGTTTGGGGTGGCCACAAACAAATCGCCTCCAAGTCGCCCTGTTCCCCTCCATTTCACTGCCCTGCTCCCAACTCACACCCCCTCTCTCATATACCTCTCCACCCCATCCCTCCATCTCATCCTCGGCCTCCCCCTCCCTCTCCCCCCCTCCACCTCACTCACATACACTCCCTTCGTCAGTCTTTCACCCTCCATCCTCTCCTCATGGCCAAACCACCTCATTGTGTTCCTCATAACGCTTCCTATCACATCCTCATCCACTAATATAAATAATAATAATAATAATAATAATAATAATAATAATATAAATAATAATAATAATATTAATAATAATAATAATAATAATAATTATAATAATAATTGTAATATAATAATAATAATAATAATAATTATAATAATAATTGTAATATAATAATAATAATAATAATAATAATAATAATATTGGTAATAATATTAATATTGATAATAATATTAATATTTAAAAATATTAATATTGATAATAATATTAATATTAATAATAATATTAGTATTGATAATAATATTAATATTGATAATAATAATAATATTGAAAATAATATTACTATTAACATTAATCATAATATTATTATTAATGATAATATTAACATTAATAATAATATTAATATTAATGTTAATAATAATAATAATAATAATAATAATAATAATATTAATATTAATATTAGTATTAATATTAATTGTAAACAATATTAATAATAATAATATTACTACTAATAATATTAGTATTAATAATATTAATAATAATGTTAATAACATAATAATAATATTAATAATAATAATAATCCATCCATCCATCATCCAATCCTACATTGCCCCATGAGAAGCGTAGTAGCCCAGGGCTAGGCAGTTGGTCTCGACATTACAGATTAGATTAGAGCGACCAGCCTCACTCATCCCTGAGTGACATTACGTGAGCAATCAACCCCAACCACCCCTTGGATATAAACCTTCACCGGCTCAATCCGACTGGAGCGCAATAATTACCCACTAAACCACCAGGTGCCAAAATTTGGGTAAATGGTTACCACCCAGCGTAGTAAACGGTTTCCTGGTGTACAGGAAACCATTTGGCTTGTCACTCAGTGTAGAGTCACCCACAAGCTGAAGGAAAGGAAAAGAGTGAAGGAAAGATACACAGAGGAGGGAGTGTAAAGTCACCCCTAGGCAGAGGGAGAAGGAAGGAATGAAGGAAAGAAAGACAGAAGAGGATGGAAGGAAAGAAGGATTGAAGAGATGAAAGGGCAGACACCCGAGAGCAGCACTACATCAAGTGAGTGGATGGTGAGCGCCCCCGTCTACCACAAATAATATTAATAATGATAATAAAAATAATACTAATAATAATTTTATAATAATATTACTAATGATAATAATATTAATATTAATAAAAATAATAATAATAATAATAATAATAATAATGATGATAATAATAATAATAAGAATAAGAATAAGAATAAGAATATGAACATGAATAAGAATAATATAAACACAAATTAATAATAATAATAACAGAAGAAGCAGTACTAGTAGCCCAGTAGTAATAGTAGTAGTAGTAATAGAACTAGTAGTCAGAGTAGTAAAGGTAGTAGTAGTAGTAGTAGTAGTAGTAGTAATGGTAGTAGTAGTAGTAGTAGTAGTAGTAGTGGTAGTAGTAGTAGTAGTAGTAGTAGTAGTAGTAGTAATAGTAGTAGTAGTAGTAGTAGTAGTAGTAGTAGTATTCGTTGTAGTAGTAGTAGTAACAATAATACTAATAGTGACGATAACAGTAGTAATGATGATGGTAATTAGGCTGATCCCTATAAAAAGAAGTTGACGTTTCCCGCACAAAGAAGCCGACGTCACCTGTAGAGATAAGTTGACGTTACCTCTGCAGAGTAGTTGACGTCACCTGCAGAGAGTAGTTGACGTTACCTGCAGAGTGAAGTGTTTGTTACCTGCAAAGAGTACAGTAGTTGGTGTTACCTGTAGAGTGAAGTGTTTGTTACCTGCAAAGAGTAGTTGGTGTTACCTGCGGAGTGTAATTGGTGTTACCTGCAGAGAGTAGTTGACGTCACCTGCAGAGAGTAGTTGACGTCACCTGCAGAGTGAAGTGTTTGTTACCTGCAAAGAGTAGTTGGTGTTACCTGCAGAGAGTATTCCTTGTTACCTGTAGAGAATATTGCGTGTTAACAGTAGAAAGTACTCGATGTTACCTGGAGAGAGTATTCCGTGTTACCTGCTGAGACTACTCGGTGTTACCTGTATAGAGCAGTCGGTGTTACCTGTATAGAGCAGTCGGTGTTACCTGTATAGAGCAGTCGGTGTTACCTGTATAGAGCAGTCGGTGTTACCTGCAGAGAGTTGTCGTCGTCACATGCAGAGAGTAGTCGACGTCACATGCAGAGAGTAGTCGACGTCACATGCAGAGAGTAGTCGACGTCACATGCAGAGAGTAGTCGACGTCACATGCAGAGAGTAGTAGACATCACATGCACAGAGTAGTCGACGTCACATGCAGAGAGTAGTCGTCGTCACATGCAGAGAGTAGTCGACGTCACATGCAGAGAGTAGTCGACGTCACATGCAGAGAGTAGTCAACGTCACATGCAGAGAGTAGTCAACGTCACATGCAGAGAGTAGTGGGCGTCTCCTGTGGAGAATAGGCCGCGTCACCTGTAGACAGTAGGCAGCGTCACCTGTAGAGATTAAGCGGCGTCGCCTGCAGACAAAAGGCGTTGCCACTTGTAGAGGGAAGGCAGAGAAAAGTCCACTTCACATTGCTAGAAAATGAGATGTCGCCTGAAGAGAGAAGTTGAAGTCAGCAGCAGGAAGAAGTCTATGATTCTTTATTTGCAGAGAATACTCAGCATTACCAGCAATGACCAGTCGATATCATGAGCAACCAGCAGAGAGAAGTTGATGTCCTTGCAGAAAGTACTCGACATCACTTGCACACAGCTCATTACATCTGCGATTAGAAGGCGATGCCACCTTAGAAGATTTACACTATGGCAACTGAAGACAAGAATTTCCCATCACTTGCAATGGAAGACAAGTTGATGTGAGCGGTAAAGGTCATGTCATCTGCAAATAAAAAAAAGTTGATATTGAGAGAGAGAGAGAGAGAGAGAGAGAGAGAGAGAGAGAGAGAGAGAGAGAGAGAGAGAGATACACCCAACGTTAAAGAAAAGAAAGAAGGCAGCCTTACCTGGATCCTCTTCAGCCTTATCTGGAATTATTACGTCGGGGTCGCCTGCCGTGATACGTCGAGGTCACCTGCAAATAGAAGTTGCCGTCTCCCGCCAAAAGAGGCCGACGTCACTTGTTGATAGAGTCGACTTTCACTACGGACTGAAGTGGACATCAGTTGCACAGAGAAATCAGCGTCACCTACAAAAAGAAGTCAATGTTCCGAGCAGGAAGAAGTGACACCACCTTCAAAGAAGTGTGTGTTGCCGTCAGGATCAATGACGCCTACAAGGAAAGTGAAGTCGATGTCACCTGAAGAGAGAGAAAAGTGTCTTGATGACGTAGTGAAAAATATGTAGAGAAATACACCCACACCCACACACACACACACACACACACACACGCACCCCCCCACAGAGAGAGAGAGAGAGAGAGAGAGAGAGAGAGAGAGAGATTTAACGGTAACGGAAAGATGGCAGGAAACTTTACCTGATAATGTTGACGTCGATGTCACCTGCCGTGATATGTCGAGGTGAACAGCAAATAGAATTTCCCGTCTCGTATACAAACCGGCTGACGTCACGTGTAGAGAGAGCCAAACTGCACTACTGCATGAAGTGGAAATCACTTGCATAGAGAAATTAGCGTCACCTGCAGAAAGAAGTGGACATTCCTTGCAGGAAGAAGGTCACACCGCCTCTTGACAGCTGTTAACGTTACCTGCTTAGAGGAGTTTGTGTTACTTGTAAATGATGCCGGCGCCACCAGGAGAGAAGCCGACGTCACGTGCAAAGAGATGTCGACGTGTCGTTTAGAGAGAAGGTGACGTTTGCTGCAGACAGAAGTGGACGTCACCTGCAGAGAGAACCGACGATATATGAAGTGAGAACCCGACGTCATCCGCAGAGAGTAGTTGACGTCCATTGTAGAGAGAAGCCGATGGCATAACCTGGCCTGAAGCTGTACCACTTGACCTTCCCCGAGGTGGTGGTGGGTGGGGAAGGAGTAGTGGGGGGTGTGGAGGATGTGTGGGTGCCTGTGGTGGGCCTGGCAGGCTGGGAAGGACATGTTGCTCTGGCTGCTGCTCCACCCGAACTGCTCGTGGAAGCTTCGGCCAGGCCTTATATAGCTTTAGCAGACTAACTACCACCCGCCAGAAAATGGAACTAAACACCGCCCGGATACACATAAACTATGCACCTAAAAACCGCCCGAAAGCCATGAATCTCTGCCAAAAATCCAACAATGAAGAAAATGTGTCATGGAAAATACTGCTATGAATATGTTACCACTAAATTAACAGCAACAACAACAACAACAATTTAATAATAATAATAATAATAATAATAATAATAATAATAATAATAACACTAATAATAATAATAATGATGATGATAATAACAATAATAATATTGACAATAATAATAATAATAATAATAATAATAATAATAATAATAATAATAATAAAAATAATAATAATAATGATAATAATATATCTATCTATATACCTAGGCTGCTACCCCCAAGGAAAGGGAGGTAGCCGAGACAGGACGACACACTCTCCATATACTCATCCATTCAAACACATTCATTCGCATCTTAGCCCTAAAGAGAGAACGGACAGATCCTCACCGCACCACACCGCACAAGGATCAACTGCGCAATGCAATCAGTGATATCCCTGACATAATAATAATAATAATAATCCATCCATCCATCATCCAATCCTCCGTTGCCCCATGAGAAGCGTAGGAGCCCGGGGCTAGGCAATTGGTCCTGACATTTAAGATGAGAGTGACCAACCTCACTCATCCCTGAGTGACATTACGTGAGCAATAAACCCCAACCATCCCTTGGATATAAACCTTCACCGGCTCAATCCGATTGGAGCACAATAATTACCCACGAAACCACCAGGCGCCAGAATTTGGTTATATGGTTACCACCCAGCGTAGTAAATAGTTTCCTGGTGTACAGAAAACCATTTGACTTGTCACTCAGTGTAGAGTCACCCATAGGCAGAAGGAAGAGGAAAGAATGAAGGAATGAAAGACAGAGGAGGGAGTGTAAAGTCACCCGTAGGCAGGAGGACGAGGAAAGAATGAAGGAAAGAAAGACAGAAGAAGATTGAAGGAAAGAAGGATGGATGAGAGGACAGGGCAAACATCCGAGAGCAGCACTACATTGAGTGAGTGGATGGTGAGCGCCCCCACCTACCACAAAATAATAATAATAATAATAATATAAAAAATAGCCTAGTACCAATAATAATAATAATACAAAAAATAGCCTAGTACCAATAAAAATAGGTATAATAATACTAATGATGATCAAAATAGTGATGATGATAGTGATCACAGTAATCCCTCAGAAAAGAGCTCGCCCTTTCCCGCAGAAAGAAGCCAACGTACCTGCAGAGAGTAGTTGGCTTTACCTGCAGAGAGTAGTTGGCTTTACCTGCAGAGAGTAGTTGGCTTTACCTGCAGAGAGTAGTTGGCTTTACCTGCAGTGAGTAGTCGGTGTTACTTGCAGAGAGTAGTCGACATCATCTGCAGAGAGTAGTCGGTGTTACCTGCAGAGAGTAGTCAGCGTTACCTGCAGAGAGTAGTCGGTGTTACTTGCAGAGAGTAGTCGACATCATCTGCAGAGAGTAGTCGGTGTTACCTGCAGAGAGTAGTCGGTGTTACCTGCAGAGAGTAGTCAGTGTTGTAGTCGGGGCCACCTACAGAGAGAAGTCGGTGTTTCGTGCAGAGCAAAGGCGGGGCTACTTGTAGAGAGATGGCAGAGAAAAGTCTACTTCACATTCCTAAAAAATAAAATGTCACCTGAAGAACGAAGTCGACGTCACCTGCAGGAAGGAGTCTTCTATTTTTTATCTGCAGAGAGAACTTAAGATCATTAACACAGAACGTTCGATATCAGCAGACACCAGCAGAGAAGTCTATGTCCTTGCAGAATGTACTCGACATCACCTGCACACAGAAGCTGATTACATCTGCGATTAGAAGGCGATGCCACCTCAGAAGATGTAGTCTTTGGCAACTGAAGGCAAGATTTTACCATCACTTGTAATGGAAGACAAGTCGACGTGAGCGGCAAAGATCATGTCATCTGCAAAGAAACAAGTCAATATTGAGAGAGAGAGAGAGAGAGAGAGAGAGAGAGAGCGACTAAATGTAAAAGAAATGAAGGAACGTAATCTTCCCTGGATATTTTGTCGTCTGTTTCCACTGTCGTGATAAGTCGATGTCACCTGCGAATAGATTTCCCGTCACCCGCAGATAGAGGCCGACGTCACGTGTAGAGAGAGTCGACGTCCCATTCACAATGAAATGGACATCATTTGCATCGGGAAATCAGTTTCACCTTCAAAAAGAAGTCGATGTTTCCAGCAAGCAGAAGTCGATGCCACCTTCAAGGAAGAAGTGGATGATGCCTGCAATTTTTATGACGTGACACCTGTTAGGAAAAAGAAGTAGAAGTAACCTGAAAAGTGAGGTAAGTTGATAACATAGTGACAGATATAGAGATAAATAAACATATCTATATCTATCTATATCTATTTATCTATCTATCTATCTATCTATCAATCAATCTATCTATCTATCTATCTATCTAGAGAGAGAGAAAGCCGTCGTTAGTAAAATGAAAGTAGTTAACATTACCTAAGTATATTGAAGTCTGCGTCACCTCCATCATGCAAATCGATCTTTTCTGATGAATAAAATAAATACTACAAGGCCCTACCTAAACTGTTTTCAGACAGACCAGTTATTACCTGGTGGACATAACTAGATCCTAGACAGACCAGTTATTACCTGGTGGACATAACTAGATCCTATCTCAGCTGTGCCTAGACCGACCAGTTATTACCTGGTGGACATAACTAGATCCTATCTCAGCTGTGCCTAGACAGACCAGTTATTACCTGGTGGACATAACTAGATCCTATCTCAGCTGTGCCTAGACAGACCAGTTATTACCTGGTGGACATAACTAGATCCTATCTCAGCTGTGCCTAGACAGACCAGTTATTACCTGGTGGACATAACTAGATCCTATCTCAGCTGTGCCTAGACAGACCAGTTATTACCTGGTGGACATAACTAGATCCTATCTCAGCTGTGCCTAGACAGACCAGTTATTACCTGGTGGACATACAGTAACTGGATTCTATCTCGGCTGTACGAACGTAACAGAGATTCTCTGAAAAATTTTCCTGGCAGTTGTCCTGAGGTCTTTTTTTTCCTGCGTTTTATATTCCTGGTTCTTATTGCCCCGGGGGATTTCTAGCACCAGGGTTCTTCTTCCCTCTGATATCTTACTACCTTCGGGGTCGTATACCCCGGAAGTCTTCTTTCACCCAGGGTCAGAGGAGCGCGTGCCCTCTCTCTACTCCTCCAACTCCTAATGATTCATTGAAGTTGTTGTTGGTGGTGGTTTTTAGTTTCCTGTTCTTTGAGGGACTCGGGCCCAGGTAATTGTTCAGTCAGTGGCGGAGTGGCGGAGGTAAAGGAGGGAGTAGTCTGACTAATATACTGTTGGATAGCTGCTTCACTTGGGAAGGAGCTTGCTGCCTTTTGAATGCAACATTCGTTGTAGGGAGTAACATCTTCCTTTCAATAAACGCGGACGATTGTGTCTACTAGGCAGTGAAGTTCGTCGTCGCAGAGGTAGTGGTCTTGCAGGGCGTCCAGTTGGTGGTCGGTGAGGGAAAAGATGTAAGCACTGGTCTTGGTGTCCATTGGTGGTATCATGGTGATGTGGTGCAAGGCGTCGGCAGGGTCTTGTTGGCGCTGTTCTGGTGTTGGTGGCAATGAAGAGGTTGTGGCAGGTACTGGTTTCTTCTTCTTTCTCTTCATTCGTGATGGTGAAGCAGCAGGTGACTGTGAAGCTAAAGGAGAGGCAGGACACTCTTCAATCTCGATTATTCCAGTGGTGATAGGGCAAGGGGGTGCTGGTCATCTTGTGGCAGAGATGGTGGTGGAGAGGGCAGAGGAGGCGGCAGAGCCGGGATGACAACATTGACTGCCTCTTCAAGGATGGAAAACGAGGCAGTTAGTTGTGGTGGAGCAGCAGAGAGATTAACATGGTGAGGGCTGTCCGGTTTTCTTGTACAACTGCAATCGCATATTGTCTGCATGCAATTTTGCGGTCCTGGGTGGTATTATCCTCATCAGCTGCACATCAACGTGGATGTTTGCGTCGATCTGGGGCGGGGGTAGATCCCTCCACTTGGCTGCCAGAAGAGCCGGTGACAGAGGCAGCTTCTGGGCCCTTACTCCCTCTTCTGATGGCACACTCCACTCTCTTCGCCTCCACCAAGGACTTTCCAACCTTCCTGAGGTTTGGCTTTTCGCAGATAGTAGTCAGCGTCACCTGCAGAGAGAAGTCGGCGTCACCTCCAGAGAGTAGTCAGCGTCACCCTGCAGAGAGTAGACAGCGTCACCTGCAGAGATAAGGCAGTGTCACTTGTAGAGAGAAGGTAGACAAAAGTCGACTTTCCATTCCGATAAAATGAGATGTCACCTGCAGAGAGAAGTCGAAGTCACCTGCAGGAAGAAGTGTATGATGCTGAATTTGCAGACAGAACTGAACATCACATAGATAGTGCTGTTGATATCATCAGAGACCAGCAGAAAGAAATCTACGTCACTTACAAAAAGTACTCGACATCACATGCACACAGAAGCTGATTACATCTGCGATTAGAATGTGATGCCACCTCAGCAAATTTAGACTTTGGCAAATGAAGACAAGAATTTCCCATCACTTGCAATGGGAGACAAGTCGATGTGAGCGGTAAAGATCATGTCATTTGCAAAGAAACAAAACTCGATATTGAGAGAGAGAGAGAGAGAGAGAGAGAGAGAGAGAGAGAGAGAGAGAGAGAGACTCAACGTTAAAGAAAAGAAAGAAGCAACTTTACCTGGAATTTTTACGCCGGGATAGTCTGCCGTGATACGTCGAGGTCACCTGCAAATTGAAGTTCCCCTCTACTGCAAAAAGAGGCCGACGTCACTTGTTGATAGAGTCGACTTTCACTACGGACTGAAGTGGACATCAGTTGCACAGAGAAATCAGCGTCACCTACAAAAAGAAGTCAATGTTCCGAGCAGGAAGAAGTGACACCACCTTCAAAGAAGTGTGTGTTGCCGTCAGGATCAACGACGCCTACAAGGAAAGTGAGTTGAAGTGACCTGAAAAGAGAGACAACTTGACATAGTGAAAGATATATAGATAAATACACACACACACACACACACACACACACACACACACACACACACACACACACACACACACACACACACAGATTTAACGGTAACGGAAAGATGGCAGGAAACTTTACCTGATAATGTTGACGTCGATGTCACCTGCCGTGATATGTCGAGGTGAACAGCAAATAGAATTTCCCGTCTCGTATACAAACCGGCTGACGTCACGTGTAGAGAGAGCCAAACTGCACTACTGCATGAAGTGGAAATCACTTGCATAGAGAAATTAGCGTCACCTGCAGAAAGAAGTGGACATTCCTTGCAGGAAGAAGGTCACACCGCCTCTTGACAGCTGTTAACGTTACCTGCTTAGAGGAGTTTGTGTTACTTGTAAATGATGCCGGCGCCACCAGGAGAGAAGCCGACGTCACGTGCAAAGAGATGTCGACGTGTCGTTTAGAGAGAAGGTGACGTTTGCTGCAGACAGAAGTGGACGTCACCTGCAGAGAGAACCGACGATATATGAAGTGAGAACCCGACGTCATCCGCAGAGAGTAGTTGACGTCCATTGTAGAGAGAAGCCGATGGCATAACCTGGCCTGAAGCTGTACCACTTGACCTTCCCCGAGGTGGTGGTGGGTGGGGAAGGAGTAGTGGGGGGTGTGGAGGATGTGTGGGTGCCTGTGGTGGGCCTGGCAGGCTGGGAAGGACATGTTGCTCTGGCTGCTGCTCCACCCGAACTGCTCGTGGAAGCTTCGGCCAGGCCTTATATAGCTTTAGCAGACTAACTACCACCCGCCAGAAAATGGAACTAAACACCGCCCGGATACACATAAACTATGCACCTAAAAACCGCCCGAAAGCCATGAATCTCTGCCAAAAATCCAACAATGAAGAAAATGTGTCATGGAAAATACTGCTATGAATATGTTACCACTAAATTAACAGCAACAACAACAACAACAATTTAATAATAATAATAATAATAATAATAATAATAATAATAATAACAACAACAACAAAAACAACAGCAATAATAATAATAATAATAATAATAATAATTATAATAGTTGTATTAGTAGCAGTAGTAGTAGTAGTAGTAGTAGTAGTTGAAGTAGTAGCCTAGTAGTCTATATATCTATCTATAGCCCGACGCCCTAATCCGGCAAAGGGTGGCCGCAGACAAAACGCCTCCAAGTCGCTCTGTCACCCACCATTTGACTACCCTCCCCCCAACTCACCCCCCCTCCCTCATATACCTCTCAACTCCATCCCTCCACCTCACCCTCGGTCTATCCCTCCCTCTCCCTCCCTCCACCTCCTCACCTACATACACCCTCTTAGTCAGTCTTTCATTCTCCATTCTCTCCACATGTCCAAACCACCTCAGTGTATTTCTCCTAATCTTCTCAACCACATCCACATCCACCCCACAACGTTCCTTCTCTTCTTCATTCGTCAACCTGTCCTTCCTTGTCACTCCTAGTAGTGGTAGGAAGAATAATACCAGTAGTGATCATGACAATAGTGATGATAGTGATTAGAGTGATCCCTGCAAAGAGAAGTTGACGTTTCCTCCGCAGAGTGGTAAGAGTTACCTGCAGAGAGTAGTCGCCGTCACCTGCAGAGAGTTGTCGGAGTCACCTGCAGAGAGCAGTGGGCGTCACCTGCAGAGAGAGACACCTGCAGAGAGCAGTGGGCGTCACCTGCAGAGAGATGTCGGCGTCACCTGCAGAGAGCAGTCGGCGTCACCTGCAGAGAAAAGGTGGTGTCACTTGTATAGAGAAGGCAGAGAAAAGTCGACTTCCCATTCCGAGAAAATGAGATGTCACCTGCAGAGAGAAGTCGAAGTCACCTGCAGGAAGAAGTCTATGATGCTGTAATTGCAGAGAGATCTCAGCATCACCTGCAAAGAGAGGTGGATATGATCAGAGACCAGAAGACAATGCAGCCTCCTAAGAAACAGTCAATGTCACCTTTAAAGAGGAATTCGATGTCAGTTGCAATGAAAGACAAGTCTATGTGAATGGAAAAGAAGTTTGTGTCAACTGGAAAGAGATATAAGGCAACTTTACGTGTGTGTGTGTATCTACGGGAGAGAGAGAGAGAGAGAGAGAGAGAGAGAGAGAGAGAGAGAGAGAGAGAGGAACTCAAGGTTAATGAAAAAGAAGAAGTCAACCTTGTCTGAAAGTACTGAATTTGGCGTCACCAGGCGAGATATGTGGATGTCATATCACAACGTCTTGCTGTAACGAGGTGCTTTTAAACGCAAAATGAAAGATAAACATTCGGGAGCCGAATGCTAATTGCCCGCCAGAATATGCTGTTGGCTAAGTCCAAGTTTTAGGCCGTATCTTGATATCCTGAAGGTTTCATGTCGTTACCTCAAGCCGTTCATTAGATATAATGGTGCTAAAGGCGGGCGACAAAAACTACTTGACATTTGGCAGCCATTTTGGTGACATTGGCCTTGACCGTCAGTCCCCATTATCTAATCCGTCCAAGATATTGTTCATATCTTGACACCCTGAAGGTTTCATGTTGATAGCTCAAGCTGTTCAAGAAATATAATGGTGCTAAAGACGTGCAATAAAAACTAGTTGACCTTTGGCAGTCATTTTGGTGACCTTGACCCTGACCCCGAGTGCCCATTTTCGAACTCGTCCAAGATATTGTTCATATCTTGACACCCTGAAGGTTTCATGTTGATAGCTCAAGCCGTTCATGAGATATAATGGGAACACACTCACACATACGCAAACACACACACACACACACACACACACACACACACACACACACACACACACACACACACACACACACACACACACAGGCAGGCAAAAAACATTATTTTTCTGCTTTCCAAAGGCGGGCGATAATAACATCGGTTGACAGCACGAGATGGCCCTGTAGGGGCGACTGAATTCCTGCTGTTGATGGGTTTGCTCGGACAGACACTGATGGGTTGCTCTACCACTACAACTTTCATATAACTACTGTATATATGGGGATATGGTATATGGTACTTTGCTATAGGGTCACATGCACCAAGTCCGTGCATGCACAGGGTAACTTGTGCACGAAGTAACCTATTTGACAACCCTGTTTGTGGGTATAACATTCTAAACAGGTAACTTCCTGAGACAGCCAGAGAGACAGTGTTGAGTACAGAAATCAAATTGTCCTTGTGTCCATCATAGGAAATCACCTATATATGGAGTATATGCCCAAAGGCAAGAGTTGTGGTATCAGGTACTTTAGTGCATAGTTTAATTCATGCACAAACTTGTTGCAGGTGACCGTCTTCATGATTTGAGACTGACGGGTTCCTACTCACCATCATCTTCGTCATTATCATAATTACCCGGATCATCATTATCATCATCATTATCACAGATGATGATTGTAGTTGTTGTTGTTGGGCCATCCCAGTGTGTCTGACAGAGTAGACCCATTAACCACTGGCAAACAACCACCCCTGCATGGCCTTCCTGTGCAGTGAACCTATGTTCCCTTGCCACCTATAGCACCTTGCCACAGCCAGGCGGGGGGAAGTGTTGGTTTGGTTCCTGGATGGACTGCACATTTGCCTTTCTCCATCCAGTTAATAGGGGCCCCATAATAGACTCCACATCTCCCCGTTATTTAGTTATATGGATACCACCAGCATTGTTAATATTTTCCTGTGTTAAAGAAAACAATTAGGATTTTCACTCAATGTAGAGCCACCAGAAGAAGCTAAAGAAGACAGCTCTGAGGGTAGGGCCGCTGAATGTGGGGAGTATGACTAAGACAGGAGGGCAAGGTGGCTGACGTGATGGACAGAAGAAAAGTGGGAATATGGTGTATACAAGAAACAAGGTGGAAAGGAAACAGGGTACCTGACATCAGAACAGGGTGTAAGCTCCTCTATTGCACAGCGGAGCAAATGCGCAAGAAAGAAACGGTGTTGCAGTCATCTTGGATAAGAATTGGAAAAAAGGGCTGGTGGATGTGGGAAGGAAAAGTGATCGGATAATAGCCTAGTGTGAAAATGGAACATGGCGGCTTGGTGCTAAATGTGGTTTGTGCCTTTGCACCACAGGTCGGGTGTAGTGAGGGAGAAAAGGAGGAGTTCTGGAGGCATCTGGATGAAGTACTGGTAGGGGGTCCAGAAGGAGAAAAAGTTTTCACTGGAGGAGATCTGAATGGCCATGAGGCCAGGGAGAGGGGTGTGTTTTCTAGAATGCATGGTGGCTTCGGAAGTGGAGTGAAGATCGCAGAAGGAGAAAGTATGCAGTGATTGACTTCTCATTGGCAGCAGACATGGCTATTCTAAATTCTTTCTTTAAAAAGCCTGAATATCAAATTATCTTTTACAAAATGGACAAGGGGAGAGTCAAATTGATTCTCTGCTATGTAGAAGGAACCACATGAAAGAAATTGTGTGAATTGTAAAGTGATAATGACGAGAGTGTATCGGCTCAACATCGGCTGGTAGCGGTGGATTGCGAAGTCATAGGCGAGAGAAAAGGGAAACAACAGGGAAATGCAAAAATTAAATGGTAGAAGTTGAAAGAGGAGGAGGGAAAGAATGAGTTGAGAACTAGCGTCCTGAGAGAAATAACATAAGAAGAGAATGTAAATGTGTGGTGCGATAAAAACAGCAGGATAGTTAAGCAGGGGGGGGGGGGGAAGAACTGTTGGACAAAATGTTTGGAAAAAGCTACCCACATGAAAGGAAACATGGTGATGGAATGAGGAGGTACAGGAAAAGGTAAAAGAGAAGAAAGAGGCAAAGAAGAAATTTGATAGAACTGGGAATGAAGAAGATAAAGAGATACTAAGAAACAGCCAGAAAAACGGTAGCAAGGGCAAAGGAAAGAGCAGTGGATCAGCACTACGAGGAATTGGAAACACCGGAAGGACAGAAGTTCTCTGCGTCGAGAAAATGAAGGAACAAGGGTGTAAAATATCTTACACATATAAAGCAGATAAAGGATGGTGGGGGTAGGGTACTGAGGGCAGAGGAGGGCATAAAAGGAAGGTGGAAAGAGTATTTCGAGAAGTCACTGAACGAGGGAAACGAGAGGAAAATTTTTGGAGATGCAACGCCAAATGAGAGGGAAACACCTGAAATTAGTAGGGAGGAAGTCAAAGCAGCACTGAAAAAGACGAAATATGGGAAGGCAGCGAGACTGATGAAATACCAACAGAGGCATGGAAAAGCTTGGGAGAAGATGGAGTAGATGTACTAGTAGGTTTAATGTAGAAGATATATCATCAGGAGAAAATACCGGAGGCCTGGCGAGGAAGTGTCACAGTACCGATTTACTGTAGAAGGAAAAAGGTGACATTCAGGATTGTGGGAACTATCGGGATATAAAGCTGATGTCACACAATGAAAGTATGGGAGAGAATAAGAGAAAAAAGGTTAAGTAAGGAAACAGAGACTGGTGAACAACAGTTCGGATTCATGCCAGGAAAAGGAACAACAGATGCAATCTTTGCAGTGTTTCAAATCCAGGAAAATTTTGAAGAGAAACAAAGCTGCATGTGATTTTTGTCGATTTGGAAAAAACGTATGATACTGTACCAAGGCAGGAAGTATGGAGATGTATGAGGGAGAAAGGCGTTTCAGAAAAGTATGTGCCACTGGTTAAAGATATTTATGACCAGGTGAGAACTCGGGTCAGTAGTGATGGTGTGACTGAGAAGCTTCCATAAAAAATTGGGCTACATCAGGGATCCTCGTCTAGTCCTTATATCTTCGATTTGATAATGGATGTTTTGGGGAGAGATACCACTGAAGAGGCTCCTTGGGTTATGCTGTTTGCAGATGATATTGTGCTGATAGAAGATAGATAGCACCAGGGAGGGAGTAGAACGGAAGTTGGAGGAGTGGAGGCAGAAAATGGTGAATAGAGTACTTAAAATTAACAGGAGAAGGACGGAATATCTATGGTTTAATGGAGCAGAAGAACAGACAGATGTGAGTCTGCTAGGAGAAAAGTTGGAAAGAGTTGGGACATTCAAGTATTTGGCCTCGAATACAACAGCTGACGGCGGATTGGATGCAGAAAATAATCAGAGGATACAGGCAGGATGGAGACTCTGGAAGGATATGTCAGGAGTGTTATGTGATAGATAAATCAGTGTAAGAGTGAAAAGAAAAGTATATAAAATGGTGGTAAGGCTTCCAATAATATACCGTTCGGAAACTTGGCCTATAAAGGAGTCTCAGGAGAGGAAGCTGGAGGTGGCGGAGATGCGGATGCTGAGATGGATGAGCGGGGTCACGAGAATGGGTAAGATCAGGAATGAGAGAATCATGGGAACGATTAAGGTTGTGGAAATCTCAAAGAAGGTGCAGGAGAGGCGACTAAAATGGTAGGGACATGCAATGAGAAGGAATCAGGACTATGTGGGCAGAAGAGAGATGGAAGTGGAGGGTAGACGGAGAAAGGGTCGGCCCAGAAGACGATGGATGGACTTTATACAGCGAGATATGAGGAAGAAGAATATAGCAAAGGATGAACTGGGACATAGAGGAGAATGGAGAGTACTAGTCAGAAACAGCGACCCCATATAAACAAGGGCAAAGCTGTGGAAGAAGATAAATAGATTGATAGATAGATAGATGGGTGGATAGAGATAGATAGATATAGATATAGATAGACAGGTGGCTCAATCGGTAGAGAGGTGGCCTGCAGTCCTGACGGACCCAGGTTCGAATCCCGGCTGGGGCAGGGAACAGTTTAAGGATTTGAATTTCATTAAATCAGGCTTTACTGATCTACCAGAAGACCCGCCGACATGTCGTAAAAATACCCCCGCTAATACCAATACACCAGTCCTGCATGAGACAGCCCTAGCATGTATTCAATATGGACTGTGGGTGTTAGCGCCGAAGTGGTGACATGTAGAGGTGTATGGTATGTAGGAGGACTGCTGGGCCTTGATAGCAGGCTGTGAAGCCTATGCCCTGAGTCGGACACAAATAAAAAAAAAAAAAAAAAAAAAAAAAAAAAGATAGATAGATAGACAGACAGACAGATAGAAAGATAGATAGATAGATATAGATATACATATACATATAGATATATATCTATATATATAGATACAGATATAGATGTGTGTGTGTGTGTGTGTGTGTGTGTAATTTATTTATTTATATGAAGTCCTTCTACAATAACTGAAATAGTGAAATTGTTGAATAGCGAAAGAAAAATTATAAATATCGGTCACAATATTTCTCTGTTCCACAATCCTCCCATCATCAGACAGAAGTAAATGCTACTCCGATTAACTAACCCAATTATGAAATATATAAGGGTGCCAACACGTTTTACGACGGTGGTATAAAGCTTCAATAATGGTTGAATACATGGGATGTTGTAATCGATGTTTACAGATGACTGGACTGTAACATCAAGCTCTCATTGCACCCCACAAAACCGAGTCAAGTATATCTTAATTTAGCTGTAACCACAATAATGTGTTAGTTCAGTGGAGTGGTTGGGTACTGTTGAATAACTGCATTACGAGAGGTAGTGCTTGTTGGCAGCAGGCTGATTCATGTGTTTACCCTTGTCCGTGATGTTAGCGCGTGTGTTATCACGTGTCCGTTCGTGTTAATAGCTTAACGTTGATGGCATACCTTCTCATTAAGTGTGATGTGCTTAGGAGTGTATCTGAGGGCAACGAACAGATCTATATCGCATAGCACATCCTACTTACGCTTTCTTCCTGAGTTCAGAAAAATAGTGGTCTGTGTGGCTGTGACGGCAGATGGTGTGATGCAACACCATGACAATATGAGAAAGCATATATAGAATCAGTGAGACTACCAGAGTTGATGGCATGATTATATTGGTTCATTTCATATTGAAAGGCCTTGTAAATGCCTCAGGTGTCAGCCTTGTTCGCATGGTAGCGCCTCTCCATGCTGCATGATCTCAGGCAGAATTACTGTTTACTTACTTAACCCCGAAGTGCTACGACTCAAAATGAAATAGAAATCAGTCTGATGAGGACTGTTTTATCTCTGATCTCAAGAAGATATAGCTAGGAGAAATGTGTAGCACCGGCTGAAAAATTGTCACCCACAGAACACAATAATGAAAAATACGGCCCGATAAACTAAGTTAGAGCATTATTACCAGAAAAAAAAATCGGAGTAAAAATCTCGTGACACTGCGGACCAAAAAGCACAATTAGTTTCAGGCCGAAACTCTGGATAAATTCGGTCGTTTTAATTTGAGTTTTATATGGGATTTTATATGATTCTTACACCTTGCCTTCAGTTCCCCAGTCCCTCACCTTCCTCCCACCTTTGGTGCCAAAGTAAGGATGTAAAAGAGATGAGACAGAGGGAGAGGCGACGAATGGAGTAGGTTCGAGCTCCACTGAATTCCACTGAATTTGTTGGACAGACACCAACAAAATAATAACTGTCCATTCCCAGACCAACACCATATCACTTACCGTCACTATTTTCTCTGTTAACTCCTTTGACATACGGCTGCCCTGCCCTCCTCGATCGCCCCCCCTTCCCTTTTCAAACAAACATCATTACATTTAACACTTAACTGCACAAGATATTTTTCTACTTTCTTTGGCGTGTATCATTCCTATTTTCTTACAAAAAAAAAAAAAAAGAGAGAGATGGATGGGGTGTAAGGGGTCGTCAGGAGTAGGAAATTATGTAATGAAATTACGTAATGTTAGAAAGTGAGTATGCCACCCATTTTGTCTAAAGCTCTTGACCCCTCAAGCCTACAGAATACCACCTCAAGTATAATTCTACCACAACAGACAATCATTTAGCATAGCCTCAACAAACGGACTCTGGGAGCAACCGGCTGAGGTGGCCAGTTTCCTGCAGTGCACTGGGTTCAGGTCCAGATGAACAGGAGATTGCACTGACAACAGCAGCTACCTATTTTTCACGTCTATGCCTTGTATCTGTCTTGCCCTCCTACTAACGCCCTTACAACTTTACCCTTTACAGAGGGAAGGTGTGAAGGAAGGTCATGGAAGGTGTGGAGGGAAAGGGTACTGCGAGGAGTGGTTATAGTGTGACGGAGGAAGGGAGTGCAGTTCTGTGGGTGTTGAGGGAGACGATGGTGTGATATGGTGGTGGAGTTGTAGTGTGGTGGAGGCTGTGTAGTCCCCTGGTGGTGGAGAGAAGTGTTGGGGTGATATGGTGGTGGAGTTATGGAGTGACTGAGGGAGGGTGTTTGGTCCTGTGATAGTAGAGAGAGGTGATTTTTTTTTTTTTTTTTTTATGTTTCCGACTCTGGGCATAGGCTTCACAGCCTTCTATCAAGGCCCAGCAGTCCTCCTACATACCACACACCTCTACATGTCACCACTTCGGCGCTAACACCCACCGTCCATATTGAATACATGCTAGGGCTGTCTCATACAGGACTGGTGTATTGGTATTAGCGGGGGTATTTTTACGACATGTCGGCGGGTCTTCTGGTAGATCAGTAAAGCCTGATTTAATGAAATTCAAATCCTTAAACTATTCCCTGCCCCAGCCGGGATTCGAACCTGGGTCCGTTAGGACTGCAGGCCACCTCTTTACCGATTGAGCCACCGCCTCCCCCCAAAGTGATATGATGGAGTGATATGGTGGTGGAGGGAAGTGATGGAGTGATGGTAGTGAAGTTATGCTGTGGTGGAGGTAGGTAGTGCAGTCCTGTGGCAGTAGAGGGAAGTGATGGAGTGATATGGTGGTGGAGGGAAGTGATGGAGTGATATGGCGATGGAGGGAGGTGATGGAGTGATATGGTGGTGGAGGGACAGAAGGGTAGTATAAGGAGGGATAGTGGAGGGAATATAAAATACTATAATGAAAACGTACTTCGCAGTGAGAGTGAAGCTATGATGTTAAGGGAACGAGTGCAATGCTTTCGAGACTGAAGATGTCACCGTACTGATTTGATGACCCCTTTTTTTGTCTGGTTACCATCAAGCAACTGCGTAAAATTTTGTTGCAAACTCACGGTCCATTAACTTAGCAAAAGTGTCTCCCTTGAAATGCAGGTAAATCTCACGTGAGGATTATAAATATGGGTCTGAAAATCAGCCTGTAAATTACAGGCAATGTTTTAATGACAGGTGGCAGCAGCAGCGTAATATTTACATACAAACTGCCGCCTCCAGCCCCAACACCCGCCTACCTTCGTCTCACACAGCTTGATTATGGGGTTGTAAAAGTGGACTAAATTGTTAGGGGTATGAGACTGGTAATGGAGAGAGAGAGATAGATAGATAGATAGATAGATAGATAGATAGAGAGAGAGAGAGAGAGAGAGAGAGAGAGAGAGAGAGAGAGAGAGAGAGAAAGAGAGAGAGAGAGAGAGAGAGAGAGAGAACAGGCAGAAAGACAAACAGACAGACAGATAAAAGAGACAGTGTCATAGAAAAATATAAACTCTACTAGAAATCACACACACACACACACACACACACACACACACACACACAATTCTGTCTCTCTCTCTCTCTCTGATAAAGGCAGAGGCAGTGAAGTAATTGCAACTGGTGTCTCGGGTACATCACGCCTGTCCCTCATCACTGTAGGTGTGATGGCGGCGGGGAGTGGAGGGGGAGGAAAGGATGGATGGATGGAGGGGAACTAGGAAGTCTGGAGTGGAGGGGAGGGGACTGAGTAAGGGGAAGGGACGATAGCATTTGAAGGTGGGGGAAGGACTGGAGACTGACTGAGAATGAAGATATGGGTATGAAGGGCGGGGGGGGGGGGGGGAGGACAGGAGTGGGATGTTGTAAGGGAAAGGGTAGGTATGTGGATTCAATGGGAGTGAGGGAAAAAAAGGCAGAAGAACAAAGCCTAAATATTAACAACTTGCACAGAGGTAAGACGTGTCAAAAATTTAGAGGAAAATTGTCTATGAGTCATATATAGCGAAAAGAAGGAGCACTAAATAGAAAATGTTTTGGAACTGAATTTATGTTTGAGACTATTCATATTTTTCAACCATTTCAGTGCAGTAAAAACAGCATAGTAATTTTACTTTATGGATTATGGCAGCCCCTGTCTGTCTGTTCCTGTAAACACATTTACCAATTTTATAATCCTTCGTTCAAGGTTCGCTATCCAAGATTTCCACCTCCAAACCAAATGTCTTTGTGTCGTATTCTAGGAAGCTCTTGAGATTTCAAAGCACCTTATCCTTAGCGATTTATTCTGCAACTTGAACCTCAGTCTCCTAGTGTATGTCACTGATGTAAACAGTATATATATATATATATATATATATATATATATATATATATATATATACAGTATATATATATATATATATATATATATCTATATATATATATATATATAGATAGATAGATAGATAGATAGATAGATAGATAGATAGATAGATAGATAGATAGATATATATATATATAGATAGATATATATATATAGATATATCCTGCAATAGCCAAATCATTATAATCTTATCATGAGTAACTTTTCCAATATATATTCTGAAACATACTTCTCACTCGAAGATAACACTATTCTGCTACCGCCAGAAGATTTTTTCTTTGCCTAGCAATGGCCTTTCGCTGTCCAAATTTTAATGTTATACACTCCATTTTTTTTTTTTTTTTACTTGGCTACCACCCGAGTGTGTGTTAGGGCTCACAGTGTTGTTTATGAGCCTTCTTAACCACTGCGTCGTCTGCCGTCGATACTGCTGCTGCTGCTAGTACTTGCTTGAACATTCCAGCATTTACACAGACACACTCAAAGTTTACCTAAAACGTGTTCTCACACCCAGTCTGCCTCAAACCATTTGTTCCTCCACACACTTGCTCAGTTCTATAACAATAAGCTCATACTGCTTCCAAAGGGAACGATATTATTTCAAAAGCAACATTTTGCAGTCAGAACAGTGTGCACCAGTGAAGTATACGGGTAATCCTCTGTATCCTAGCATTTAGTGTGAACTTTCAGTGAAGAAATCAGCATGCAGAAATATATATATATATATATATATATATATATATATATATATATATATATATATATATATATATATATATATATATATATATATATATATATATATATATATATATATATATATATATATATATATATATATATATATATATATATATATATATATATATATATATATATATATATATATATATATATATATATATATATATATATATATATATATATATATATATATATATATATATATTTCTATTTACCAAAAAGTCTGAGAAACCTTTTTCTTAATTAAAGTGAAGCCTTCCAGTCTATCTTTTACACTGAAGAACCTCTGTGCTGTAAAATTTCTTTTATTAACAAGAATTTTAACAAATCACATATCATTCAGTTTCACCGACTCTTCCAGTGCGATCATAAAGACAGTATTCTTGTTTTTCTTGACCCATCTTGGAGCCACAGTAGCAAAGTGATTGCATGACCTTCTTGCGTTCTGCGTTGCCCGAGTCAATGGCCGGCATGTAGCCATGATGGCTAAGTGGTTGCATGACCTTACTGTATTCTGCGATTGCCTGAGTCAAGTGACCTGCATGTAAAGACCGTATGAAAAAGGTAGGTCCTGTCTTGCAGTAAAACCCAAAGACAGACTGAGAGATGGAAGAAGAAAGCAGAATAGGGAGATTGGGTTTGCAGACTGACTAGCGTTGGGTGAGACAGACTATTACCCAACAGGACAGAAGAGAAAAGAAATACGAGATGCCTTTGTCCTCCATTTTAATGTCAAAAGTTGTTTTGGATGAATATTATGATAATGACCCATTTTGCCCTTTCTTCCTCATTCTGTTTCTTTTGGTCTTTCTTTACCTGTATTGCTAATCCTGTTCTCTCTACCCATGTCTTTCCGGCTTTTTCATATATACTCCTCTCTTCTTCCTGCTTCCCAATGTTTGTTAGCTTTCCTCTCCCTCTCCGACAACTATTCACTTTTCCCATACATATAACTCGAGTATTTCAGTGGTCTATACAAAACAATACAGTTGAAGCCATACATTTTCACACAGCCAGCGTACACATTTAACACTTTGATCACTACACACATTTTCCCTGCCCGTGTCCTCTTACTCCACGGGGCTTTGAATTTTGCGTTGGGTGGTAATCTGTGGATGTGACATTTAAAGCAGGCAGATCCGACATAAGCTGACGACCATTTGTTTACCGCGTAGGAGGAGGAAGCTGAAAGTTAATGTAAACAAAAGTAAAGTTATGGTGTTTGAGAGGAATGAAGTCACAGAGTGTGCAGTGAGGTTGGATGGTGAGGATATGGAGAATGTGAGTGCATTCAAGTACTTGGGTAGTGTGATGAGTAAGGATGGAACTTTGGGGGATGAAGTACGTGAAAGGGTACAGCAGGGAAGGAAGGTTGTTGGCACACTGAAAGCAGTGATGAGAAATAGGGAGGTGAGTATGGAAGTTAAGAAGTCACTGCATGATGGTATTGTGATCCCTACCCTGACGTATGGAAGCGAGGCGTGGACCTCGCAAGAGGGGAACAAGTCAAGAGTGAGAGCAGTGGAAATGAGTTACTTGAGAGGAGCATGTGGAGTGACATGGAGGGACAGGTTGACGAATGAAGAAGTGAAGGAACGTTGTGGGGTAGATGTGGATGTGGTTGAAAAGATTAGGAGAAATACACTGAGGTGGTTTGGACATGTGGAGAGGATGGAGAATGAAAGACTGACTAAGAGGGTGTATGTAGGTGAGGTGGAGGGAGGGAGAGGGAGGGGTAGACCGAGGATGAGGTGGAGGGATGGAGTTGAGAGGTATATGAGGGAGGGGGGGGTGAGTTGGGGGGAGGGGAGTCAAATGGTGGGTGACAGAGTGACTTGGAGGCGTTTTGTCTGCGGCCACCCTTTGAGGGATTAGGGCGTCGGGCTATAGATAGATAGATAGATAGTTAATATTGCACCACACACTGACATGGGGCCTCACACTGACCCTTGTGTGTGTGTGTGTGTGTGTGTGTGTGTGTGTGTGTGTGTGTGTGTGTGTGTGTAAAATACTGTGTCCCAGAACAAGAACGTTTGTTGCGAATGTCAACATGAAAATACTATTATTTTTTAAAATCGATCTGTTGACATTTAAAACTAGAATGAAATTTTTATGAAAATACAAAGTATTTTGCAGTAACCTAAGGAAGTGATAGAGCTGACAACCAATATCTCGTCTCACGTGTTATCAAGATCATTACATACAGTACCATGATATAATAATGCTGTCTTTGCCTCTCCAGGTTTCCCCAGCCTCTTTTATTCCTGATTTCTATCTGTCTCCATCCGACATTCTTGCCCTGCATTTCAGTTTTATCTTCAGTCCTTTGCTTTTGCTGCCAATTCCTTTATTTACTTTCATCTTTTCTGAACAATGACTGATTTTGTTATTCCTACCTTAAGAGCTTTTTGTTCCGCTAATTTAGAAACAATCCCCATTAACCATTTAGCTTTCCTTGAACTACTCTAGTCTGATGGAAATCATTTGATGTAAGCAGGAATAACATTAAAGAAAGCCACCTTACGGACAAAATTAAATGACATGTGTTGAGGTTTGTGGTCATGTTTATCTGCCATCCAGGTAAAGAAACGGAATGCATCCACTTGACTGTCATCACTAAAGCTCACACGGTCGTCAGAACAGAGACCAACACAAAAAGTAAAACAGTGATGTTCAAATCTTAGTTTGTAAATGATGTTCCGTGAATTTACATTTAGTAATTTATAAACAGGTGACAAAATATATTTTTATAGTTCTCTATCAAATATATCATGATGTGAGGTTCAGCCATTTTTCTCCTGTGTGAAGGTGAAATGATAACACTTTTATGTAGCAATTACTGGATCAGTATATGAAATATGGTACAATAATAGATACCTAATTTTATTTCCTAATTGCAGATAGTTTTTGACCCCTTTTATATGCTACACATTACAGTTCAGTGCAACCATCATGGTGAGAATTAGCACATCACAAGCATGATGATATCCCCTACACATCACCAACCATGCACGTGTAGCTACGGTACGTTCAGTAATACCATCACACGTTGAGGGGTTCGAGCTAATGTAACGAGATTCCAACACCTCCAATCCACTTAAATATCACTTGATAAATGGTATCTGAAAAACAGTATCGAAACTGTGTAAGATTATCTTCTGAGACCAACTGCACATGACACCTGCTCAGAGTACGGTTTCTGAGACATTAATGAATTAACAGAAAATCACAGTCATGCACTACCTTATCATAGTAATTCTCATGCTTTATCATCTTTGTATTTACCCACCTCACCAACATCACAATAATTTTGATACAGTTTACAGTCTATTGCCATTCAAAAACTCTCACCCCACCCCAGCTTTCCCGATTTAATTTTCTTTTATCTCCCTCGTGACTGTTTTGAATTTTTTTGGTCATTTCCTCCCTCCCCCAGTCATCACGAGCTCCATCTTCACCAATATCACAGCTTTGCGAATCATCCCAAGATCCTCTTGTTTTGCACACTTTTCTTCAATATATTCTTTTATTCCTCTATCCTTGTCATTTTTCTAATATCCTCCACTCCCCGCTCTCCCCTGATAGGCCAGACCTGCAGCTTTACTGTAAACACAATAATGTGTTTCCCCGTACTCACATGTCAATAAATATCATAGATTCTTAATCTTTGAAATTGTTTATATATTCAGATAACTAGATTTCTTATTCACATCTGAAATATTATCTCCATAATTAAAAATAACTGAATTCCATCAAAATTCATACAAATATAATTACCCTCTTTATCAAGTCTTCGCGCCCCCCCCCCAGGCAGCCCTTCGTGCCCCCCTAGGGGGCACACCCCACAGGTTGGAAACCACTGCCATACACAATACCTGCTGATTAAATATAGATCTGGGATAACATTCACAAAATGTTTATTTGAAAACTGTTTGGTTTTATAAGAAAACCTGTTTCCCATTTTTTGTCCGACTGCAATACCGGTGTGTATGCTTCTGTTAAATAATAATACTTGTGTGTTGTTAGTATATATCTACAAACATCTATTATATTATAGCAGTAGCCGTGTGTCTGTGTGTGTGTATTTTGGGCAGCCGAAACTACACATTGAAATCGCACCAAAATTGGCACAAAAATTGCAAAAAAATCGCTGATGTGAAAAAACTTTGTCCCATCACAATTGAAAAACTTTTACTATATTTAGTGAGCGATCAAATTTTGACCAAAAAATGCTGCTCCTGGCGCCCGGTCAGTTGCCTTGGCCGAGTGGTTAATATCTCGGACTTGCGTGTGGACAACTTGGGTTCCATTCCTGAAGCTGCAAATAACACGATCAATTGGTTAGCTGCAAAAAATCCAAGTGACAATGTTAGACTAGAACAGCACATAAACGGACCATCATGGGCCCTTCAATGTCGCCTTGATGGCCAAAAGTGACAACGTTAGACTAGAACAGCATATAAACGTGACTCGGATTTTTTTTTTTTTTTAAATAATGAATGGAGGAAGGAAAAACAAAGGGAACAAAAATTAAGTCCATGTGCCTAATGGCATCCTTCATTCATAAAATATTTATAACAACTGGATTTGAATTGAAGCGGATTAAATGTTTGTGGGAAGCAACTCCCAGGAAGTGAATTCCAGAGAGAAGTAGTTCTGAGGATAAATGAATTTTGATATGCAGAGGTTCTGCATTGCGGGGTAGAGAGTGTGAGTTCATGGGCGCTCCCAGCTGCCCGCGTATTTCGGGAGAAAATGTGAAGGGGAGGCACAATTGAAGCCAGTTCGTCAGAGAACTTACAGTAAAAATATCAATAAAATAATGCTAAAGAAGTAACATCTCTAAGTACTGATAACGGAGGAAAGTCCTGCATTATGGCAGGATTATTGATTAATCTAATGGCTTTATTATGCATTTTCTCCAACTGCCTCAAAGCAACTGCTCCACATCCACTCCACAGTGGTGAACAGTATTCGATCTGACAACACACATGACTTTTGTATATTGTGGCCATCTGTTCGTCAGTGAAGAACTCCCGAACTCTGCACATAAGTCCCAATTTTTTGGAAGCATTTTTAGCAAGGAATTTAACATAAGCTGTCCAGCTTAGGTTGGGGTTTAGAGTAACACCTTGGATATCAATTGTAGTGGATATGGGAATACTGACATCATTTAAAATTATGTGAGAGTCTGAGGGATTCTTTCTATTGGAGAAATTAATGTATTTAGTTTTCTGAGCATTAAATGTGACCAGGTTTGTTTGTCCCCATTGATTAATTTTAGAAAGGTCCTGGTTCAGAGAAACTGCTGTGTTTATTTGGGAATTTATAATATCATATTGGGTAAAAGAGGTACTTAATGGGAAAGAACTATGAAGTGTTGAATCATCAGCATAAGAGTGTATTGGGTTGTGAGTGACGGAGATCATTTATTTGAATGAGAAAGGGGGTTGGCGCCAAAACTGATCCCTGAGATACGCCAGCATTTATGGAATGAAACTGAGAATAAATTCCATCTACCATGACCGGTATTTTTCTATTATGAAGGTAAGAAGAAATGAGAGGAACCAGTGATGCAAGGCCATAGTGTGATATCTTAGACAATAAGGCCTGGTGCCATACTCTGTCAAATGCTTTTGATATATCTAGTGCTACTGTGTGTGTTTCACCGTGTTGGTCTATTGTTTTGTTAATCTGATGGGTAAGAAGGCAAAGAATGTCTACAGTTGAACGTTCTTGTCTAAATCCATACTGCCAATCATTGATTAATTTATTGATTTCTAGATGCTTGATTATGTGTTTGTTAGCGTCTCAAAAACTTTACCGAGAATGAAAGATATTGCAATTGGTCTATAGTTTGATGGATCAGAAGTTGCCCCCTTTTTAGGAACAGGATGGATATTTGCTTCTTTCCAAGAGACTGGAAAACTTCAGGTACGGATGCATAAGCGGAAAAATTTTGTCAATAAAGGAGCCAACACAGAGGAGCAATTTTCAAGTACTACTGAAGGAATTTCATCTGGACCAGTAGCTTTGTCTGCTGAGAGATTCTGTAATACAGCTTGTAAGTATCTGGTGTGAATCATGAAACGAGGTATTTGAGGGGAATCAAAATCAAGTACAGCAATATTGTAATTTTCTGCATTTAGGGTTGAGTTTGTTGAAAAAATGTCAACAAGAAGTTTGGCTTTTCCATGTGGGTCACTTACTAGACTTATATTGGGGGACTGCTAAGGTGGAATGGAAGAGGAGGTAGTGGAGTTAGTTTTGAATGAATTAATTCATTCAAAACTAACTTCACTACCTCCTCTTGACCGAATATTTTGTTATCATTTGGGTTGTTTAGTGGTTTGTTAGCCTGTCTATGCAGAAAGTTTGATTTAGAAAGATTGATAATAGCTTTGGCATGGTTTCTGATATTTCTATAATAGTTAAAGGCTTCTTAGGTTTTGGTCCTTGTACAAGTGTTATAGGCTATTGTTTTATGTTTTGTTACTCTAGCACAATTGTGGTCAAACCATTTAGGAGAATTACATTTTTTTCTGTAACTATGATGGGGAATGAATGTTTCCATGCCGACTTTAATGAAATCCTGTATGTGGCCCAATGTGGAATTTACATCTTGGGAGAAAAAGGAGGTCCAAGGAACATCCATGAAAAAATTATGGAGTCCCTCCCAATCTGCCCTGTCGTAGTGCCAATTAGTCACCACGACCTGTTCAGAGCAGGAGGGTGTGGTAGGTGTTAAACTGGTGGCTTGAATCAGACAATGATCCGAGGATCCGAGAGGGGCCTTCACTTCGACACTATAATTATCTGAATTGGTTGTTAGAAACAAGTCCAATAGGTGGGGATTTTGATCGGGGTTGTCTGGTACACGGGTGGGTTGACTGACTAACTGGGTGAGATTAAATGAGTCTGCAAGCAGCTCACATTCAAGACCAGAGTCATCAGTTCTGGCTGAATAAGTGAGCCATTTAACATTATGGACATTAAAATCAAACAGAATAGTAATTTTTGATCCAGTATTAATGCTGAGGACACTTCGTTGTGAAGACAGAGAGTCAAATAGACTCGGCTTTGGAGGGGCATTAGGGGAACGATAAACACAACGGAAATACTTAATTTTACCAAAAGAATTTAATTTGTATATGGAATAGTCGAAATATGGACAATTAAATTTAGTAATCCCCTCCAGGACAATTTCTGAAATAGCAAGGCAACATACGCCTCCTATGAGTCTGAAATTCTGAACCAAGATACAACCAGGAAAATTAAATCTAGCTAAATCAGAGGTGGAGCTTACTTGTGTCTCTGTCAGAAATAGCAGATCAGAGGATTCAAACTGGAGGAAATTTTGAAGAGTTGATGTTGGAGTGAAGTCCCCTAATATTGCAAAAGAAAATTTTACTGCACTGACAAGCAGATTTAGGGCGCCGCAACACTGGAGGTGGCACAGTGGCTTGATGACGAACGGGAGGGCCCTGTGCAAACGACCCAGCCCTGCCGGTGGTGGTCACCCGAGAAACCACCGCACTAATTCCCAGTATAGCAGCAGCCATGGTTCTTTTTATGGGGGGGGGGGGAGAGCAGGGATGTGTTGTGAAATGTGTATGGATATGTAATGACAAGATTGGTGTTTTATGGAGAGAGGATAGCTGGTTTAAGGCAATGTGATATAATGTGGATGTTTGTGTCGTGTAAAGAGGGCAGCCTGATGCCCTCTGATGTTTGAGGCAGAGAGATGTGTAACCAGCTACCAAGGTCGAGGAAAGAAAATGGAATCCAGGCTATTCCCTGAGTCTCCCGTTACCTTGGCGGTAGTACTTCCCTGGCCGGGGCTGCATACCCCTACTACACCTGTCCCCTTCTTTCGATAAGGAGTAAGGCGTTGTCTCTAGGTAGAGGACTTTGGTTTAGAGGGTGTAGCACTTTATGACCGGATGCCCTTCCTGCTGTCTACCAGCTACCCTTGGGTGAACTCTAACCTCCGACCCTTCGGTCAGAGCGGAGCGCCCTAACTCTCTGAGCCACGGCTGCTCTTGCATCCATTATACACCTGGAAAAAGTAAGGGGCGAAAAATCAAGTTACCTGGTGAAAGATTTAAGCATAAATAATGAAATACATAAAAAACAAAAACGAAATTAGTACATAAGTAATTCATAAAAACATCAATCAGATTCCTGGTCTTTTATTGCCCCATTAGTCAGCTTCCTCCATCTTCTCTCCATTTCATCCCAGATATAGGGATTCTTGGTCAGTGTATTTTGCTGAGTGTACATTTGGCGACATAGCTTGCGTAAGACCCCAGATGATGGTTCACAGGTGAAGGTGAGGGTACGGGTAAGGAGACCAAGCAATTACACTAACGGAGTTACCACCACTTTGGGACCAGCAAACCTAACATAAACAGCCTTCCTCTTCACTCTTCCTCTTCCTCCCCCTTACTCCTTTCTTTTCCTCTGCTCTATTCCTTCTCACCTCTCTTTCCCATCTTCCTTTCTCATCTCCATTGCTCTTTCCCTTTTATTTCTTCCGTATTCTTCCTGCTTTTCTTCCATCTTTCATTTCATTTTCCTTCCTCTTCCTTTTCTTCTCTTATTCTTAATTCCGATTCTCACCTCCCCTTCCCTTTTCTTTTTTCATTTCTTCCATTCTTTTTCCCCCTCTCTTCCCCTTTCTTTCCTCCTGTCATTTTTTTTGCTTGTCCAGTGTCCTTATATATCTTTATTACAACAACCTCTTCATCCTCTTACCCACCTCTTTTGTACTCTCCCTTCTTTCCTCCTCGTCTTCAGCCTTCCTTCACGATTAACTTGTTTTCCTTCTGCCTATCTTCCTACCTTGTTTCTTTGTTCTCCTTTGCATCCTTCCTCGTGCGCTATGTAGTTCTTCCACCCGTTTAACCTCCTCCCTCTTTCTTCCTCTCCTTCTGGTTGCATCTCTGTCTAATTCACTCAGATACTGGTTACGTTTGTATGTCGCTTCCGTTTAGGCTCTTCGTCGTTTGTATGTTTTTTTTTTTTTTTTTTTTTGGGGGGGAGGGGCTTCTTTGTGCCTGTGTCTGTCAGTGTGTCTATTTGTAATTCTGTCTGCTGTTATGGACGACCACTGTTCGTCTTCTAGACAGTCTTCCATCCATTCATCTGTGACCTTAGCTGTAAATCTTGCCACATCCACTCATACGCTGATACTCCATTCTTCACTTTTCCACGGGGTTGTAACACCGTCCACCCCACAGTCTCGCCATAGACCATCACTAGACCATCTTTCCTTCAACAACAATAATCTGTCAGTGTACTTACTCTTTTTTTTTTTTTTTAATCCATCTATCAAAAATGATAGATGTTGCGTGTGTAAAAGTAACTGGCGAAATTAATACGTGCCGTGAACCAGTGTCGTGCATGCTTTAAATCCACTCACTTGCTGAGTTGTACGGGACCGCCATTAACCTCCTTACGGGGTACAGTACATACCGTATGTGTAGGGCAGCTAACCACATACTACACTTCCAAATCGGGTGGAGTCATTTGTCCTACCGACTTCTCGTTATTCATTCTCTCTCTCTCTCTCTCTCTCTCTCTCTCTCTCTCTCTCCAAGATACACATAAATACACTCACCTCCCTCCCCCCCGAAAAAAAAAAAAAAAACTTATTGCCAAAGTTGAAGCCAAGTATTGCATCCCAAATTAAGCCTCCCAGCCTCAGCATTGTGCGAGATATTGGCCGTAAAGGAAAGCACGCAAACAAATCCATAAAGTGACCGTGTGGCAACAGAGGAGATTAGAGAGAGAGAGAGAGAGAGAGAGAGAGAGAGAGACCGTCACTCTGATATGGGTAATAGCTGTCAACCTAATAAAGGAAGTTTACAACAGCGCGGGGACTTTGTTTGTCCCAGTGGTGTGACATCTACCGGAATACCAGCTTTGAAAGCACCTTATTAAGTTCTCAGCTTGTTGATCAGTTCCCTTGGCCTGAGGCGGTACGAACAGCCTTCAGCCTCTCCATTTCACACATACGACACACGCCTCAGGGCAAGAGTTATGGTTGTGCTGTTATTTTCTATGGATGGGAATTAGGAATGGGATGATGATTATGATGATACTGAAGATGATGGTGATAATGGTAATTATTTGCTGGCAAGAATGGGATCTAAATCAATATACAATTCCATTCTTTTTGACACCACGTAATAGTTTAGAAATTACTAAAAGTATTAACAACAACTGAACCATATTTAATGACATTTTTATTTATTGCATCAGCACTTCTCATACAGAAAGAGAGGTATTATTTACTTTGGTGTGTGTGTGTGTGTGTGTGTGTGTGTGTGTGTGTGTGTGAGAGAGAGAGAGAGAGAGAGAGAGAGAGAGAGAGAGAGAGAGAGAGAGCAAAATTACATTTGATCCGACTTCGGCCAGACTAAGTGTAAATGATGAGAGTTCTGCCAGGGCTTTGCCTACTGTTTCTGGAAACAGCAAGTCAGTGGTCAGGGTGACAGGACACGACCAACTTTAACATATATTAGATGAGCCAAAGGTTAAGGTAATATATATATATATATATATATATATATATATATATATATATATATATATATATATATATATATACATATATATATATATATATATATATATATATATATATATATATATATATATATATATATATATATATATATATATATATATATATATATAATGTATCCGACTCTGGGCATAGGCTTCACAGCCTACTATCAAGGCCCAGCAGTCTTCCTACATACCATACGCCTCTATATGTCACCACTTCGGCTCTAACACCCACCGTCCATATTGAATACTGTACATGCTAGGGCTGTCTCATACAGGACTGGTGTATTGCTATTAGCGAGGGTATTTTTACGATATGTCGGCGGGTCTTCTGGTAGATCAGTAAAGTCTGATTTAATTGATTTCAAATCCTTAAACTGCTCCCTGCCCCAGCGGGGTTTGAACCTGGGTCCGTGAGGACTGCAGGCCACCTCTCTACTGCTTGACCCACCGCCTAAGGTAATAAGGCAAAGTCAAGATTTTTTTTCTTGTCACTCAAAGAATTTCGTTTCAATGTGGATCAGATTTATTGAATGGCTTAAAGGTCAGGCATGAATGAGGAATTTAATTTGGAGAACAACAGGGTTAAGGTAAAGGCCTCAGGGCGTGATTTGTTTTAAAAGTTTTAATTCAATTTGAACCATATTTAGGAGAAGGATTGACGGTCAGGCAAAGATGATGTATTACCGATTTGGCAACCATTTGTTGAACTAATAGGTAACACGAAAGAGTCAAATGGTCGACCCGTAGACCAACTGTAGGTAGGGAGTGTTGCACTCTGTGAGTGCTCCATCTCTTTAAAGTCAGGTGTTCATTTATGGTATTATCTCTTTCTGTGAAATGAACGAGAACAAACACAGCCAACTGTAGTTAACACCTCAGATCACTTCTTTCTACCATTCACCCTAATTTACGGTTGGTCATAATGTGAAAGAAAACGTTGGGAGAAATACATTAAGGTGGTTTGGCGATGATGAGTGAATGGAAAGCGAGAGAATAGCGAGGACAGCGTATGTGAGTGAGGTGGAGGGGGGGAAGAAGGAGTGGGAGACCGAGGATAAGATGGAGGGATGGAGTGGAGAGGTATATGAGAGAGAGGTGTGTGAGCTGAGGGGAGGGCAGTGAAATGGCGAGGAATAGGACGAAGTGGGGACGATTTACTTGTGGTCAGCCCTTACGGGATTAAGGCGTCTGGCAATAGATAAACAGATAGTCATAAAGGAGTGATACTGACGACAATGACGAAGACGACGACGATGATGATGATGGTGATGATAAGATGTAATATGATGGTGATGATAAGATGTAATATGATGGTGATGATAAGATGTAAAAAGAGGATTGATTGATTTTTTTAATGTTTATTTATTTATTTTTTTTTTGGGGGGGAGGGGGAAAGAAACGGGCACAATATCCTACCTTTCCCGCGTCACACACACAAGACATATGGCTCAGGGTAAGAGTTATGGCTATGCTTCATATCTTTCATGGGAATTGGAGCTGGAGGGAAGATGATAATTTTTTGATGTGAAAACATCAGATATAACAAAACTACGTAATTTCCTCTCTAATGACGCAGTAATCAAGTACTAAACAGAAATCTTACAATGAACGGCAGGAACTCATTTGTTTTTTTTTATATATTTTAATTTTGTTTGCATACTACGTTGATTTTCTTCCTCAAGGCGTGAAAGGGTTACAAATCAACCACACAAGACACGTGCCTCAGGAAAAGAGTCGGCCCTGCTCCTGCAATTCATCATGGGTCCAACCACCACAGATTTTGCCTCAGGGGCAAGAGACAACGCTGAGGGAATCCTGATGGGGCCCACCACATGTGCCAAAATGTGTGTGTGTGTGTGTGTGTGTGTGTGTGTGTGTGTGTGTGTGTGTGTGTGTGTGTGTGTGTGTGTGTGTGTTAATAGTGTAACCATAACTATTTGTGTATTGTTTTTGACAGGATTATATGTCTACAGGCTAATGGTCTTTTCCTTTGTTGCGTTACTCATATTTGATTGCTCTCCTTCTCCCTTTGTCTTTCTGCATCCCCTCTCTTTCTCTTCACCTCCTCTATCCCTTCCACTTGCATTTTCCTTTGATCTTTAACCTCTCCTTCCTCACCCCTACACTGCTTCTGTTAGCTCTCATCTTTATCCAGAGAACTTATATTGTTTACCTTCGTCGCAAAACACCAGGTATATGAGTGTAACCCAACTTTAGCTTGTTCTCAGTGTTCATGTCGGAGAAATTGGCAACAGACATTCACTGCACAATCTCTCCTTGTTTTCTCCAACTAATTTTATTCTCCTTAGTTCAGGCTTTTCTAAACGAAGAGTTTAGATGCAGCTTTCATTTACGCATTGATGACATGAATTCTCCCAAGAGTTTAAATTGCCTGGAGCAGTTACATCTCACCCCTTTCACGGTTTCATGGCGCCGCAGCTCACACAATCAACGAGCGAGCTCGTTTATGCTGTGGTTGGTGTACCAGACGATTATAGTTTAGATGAGAATATTAGTTGTGTTGCGATTCGTGTACGTTCCATCAAACTGTTATATTATTAACAGAAAGCAAGAACAATTATAACACGTATCATCGGAGTTAAAGGGATGAAAGTTTATCTTGCCAAACAAACTGGTACAGTCGCTACAAAGACTCCTAAGCTGACGAACGTACTGGTCTTAGTTTGACGGGCTTAGTGGGTCCCCTTAGAAAGTTTTGTTCATATACTGACTGATATACAAAACTACATAACAACCCTAATGACAATAGAATATTCTGGTCAACTTTCAATTCGTTCAATAATACCTTTAACAAGTCATCATCCATTCCCCTACTAAAATCTCCAGATGGCAACATTACAAATGACCCGCGTGGGAAAGTAGATATCTCTGCCAGTACATTTGCCAGAAATTTTACCTTAGAGGAAGCCAGCCAAATGACCCAACACTAGAACTTGACTCTCCCGACATTGTTCCACTTAAAATACAGACAAGATACGTGAAACCCATCCTAGACAATTTACCTACCAACAAAGCTCCAGGCCCAGTTGGAATTCCGCCAATTGTTTTGAAAAAGTGTTCCCCAGAACTTGCCTGTTCTTGCAAAATTATTCAGACTATGCATACGTACATCTTCATTCCCTAATTCATGGAAAGAAGCCAATATCCACCCAATTCCAAAGAAAGGAAGTCCTCTGACCCCTCTGATTACAGACCAATTGCTGTCACATTTTCTCTTGGTAAGGTTTTTGAAACTGTAATTAATAAGCACATAGTTAAACATTTTGAATCCAACAACTTAATTAGTGATAGACAATATGATTTTCGCCAAGAGAGATCCACCATTGACATACTCAATCTCCTGACTCATACCATCCATCAATCGGTTGATATACATGGTGAAACTCATGCAGCAGCCCTGGATATTTCTAAAGCTTTCGACAGAGTGTGGCACCGTTCCCTGTTGTCCAAAATCCCTTGCTATGGACTAAACTCTTTTGTTCCTTTGATTTCCTCATATCTCAGCAATAGAAAAATAAGAGCAAAAGTAGATGATGTATATTCCACTTTCCACTCAGTTAACGCTGGCGTGCTGCAGGGATCAGTTCTGGTACCAACCCTGTTCCTCGTTCATATTAATGATCTCTTATTTGTCACCCACAATCCCATCCATTCATATGGAGATGACAACACTTCATAGTTCATTCACACTCAGACTTCCATTTACAAAGTCTGATATCTCTAACTCTCAACTCAGTATAGCCATCTCTTTAAATCAAGACTTATCCATGAATGGGAACAAAATAACCTTGTCTCATTTAATGCTAGTAAAACTAAATATATACAATTTACTAATAGACAGGTATTGCCAGATTCGTACATTACCTTCAGTGCTACTAATATTCCCATTTCCAAAAGTACTGAAATTCTCGGCGTCTCGCTTAACAATGCCCTCAGCTGGACCTCTCATGTTAGATCATTTGCTAAAACTGTCTCAAAGAAACTTGGATTATTGTGCAGAGTCCGTAACTTCTTCACTGACGAGCAGTTAGTAATAATTTATAAGAGTCATGTGCACTCTCAGCTTGAATACTGCTCACCCTTGTGGAATGGATGTGGAGAGGTTGCATTAAAACAAGTAGACAAAATTCAGGACGAAGCTGTTAGAATTATTAATAACTCTGCTATTACTAATAAACTACCTCCCCTACAAGTAAGAAGGAATGTTGCCTCCCTTACGTTTTTTACAAATATTTCCATAGCAAATGTTCAGACGAAGTTGCGTCCATTGTGCCACCTCTCCATGCCTTCCCTCGTGCTTCTCGGGCATCTGGTAGCGCTCATTACTGGAATGTCACTCAGCCATACTGCAGAACTTCTGCCTACCAGAATTCTTTCATTCCCCGAACTGTATCTCTCTGGAACTCGCTTCCCCAGAGTTGTTTCCCTCCAAACTTCAACTTACTGCTGTTCAAGTCTAACTGTTACAGATATTTTATGAACAGAGGACACCAGTAAACTGGTGCATGGATTTTTTTTTTTTTTTACTCATTTGTTTTTCCTTCCCCTGTTATATTATTAAAAAAAAAAAATGTACGTACAGTACAATGCCCGTCTGTTTAACCCGTTATGTCCACTCTTTACTTATTTTTCTCCACAGTTATTATCCTAGCTCATCCTGCTTACTAGTTCACTGTCTCTCCACACGTTTGAGCTCATATGTCGCCATCTGTCCTCCGCCACTCCACATCTTTGTGCTCAGATTACGCTTACTCCCCTCTGCCATTCCGCACGCTTGTGCTCATATGACTCTTCTCTGCGATTTTGCACATATGTGTTCAGATGTCGCTCACTCCTCTTTACCGTTACACACGTTTGTGTTCAGATGTCGCTTGCTCTTCTTTGCTACTCCAAACGTTTGTGCTCAGATGTCACTTAATTCTCGGTCATTCCGCACTTTTGTGCTGAGATGTTTATTCTTCTCTACTGCCCCACACGTCTGTCCTTTGATGATACTCCTCTCTACAACTCCACACGTTTCTGCTCAGACGTCACTTGCTCCTCTGTCATTCCCCAGGTTTCTGCTCAAATATCGCTTATTCTTTTCCCCCTTTTCCACATGTTTGTGCCTTGATGTCATGAGCATCTTTGTATAACCGTACTTATATACAGTGAACTGTTTCATTACTTTACTTCACCATTTACATAGTTCCAACCCATCGTACCCAGGTCTTACAAAACACCTAAGTCAGTCGTCAATAATCAGATGCAACACCTCACAGTAACTATATCATCAATATGGAATATTATAGGCAAATGCCTTCAAAGACCTGACCTGAACCCATCTGTACTGACCTAGAGGGTTGCAGTATCTAAAATGAAAGGAAAAAAAAAAAAAAAAAAAGCATCCTAAAGGACTGTATCTCACCTTCACAATCAATGCATCAGTAGACATATCTTTGGTCACAGGCTTACAAGGGAATGGCTTAAATATGTATATTCTGGATATTCCATAACTCATAAAATGACTGCAATAACTCCAAAAGTAACTTGGGTCTGAGCCCGGCAGAAACTGACTGGCATGGATCGTAACTGACCAGAGTGGGATTGATTGGACATAAAGTCTTCTGTGATGACTGAGTTTACTGTACAGTACCTGAAGATATCTGCCTGTTTGTCAACGTGTTGTGTAGCCTTATGCATGGCTGAGGACATAATACGAACTGAGAACATTCATGGTGACGGATCTGCCAATAAAATTTGATAATAAACATTTTATTATAAAAAAGAAAGTAAACACAAGTCAGGGTGTCGCATACTTTACCTCGAATAAAATTTCAATACCGTAAAATTTGAAAAACCTTCGTGTGAACCAGTATTCAACTGAAAGGGACAAAGCCTTGTCACAAAGAGGAGCAGATAAGAGTGTAAGGGTTTGGTTTCTGGATGTATACCGCAGTTGCGTCTGCACCCAGTTAACAGTGGCAACATAGTAGGTTCCGCACCACTGTCATTTGGTTATGTGGTTACCAGGCAGCGTTCTAAATTATTTTCCGGGTTGCAGGAAACCTTTAGGCTTTTCACTCAATGTAGAGTCACCTTTGGAAGAAGTAGCGAGCATTACACCAAGTGACTGGATAATGATCGCCACCACCCGAGCTACACTTTATAAGTGCAAAATTCTTTATTAATCTCAGAGTTACTTGACTTCACACAAAAAAGTCTACCCAGTCAAGTATCAAATAACAGCGTCGCCACAGTGCTCGAATCCTGAAGCCTGGCCGTAAACGCTAGGAGAATGAATGTGAATGGCATTGGATGTGGTTACTTTTTCCTGTTTTCGGGCGCCAAGCCGCTGAAGTAATTAGGCCACAGCGAAATTGTGTAAAAACAATTTTATGTTTCATTATTTTTTATATATGTAGGAACGACACATATACAAATGTTAATATTTGTTACAGTTACAGTGACGATACAGATTCGAGGCTCCATCAAAGCGCCAATGATTTGATTCAGTGCCAGCAGTTCAAAGAGTATTGTACGCTGCGTCGGAGTTTTGTGGCATCTATTCTCATAACGATTTATAGAGCACATTACACCACAACATTCTCCTGTATTTTGTTTATATCGCTTTGAAATCGAAACAATTTACATCAATTTAACACCTGTAAATATTTCCAATAGTATAGGTGCAAAGAAGCCTCACATGTAATGCGTCCAGTACCTGATCTGAAAGATAGTGCAACAGAAATATTTACACCAAATACCGCAGCACCTGCCGTTGTACTCGAGCAACTTCTCAAAACAAACTACACTTACGACACCGTTAATAACAGGATGATTATAGGTGAAATTTATTCGGCTGTCACATGCCAAGCTTACTATAGCGAGTAAAACTGACAAAATATACTATACTACTTTAATTTTTGACACACAACTGTGCATATGGTATGGAAGGATGCGTTTCGTGTAATTAAAGGAAAATTATACCATGTGAATATCACAAAAGTGGAGGAAATAAGAGGTACGAATATATCAGTCTGTATGGCTTTTTTTATGGTGACGGATGCTTTCATTTTACTGCGTCCACAGGAGTGAAGTTGATGCAAATATAAAATTCCATCAAATAAAACATAATGCGACTCTCTCTCTCTCTCTCTCTCTCTCTCTCTCTCTCTCTCTCTCTCTCTCTCTTATTACCACTTAAGCCTCACTCTGGCCAACCTGTCACCAACCTGGCAGGCTGTGAATGAGGAGAGCAAGGTATGGCAAGAGAGATAAACGGGATGGGGAAAAAAAAAACAAATAGATCTGCAGGCCCGCACCTCTTACTTCTTGCTCAGGCATTAACTCCCTCTGTGATGGTCTCTTTCTCATTTGACGCTTGTTACCGCCAGACGCTATAACTGAGATGTGTAGGGGCAGCCACAGAAGACTACCTAGCTAGTGTGGAATGAGTTAAAGCAGTCTCTACATACCTGTGTAGGGCTATGAGATCTTTCAGTATGTATTCTCTTTATTTATTTATTGTTAATTTATTATTGCTAGTCAGGTAATTCAATGCAGAATAAAAGCTTACTATTAAGATGTAACTACAGTTTTATGGCAACCACAGATATGTAACAGTTGCATTACCAATATGTAACTACAGTTTTATGGCAACCACAGATATGTAACAGTTGCATTACCAATATGTAACTACAGTTTTATGGCAACCACAGATATGTAACAGTTGCATTACCAATATGTAACTACAGTTTTATGGCAACCACAGATATGTAACAGTTGCATTACCAATATGTAACTACAGTTTTATGGCAACCACAGATATGTAACAGTTGCATTACCAATATGTAACTACAGTTTTATGGCAACCACAGATATGTAACAGTTGCATTACCAATATGTAACTACAGTTTTATGGCAACCACAGATATGTAACAGTTGCATTACCAATATGTAACTACAGTTTTATGGCAACCACAGATATGTAACAGTTGCATTACCAATATGTAACTACAGTTTTATGGCAACCACAGATATGTAACAGTTGCATTACCAATATGTAACTACAGTTTTATGGCAACCACAGATATGTAACAGTTGCATTACCAATATGTAACTACAGTTTTATGGCCAACACAGTTATGTAATAGTTGCATTAACAATATGTAACTACAGTTTTATGGCAACCAGAATTATGTAACAGTTGCATTAACAAGATGTAACTACAGTTTTATTGCAACCACAATTATGTAACAGTTGCATTAACATAATGTTATGTTACACACTTCTGTAACAGGTCCATTAAAACAGTTCCTCCTTCAACATCTTTGGCGGAGGTATTTACTCGATATTTCCTTTTTCACTTAAATTAATCTATTTTTCTCAACTTAAGCCAGTATAAATATTTCACCATAATGATTTCCAGGAATGATTCTATACCTTATTTGAAAATTCTCTACCACTGTCTGCCACTGACGTGGGGGACTCCTTTGTCACAGAAAATGACAACGAGGTGGAAAGTTACCTCCAGTCTTTGTCCGTAGAGCCCGAAGGCACACCATCTTGATCATGTGATCCTGATAGCTGAGAATGAAACGGTGTTTCCCATCTCGCTGACTCTGCATGCCAGTCAAGTCGACCGACAAACAGACAGAACATCAAATTAAATAATAGTAATCCAGTCAAATGATACCATCCCACACACTAAGTTCACAGGGTTGATAATAATAATATTAATTGTAATAATAAATAGAGGGGCACTCAGTGAGCGCATCTCTCCGACAAACGCAAAGTAATTTCCAAACCACTCTTTATAATAGATTAGGTTTTCTCATCACTGATTAGGGTTTCGCAAAAAGTGTTACCGGATCCAGAATCTGTAATACGATTGGGATTGGTCCCAAAACTTAATCCATTGTTCACTGGGGCATGGGCTATCTCATTCATCATTCATTCATTGCCAGACGCCATGTATCCCAGACGGGGTGGCCAACGGCACAGAGCTAATTGTTTTACAGGGAGGGGCACTAATCCTCCACCAACCCCACTTGACACCCACCAAATTTGGTCCAAATCTTTCTTTTAGATTTTGAGCAATCCTGCTAACAGACAAACAAACAAACACAGGAGTGAAAACATCCTCTCCTTGTCGGATAATAATAATAATAATAATAATAATAATAATAATAATAACTTAGCGATGAAAATAATGTATGCTACCCAGTGACCAATGTTTGTTTTCTAACAGGAGCTCGTGAATTCATGTGTTGGAGACAATTGGCTTGACAAACACTGCCATGCGGACAGTTTTTTTTTTTTTTTTTCTCTCAGATGACATTCCTCATACAACTGAAGTAAAACGTAATTTAGGCTCTTAAGATGTTGACATTTTTCACTTGTCACCTCAAACAAGGCAGTTCTACCTCCTTGCCTACATCAACGATGAACTGCATGGGTCACATCGAACACATTTTCAGCGCAACGAATCTAGGCAGAGTTCAATTATTCAGCAGGTTTTGCACGGTGGTTCCTACAACTGTGACCTCAAGGATTTCGTATTTTCATAACAAACAATAGTCCTTCTCAGTATTCTTCATGTTAGGTCATTCAAGTTCATTAATACAAATAAGAATCTGTTCGTATTCACCTCCTGGCAACAAACTTGAAGAATTTTCTTCTTTGTTGTCCTCAGCACTTTGGCTACCAGATTTGTATATAATACACTCTTCTAATTGTCCATTGTACAGATTTTCAGAATATAATCTTACACACAAAGTAAAGAGAGTAGCACAGTGTTGCCAACTCCGAATTTCAAAACCCGCTAGACTGGGCCCCCCAAAACGCTAGATTTTGGCAAAAACCCGCTAGATTTTAAAATGATCTCTATTAATATAAAACATACTAAGAAAACGATAATTCACATTGAGAAACTAATCAAGAGTTAAATGTTTTATAATTCGATTATACAGGAAAAGCAATACCAGTGTTGCAACGAACAGCATATTTATGTTCGTTGCAACACTTTTCCTGTATAAGTTGCGGTTCCCTCAGAACAAGCCTGTCTCAATAATTCGATTATAATTAACTTGATTACAGCAAGAAAAAAATCATTAAAAAGTACTATTGCCTTCAAAATTCCTGGGACACATTAGTCAGTATCGAGATCTGGCTACAAACATGATTTTCCAATTGTATGGAAAAATTAAACATGGGAAGTACTTATTATCTCGTGCTGAACTTGGTCACCAATGCATTTAAAATGAGAATTCATGTGATTTCCAGACCTCGATAAATGAAGATGTGTTCTTGGAATACTGAAAGCAACAGTACATCCGTCACAATCTGTAAACTGACTCACTTGGGACAGTAACCGACTCGCCGACGCAGTATGACCGAAATGACAGGAAACGGACGTGAACATGAACCAATAAAAGTGAAATGAACGTAGGCAGTAGTGTAACATACATGCTTACGAGTGGGAGGCAGACTGATTACAAGTTCATTAATTCTACTAGTTGAATTTGTGAGATTGCAGGACAAATATATCCTTCCCATCCCTCTAGGAAACCGTCAGACGAGTATGCAATCACGCCAGATTTCCCGCTAGCCGCTAAATCAATATTTCACCAGCTAGACTACAAACAAAACCTCCAGATTTAACGGGAAAACCGCTAAATTGGCAACATTGGTAGCACGAGTACACCAACCCTCGCCTAACCTTCCGTAGTGCCCGGCTGATAACGGCCTCACAGTGTTGCCAAGCAGAAATCTTCAAAGGCGCTAAGCTCAATTTTAAAACGCGCTAAACTATAGGTAAACAGCTCAAATTTTCGCGCTAAATTGGACTTCAAAACGCGCTAGATATAGAAGAAAATCTAATATTTTTTGGCGCTAAATTATTATGAAAAGCACTAGATCTAGCGCCAAAAGCGCTAAGTTGGCAACTCTGCGGCCTCACCAGTCATCTCTCATCACTACTACACACCCACACCCACGAACACACAAACATATTAACCACTATTAATGTCAACTGGCTACTTGTTTACCCTTCACGTTTTCTTCCACACACACACACACACACACACACACACACACACACACAAACCAGTATTATCAACTGGTTACTTGATGTTTGGAGATTTTCCAAATTGACCAAAAAAATTATTGACGGTTTTGCAAAATAGCCGTTTTTTATGTGTTTTTGCCAGGTACCCCGACATTTGAGGTAATTTTGCAGACTTACCGGAGTTTTGGTTTCTTTGCAAACTGTCTAGGAAATTTGCAAAATTATCTATTTCGCAAAATAACCGTAAAGAACACACACACACACACACACACACACACACACACACACACACATATATATATATATATATATATATATATATATATATATATATATATATATATATATATATATATCATCTAGTCCTACATAGCCTCATGAGACGCGGAGGAGCCCGGGGCTAGGCAAATTGGTCCTCACACACACACACACACACACACACACACACACACACACATATATATATATATATATATATATATATATATATATATATATATATATATATATATATATATATATATATATATATATATATATATATATATATATATATATATATATATCACATATACGTTCTTTTATAACATCTGAATTTTTTTAACTTCTATAATGTCTGACTTTAGTCTCTTCTCTCGCCTAGGTTGATCTTTTCCTGTCTCTATAAGATATTCCCAACATTGACATTTCCATTATTATCTGAGAACGGATCACTTTATTTTCCATCGATTTTGTCAATTTCCAGGTCTCACAACCATATGCCATAGCTAGAATTATACACTCGTTATATACTCGTACATTTCGTTTCATACATACTGGCAGGCTACTTTTCATGCTGTCTCTAAATTTACCGAAAGCTTTCCATCCAATTGCAATGCGTCTTTGTGTTTCGCCTTTATTGTCTTTCGCTAACTTTACTATTTGCCCCAAGTAATTGTACTCCTCGACTTCTCCAAAAATTTATTTGCTTATTTTGATGACACTCTTTGGTGTTTGAGGACTAAACATTAGTTTTAGTCCGGTTCATCTTTAGCCCTACATTAAGATTTTCTCTGTTCAGGTCATTTAACATTTCTTGCAATGTCTCTGCCGTTTCTGAGATTAGGACGTCATCTGCAAATCTTAAATGGTTTAGCTTTTCTCCATCTATGTTTATTCATTTGTTTTCCCAGTCTAGCTTCCTGAAAATACTTTCTAGGCATGTTACAAATAATTTTGGTGAAATTATATCTCCCTGACGCACGCCCTTCACAATCTTAATTCCTTCCGGGTCTTTATGTAATTTATTTGTGGCATTTAACTCATATCTTTTCGAGCAGTTTTACAATGTTCTCATTTACTCTTTGTTACCACAATGAATTTATAATTGCTGTGTTCCACTGAGTCAAAAGCTTTTTCGTAATCCATAAAACTTAAGTACAGTGGCTTATTAAATTCTGTTGATTTTTTCAATTACCTACTTCATTGTATGTAGATGATCAGTAGTCAAATACCCGATTCGGAATCCTGCCTGTTCACGAGGTTAGTTTTCTTCCAAATTTGTTGTTGGTCTGTCCGTAAGGACTTTAGTGAAGAGTTTGTAAATGACTGATGATAAGCTAATGGGTTGATAGTTAATGTGATCTTTTGAGTCGCCCTTTTGTAAAGTAAAATAACTACCGGTATTGCATTACACCATGTTTAGGGAGTTTTCTTCTTTTTCATACACTGAGTAAATAAGTGGGCAAGTCTGTTTTATACTTCTACTCCTGCATCCAACAGTAAATCTGCTACTATTCCATCTTCTCCCGGAGCCTTCCCTCTTTTCATATTTTTAAGAGAAATATTTTGCTTCGTCTGGTGTTGCCTCAGGTATATGACTTGTGTTACCTGAAAGGTTAACTATTGGTACCAATATCTTTGATGTATACAGTTCTTTGTAAAATTCTTCAACTATCTTCACCGTTTTATCTCTGCATTTAATGACTTCATTGTTTTTGTCTTTCAGTGATATAATTTGTTGCTTTCCTAGTGCCATTTTACTTCGGACCTGTTTCAGACTTTTTCGTTGTTTTTTTATGGTTTCTCTGAACTGATCCATGTTCTTCCTTTTTCTTCTCTTTGTCTTTTGTTGATAAGCTTATTTATTTCTGCTCTTTCTGTTTCATCTTTCTTTGTTTTTAATTTCATTTCCTTTCTTGTTTTTTATGAGCTCGGGTGTCTTTTCTGAATACTTCATGGCTTTAGCTGTATTAGGTTTCCCTACTGCTTCCGCTGATTCTCTTAGCACAATTTGTTAGTCTGTCATTCAACTCATCATTGTCACATTCAGCATTACTTAGAGCCTGCAATCTGTTACTTATTTCCAACAGAAAGGCTGATTTGTTTTCGTTTACTTTTATCAGGCATAAATTTTTATTTTTATTCATCATCTTTCTTATACCCCTGCAATTGAATCTGGTTGTGCAACCCACCATTCTATGGTCACTTACGATATTTACTTTGTTGGAATTTGCTACATTTGTGATCTTGTTATTCTTGTCTGCTATAATGAAGTCCATTTGAACTTCTCCAGGTCTATTCTCTCAGTGATCTTCTGTGAAAGAACGTGTTCATTATTCTCATACATTTCAGCAAAATTTACCACCATTTCTCCTCCTTCATTCCTTTTTCCCACTCCAAATTTTCCTAAACATGCTTCTCCATCTTTCGATTTCCCAACTGTTGCATTGAAGTCTCCCATGAGTATAGTATATGTGTTTTTTTCTTCGTCCATAATCTGGGAGATGTCGTCATAGAATGTTTCTATTTCTTAATCTGAGCTTTGACTTCAGCGCATATACATGTATTATTTTCAGGATGTATTTTTTTCACAGTCTAATTACAGTCCATGCTGCTCTGTCAGATACACTGCTGAATTTGACAGTGTTGTCTGCAAGATTTCTGTTAATTAGAAATCCTGCACTACCAACTCTTTCATTTTGCCTTCCTTTATATTAAAATAGGTGGCTGCCGTCTTCGAGCTGAATTACTTTTTCTTCTGTTCTGTGGGTCTCACTCAAACCTCCAATATCCCAATAAATGTTTTCCAATTCAGTCATTATCAGGTTTGTAATCTTCTGAAAGGCTTCTTACATTGTCTATATAGATTTTCACGGATTTCAGTTTGTTTAATATCCCAGTCTCTCATTTGCCGACAGTGCCTACTCACTTTCGGTGGCACACTGCTTGTAAGCACAGGAGGCAGTGCAGCTGGACCATTAGTAGACGATGATCCATCAAAACATTTGCAATAGAATTCATGTTTGGTTGGGAGGATTATGGTAAATATTCTCACCTCCATGCCACAGTCTCTGATGAGATGTCATTCTTGTGCCACCTTATTCAATATATTCGGTGGAGCCCTATATATCTATAGGGGCCCCATGGTCCTCGCAGTGCAAGACAGTAGGCTACCTCAAAAATCTACAAGGCCTTCCACTATCCGACACCCGGAACACGCCAGGTAGCAATGGGATCCGTCCCCTGGATCTGTCTATCTATCTATCTGTCTATTTATCTATCTAGTAATCTATCTATTTATCTCTATATTTATCTATCTATCTACTTATCTATCTATATACAGAGAGATAGAGATAGAGAGAGAGAGAGAGAGAAAGTTGAGGTAATGTAACAATTTCATTTCGTCCGTGAACTAGGAGAAAAGTCAGGTCATATCAGCCAATCCATTAAGCTGACCAAGTGAAGGGTTAGACTGGCTGAAACTGTACACTTTCTTGTGTGTGTGTGTGTAAGGAAGGGGAAGCAATGGTTCAGACAGTTTAGTGTTGCGAGGGGAAGGCATGATGATGTGATGGGGAAGGGTGGATAGTAATACTGGGAAAGAGATTTGAAGGAGAATAATTTGGCAAAACTGTATGTAGCAGCACCGGTACACAGTATGAACAATTACTGTGTAGGAGGTCTGATCAAAAGCTATAACATCTTTAACGGGTGAAGAATATAAAGTTTGCTTATTGAGTTGAGACTTTAATCTCCTTAAAAGTATGCCCTTTGGGATTCAACACACTTAACCCAGTGGTCAATTCATTGCTGAAAACATTTTGTAAGATCAATTTTTTGATCGCCAACAAGATCTTTGTCCCATTTGTCTCCTCAAATCTCAATCCCCTCAGCAGCATCTCCAAGAAATAGCCCAAAGTCGCAGGGAGCCACGTCAGGATAACATTGAGCCTTGCGGACCTGTGTGATCCTGTGTTTGCCCCAAAAATCTTGGATAATCTGGCATGAGTGGACTGAAGCATTGTCGTGGTGGAGCTGCCAGTCCTCTGCTTCTCACAACTCTTGTTTCTTGCGATGCACGGATTCCCTAGGCAACGGAGAACTGCCAAGTAGTACTTTTTATTGATTGTTTGACCTTCTGGAGCGTACTTGTAGTAAACAACACCCAGACAATAAAAAAAATAAAATGAAATAAACGGTCAGCATTTTTTAAGCAATTTTACTAGTGCTTAATTTCCATAGCACTCACAGTTCATTGCCAGAGGCCTGCTGAATCTTCCTAATGGTTTCAAATTAAGCGTCCCCAAGTTTTTGACAATACTTGATGCAATAACATTGCTCGATTTGTTTGGTCATTGCAGCCCAAAACGAAAATGCGCCGAACATGAAGAAAAGATTCTTAAACACACCCTGCTCGGCAGCGACTGGGATGGGCGGTAGTGCTGATCATATTCAAGCTTGCGCACAATTATTCAAGGTCACACTGCACCGAGTCACATCCCTTTGCTCCTATTGGTTTGCAAGAGAAAAAATATGGTTGAATATTTTTCGATCAGACCTCATATATTAGTTAAATTTATCTGCTACTTATAGGATAATGTTAGTTATGTGGGTGATGCTTGAACAACTGAAGTAAGGTACATGATAATAATCTTAAACATATAGCACTAATCTTATATTTTCTTACTTATTTTCGTAACAGTAATTTCATTCTATAACCATATGTTAGTATAGTGTTAAAACAGATAAACAGATAGATGGACGCTTGATCCCGTTTACAGACTTTTGGTTAAAAAAAAAAAAAAAAAGACCAGTCCACTACTTATCAGGTCACAAACTGCTAGCGTCCAGGCAAAGTCATCTAACATGTGTCATCATCTTTGTCTCTGAAGAAGGGATCATTGGTCATGAAAATGCGCAAAAATCATTAACATCGTTATCAGATGATGACTCGGCATCATGAATACGTTCGGTAATATTACAAAATATATTCGTTGCCAATTCATAATGAATTACACCACAAAGTCTTCATAGATCAATGACAAAATGAAAGAATGGCGATCGGGGGATTTTCCGACACTCAGTTTTTCCTCCTTTTCCCTACTCTCCCTCTCCGCTTCCCACCTGGCTGCCACCCAACCACTGTGATCTCATGAATAAATTTCTCACAACCAACTGAGAGAGGGAGATGAAGAGAACAGATAGGGTACAGGATGATGGGGGAGGTGGGGAGGAGTGGTGTGTGGGACGTGATGATGTGGGAAGATTCTTATCATAATGGCGAAGAAGAAGAAGAAGAAGAAGTAGAAGAAGAAGAAGAAGAAGAAGAAGAAAATGCTGGAGAAAAAAAAGAGGTAGAAGAGAAGATGAAGAAGAAAAAAGAAAGAAAGAAGAAGAAGAAGAAGGAGGAGGAGGAGGAGGAGGAGGAGGAGAGAGAGAGAGAGAGAGAGAGAGAGAGGGGGGGGGGGCAGAATTTTAGGTCAAACGCTAACGTCCAATGGCATGATCACCGACTACATACAGACGAATATCTCAGGGAATAACAGCACTCACATGCCTGTACAGATTCCTAAGCCTTCCTCAGAAAATTTAACTTCACTTAATCAACATGTACATAATACTGATACTGTACTGCCCACCGATCTCAACCCTTATGTTCTCCAAAACACGAATGTTTAAACTACAGCGGGTGCAAAATAAAGCCTTCCGTTTTGTTAAACAACGAAAAATATCCCTACAATGAAAACACAGAGGAACATCATTCTCACCTCCTCGTTAACCCATATATTCCCGGCGCGAGAGGCTGCTCGTACAATATGAAAGAACCCGAGACCAGTGATGACGGGAACTACGATAACATCATATTCCTGGACAGACCTAAGAACATGCAACACTCATGGTTCTCTCGAAACTTGAAAATTGTGGGAAAATCGCCAATACACCATTATATAACTTGAATATATGGATAGAAGTCATGAACTTAGCTTTGAAATTCTTTCCTCAGCACACAGGAGGAAATATATATACTGCCCTAGTATGTTTGGGAATACAGAGAAAACACACACACACACACACACACACACACACACACACACACACACACACACACACACACACACCAGCAACAAGTAACCTATCTATCTATCTATTGCCAGACACCATAATCCCGTAAGGGGTGGCCATTTGACTTTGAGTTATTTGTTTTACAGGAAGGGCACTAACCCTCCACCAACCCACTTGTTGACACGTAGGGAGCACGTATGGTTTGGTTATATGGTTATCATCTAGCGTTGTAAATGGTTTCTTGGCTTACAGGAAACCATTTGGCTTGTCACTCAATGTAAAGCCACCTGTAAAGGAAAGAAAGGCAATAAGAAGTGACAGGAAAGATGGGAGAAATAGGAAGAGAGGAGGGCAGGCACAGAAAAAGAATGATAAAGGCTAAGGAAGAAGTAAGCAGCACTACATCAAGTGAGTGGATGATGGTCGCCACCACCTACCACCTACACCATACAAATATGCTGTAACACAACGTTCTGTTTCACCTGCTCTCTCTTCTTGACCAATCTTCTCTTCCCACGAGCCAGCTTATTTTAAAAATATATATAAATAATTAAATCCTAATCTGCCTAAGACGTGGCTCCAGTGCAGTCCATATGAGCTCCGCTGAGGAAGGAAAAAGAATTAAGCCTTCCTCATACTGGCCAAGTATGAATCAGGAAGGGGTTTGTGTGGTGTGAACAGTGCATGTGAGAGTAGAAGTGTGGAATTGGTTGTGTTTGTGTGCGACAGTCTGTATGTGTCATCGATTTCAACCAGCAAGGTTTTACATCATATTATGATACAAGAGCACATACAGCACAAACATCCCTACGTGTGTGTCAGTCACGACTGAGTTTCACACTCTTACTCGGAATTCGCAGATTTTTTTTTTTTTATTCGAGGAAGGAGGAACCAAAGGCCATGAGCCCGCAGTAACAGTTCCCTCCAAGAGAAAAACAAAATACAATAGAGAGCCAAATTCAAGATCCGATCATTTTGAGATGCCTGGACACACTGCGTTTGAAAGACTGGAGATCATAGGCAGCAGGAAATACAGACAGAGGGAGACAGTTCCAGAGCTGACCTGTTGCATAAATGAAAGACTGGGAGTAACGGTTAACTCTTGCATTAGAGAGTTGGACAGAAAAGGGATGAGAGTTTGCTGCCAGAGGGGTGCTTTATTTTTACCCCAGTCAGAGATACGAGCCAAGTCAGACATTAGGTGTGCCATAGCCTCATCCCTTGTTTGTTGAAGTAACTGTTGAGATGGGCGTTGCGGGAACCGAATGGAAAGGTGAAGGGTGGAGTCATCAGCGTATGAGTGGATAGGGTTAGATGTACAGCTTAGAAGATCATTGATGAATAAAAGGAAGAGAGTTGGTGATAGGACAGAGCCCTGAGGAACACCACTGTTGATAGATCTAGGAGAAGAACGATGGCCGTCTACAACAGCGGCTATAGAACGACCAGAAAGGAAGCTAGCGATGAAGGCACAGATAGAAGGATAGAAACCGTAGAAGGGCAGTTTGGAAATTAAAGATTTATGCCAGACTCGATCGAAAGCCTTTGAGATGTCAAGATAGGGAAGCACACTCGGTATTCCCCTGAGGCTCAAGAATACACTAGCATTCATACTCCGGAAGGGGATGAAATAAAACTGGTGGTGCATTGGGTAGCACATTAAGCTCTCAGGTTGAAGATCATAATTTGGATTCTTGGGCGGGTCGGATTGTTGGATTCAGTTTGATCCACATAGTCCCTGTTCACCCAGTGGTAAAGTTGGGGACCTGGGCGTAAAACCACTAATGCTGGTCGTGTTGTAGGGGAAGATTTAGGCTTAACAAATATAGATTGTCTTCATGACTCGTGCAGTCGACAGGGATAAAATACAAGCTTTCATATAGTTTTGTGCTCTCAGGTCAAACAAGACGCTTCCTTCCCCACACATGACGTCAAGTGGCGGCAGACTCTCAGTTTTTTCCACTTTTATTGCAATTTTGTTATCACCATCATCATCTTTGTCATCCTAACGCTATTTACCCCGTTATAAATTGGTGTGTAGGACTAAGAAAAGAAGATACTGGCTGCGTGTTGCAACGGTAGAGTCCAGAAGACTATGGTCCGTCTATTTTATGAAGAGCGTTTGGGCGTTGTCCCTCTTGGGGAGTCCCCGTCCCACAGTGTTGCCATACTTTGTACTGAGCAACTTAATCGGATTAGGGAAAAGGCGCTAATGACAACTCTCCCTCCCAGCACACCACTCTCTCTCCTGTCTCTCTCTCTCTCTCTCTCTCTCTCTCTCTCTCTGCATATAGAAATTGCACTTTTTATAATTTATTTCTATAAAAAGTCTATACACTTTTATGAATTATTAGAATTTGAGGAAAAGCCTCCAGACTGTCTTGTTGCACTCTTATTCATTCCCTTTCTCCATGACCTTTCCCCCTACTCTCTGTTTCTGTCTGTCTGTCTGTCTGTCTGTCTGTCTCTAACATTATTTTTTTTTATTATGACTGTGCTTTTCTCCTTAAAGTGTGACGTTTATAATTTCGATTTATTTTCCACACCACCTTTGAGGTCCTCTGTTTGCCTTCTCTTCTAAAAAAAAATACTTATATACGTTGTAAATAAGTTCTTTTTCTCTACTGTGGAGCACACGAGAGCGAGTAGCAGCAGTAAGAGCATCCATCTCAGGTGGCGGCCAGAGTGGAAATGACCTGGATTAACACGGTCACTCTACCCTTACAAGCGTGGCAACGTTGGAAAGCAACGTTACCAAGTGTTGTGGTATTTATAAAAAGTAATTGTTATTAAAAGAAAAAAAAGAGGCATTTATAACACTATATAGCCTTATTAAAGAATTAAATATATATATATACTGTAAATAAACTTCATTTAGAAGTAGTAAATAGCTAACATGAGACAAGAGGTGTACACGTTTGGCAGAGAGGCGGCCTAGGAAATTCCCAAGAGGGACAACGCCCAAACGCTCTTCATAAAATAGACGGACCATAGTCTCGTGTGATCCTTGCCGTGTGCTATGTAATCTTTGTTATGAACCGCCCTCAGATTGCGTAACCAATGTGTTTGGCTACATGATCCCTTAACCGGGATGTATTAAGGTGTAAATTAATCCATTAGCATATGCAGGAATAGTCTGCCTTTCTTGTGACTCAGAATAGTTAAGTTAGTCATAACTTACCCTATAACAAACAACCTCGAAACGACCAAGAGATCTGTTACTGTTGGTATTCTTTTGCATTTCTTTGTATCCGTGTCGCTTTTCTCTACCTACCCCCCTCCCTACTTTCTTCCCTTCTTACCACTCTGCCTCATTTCCTACTTATCATACTACCTACCATGCCTCCCTGCCAACCTCCAAACCGTATCTCCCTGATTACCTCTCTGCCAACCTCCCTGCAGACATAACTATCTATCTTCTTGTCTACTTACCTTCCTGCCTCCCTTCCCACCACTTTACCCACATTCTTTCTGTCTCACTCTACTGTATTCATGCCTAACTACCTACATGCTTACCCAGCTACTTCCCTACCTTCCTCCCTGCCTACCCTCCTATCAGTCTCTTTGCCTGCCTTCCAACTTACTTCCTACCTTCCTTCCTACCTGCCTATCTGTATACCTAACTACATACCCACCTATCCACCTTATCTACCTGCCTACTTATCTTTCTACCTACCTCTCTACTTACCTACCTACCTACTACATCTCTGCCTACCTACACTAATTAATGTAGTAAAGACACAGGCGTGCATTTGATTATATATATATATATATATATATATATATATATATATATATATATATATATATATATATATATATATATATATATATATATATATATATATGTAGGTATGTATGTAAAATTGACCAAATTCCCGAGGGTTGGAACAAAATTTTGATGATGATGTAATCTACAGCATCTTCAGTTTCCTTTCCAGTGTAAATAGTTTCATGGCTATGCCACTGTAAAAGATGAAGAAAAGAAAGAAAAATAGAAGGACTTTGAAACATGACCTTTTATTCCAAACCACTGTGAAGTGGCAACACCGTCAGCTTAAAATGATTGCCCTGACACCTTCTCGTCAACACTGATCCAAAACTACGGCCAGAAGAGACAAACGAACAAACTGTCGGACAGACAGGAAATTCTAATCTTTGTTCAGTCGCCTCAAAGTCCTCGATTTCTGGGACAAAAAAAAATAATGCTAATAGAAAATTCTGATCAACGTGACGAGCGATATACCGCATTTCATCCACTCATCACCTGAGCTTTCAGTCTCAAAATTATTTCTCTATATTTTAGTGGAGATTTGTTCATTTAATCCTTTATACTTCTCACCGTCGCTTCTCCTTTCTCTGATTTTTGTCTCTCCTCTTCTTTTCCCTCTTTTTCCTAACTTCTCTCCCTCTTTCTTTTCATCTGAACTCAGTTTCACTTCACTCCATCTACTTCAGTCAGTCTCTAGCCACGCATGTTTTTTTTTCTTTTAACTCCACCATCTAGTTCCTCTTTTTTCTGTTTCACGAATGTTCTTCTCCTCCGTATCATCATTTCCTCTTCCTCCTCCTCCTCCTGTCTCAGACGGAGGTGTGGGCTGGAAGAAGAAAGAAGGTCATATCTCGGTCTTCCTCTGCTTCGTCCTCTGAGCAAGTGTCAATTTGGGACCAGACAAAAGAGGAGGAGAGGGGTGAGGAGAGGAGGGTGAGGAGGAGGTGAGTGGGAAGAGGAGGAAGCACAGTGTGACGCGTTGAAAAAATGATGTGTAAGTTGGTGGCAGAGAGAGAGAGAGAGAGAGAGAGAGAGAGAGAGAGAGAGAGAGAATGGTAAAGTGAGGAACGAAAGTGGAGAGAAATGACTGTAAATTAAAAGGGAGGGAAGGAGAAACGGTGACAAGAGAGAAAAACGTGGGAGGGAAGAAAGGAAAAAGAATCTGAGGGAAACAGACACAGAGAGGAAAATACTGAAAGGAGGAGGTATTGGAGCAAAAAAAAAAATTAAATTGATGGTAATAATGTTACAATAGTTTTCTTACATCAGTCGTTTCTCTCTTGCTGCCTGTCTGTCTGTCTGTCTGTCCGTCTCTGTCGCTGTCTCTGTCTTACACTCTCTTTCTCTCTCTCTCTCTCTCTCTCTCTCTCTCTCTCTCTCTCTCTCTCCTGAACCAAATCTCGTAACAGGCCAAAAATCGAATCCCTCTTAACTGTGTTGTTAACTGGTCCAAGCTTCCATTTCCCACCCTCCCTGCACAAGCGGTGCATCACCACCTCTTCCACTTCTCTCTCTATATCTGTCTGTCTATTATTCTATTTATGTTTCTTTCTTTCCTTTCTTACACAAATCTCTCTTCTTCATTTAATATTTCCTTAATTTTTCATCTTCCACTTCCCACTTCTCTCTCTCTCTCTCTCTCTCTCTCTCTCTCTCTCTCTCTCTCTCTCTCTATTTCCTTTGCCTACCATCTATCCCACCTTTTGAGTCATTTTCGTTAGCGCGTATTTTGTATATAAAACGCCTATATCTTCCTCTCTTTACATCTTCTCTCATCAAACCGCTCTTATTTCTTCCTCCTATTTTTTCCCATTATGTCTCCCTTACACACCATCACCTCCTCTTCCGTGTCCCATAACTCACTTTCTTCTCTTCTTTACCTCCACATGGGCTACTGTATGTTTTTCTTCCCCTACGCTCCTGGACAGCATCCCTCACCACATCCCTCCAGCTCCCTTTCTTCCTTCCTTCAGCAATGCCAGTTTAGCGTGTAGTTGCTCATTTTAAAAATTACTTTTCTCGTATTATTTTTCCTCATTTTTCTTCTTCTGGGGCATTATGTTTAAAATATCCTCCTGTTTTGCAAACCTATATGCACTTGCTTTCTGTTAAGTGTTACATGTTGATCATGATTTTGCTGTCTATTTAAATGCATCAGGAGACTGGGTATTCAGAAGCTTGAATACCCAGATACCTACTCGTCTTTCCCCACAGTGTGATTTCCTAAGGCTTCATCAGGCATTGTTCTGTAGATATGTAACTGATTTCTCCTGTTCAGATTTCAGGCAACATCCCTGACATTTAGTTAGGTATCTAAATATCCAGTCATACTGCAATACCCTTTTCTGTCTTCAGTTAGTGTTTTCAAAAGTGCGGTGATTACAAAATATAAAAAAGTAAAAAGATGGGACTGTGGTAATATATAAATGACTCCATCCACTTGAAAGCCGTAGAACAAGTTATTGTCGAGAATGGAACTTGTGGTTTCATTTGCCTGTCCATAAGTCTGGAAAAAAAAGAAAAAAAAGAAAATTGAACATTTAAGTTGCTGTTTTCGTCATCCGTGCCTCCACTGCTTTGCTATCCTTATCTTTTATTCGGAGAATTAAATGAAGTTACACTTTTCTCCGTAACAGACAACCTCGAAATAACCGTTGAGAAAATTCTATGCAGACAGTGGAAATTCTAGAACTGTAGACTTCATCGTTTTGGAGAAGTTTTTTGAAGAAAAATAAAACAAAAAATGCAAAAAGTTCAAGGAAGTGAAAACAAAAACATAAAAAAAAGAGTAACAAAAAATATCATGTTATCGAGGGTGATAAGCGTGCACAGATAAAATGATAATTAACAGCATAAATAAAGATAAAAAACGAGAAGAACCTTGAGGAAAGATAAAGTCCTTGGCGTTCATTAGCACAGCGTCGTATCCACCACGATAATGTCTATCTGCAGATTAATTACCAGATTTTACCTCGTCATCCAAAATCAAATTCTGGCGGTAGCTCCTTGATATGCATAATGACCGGGGCTAATGACTCTTCTGTAATTGCTGCCGTATAATAAGTACCACTAATTACCGTGGAAGAGCATCAAGACGTAAAAGAATAGCCAATAACTTATTTCCAGCGCACTTACTTTCCACAAAGGTCCACCGGCGATGAGAGAGAGAGAGAGAGAGAGAGAGAGAGAGAGAGACTTTTCCTTCTTCACATAGACCCTTGCATCCCTACTACAGGCCCAAGTGTGCGTTAAACCTGACTGTGATGTCCACGCCCATCACAGACCTCTGTGTATTAGAAGTTTTTCCATACTTCAACCCAGTGCCGTTAGCATTTTTCCGTGGCCATTTTCTCCATCTCCATCTGCAACAAAATAACCTTTTGTTTATTGCCACGTTTGTATGTGTCACTCAGTTGTTGACTTCGTGCAGCACTACTGTCTTGTGTGTCTCATGGGGTAAAGTGTGGAGGGTGAGTGATTAAAGGATAGGAGAGGGGCACGCAGCACCCGTCTGTCCACACACTCGCCTCCTGTTCTGTCTATTTGCCTAAAGCATCATGTAACCGGTACTCTCAGTCCGTCCTGTACACAACTGCTATACTCTAGTACTGACTTACTCATTTGGTCTAACCATCCAACTCTTTCGGTACTTCTTCTTTTTCTACTTTTTCTTCCCCATTTTCTTCTTCTTCTTCTTCTTCTTCTTCTTCTTCCTCTCTGTCTGTCTGTCTGTCTGTCTTTCTCTCTGTCTGTCTGTCTGTCTGTCTCTCTGTCTGTCTCTCTCTCTCTCTCTCTCTCTCTCTCTCTCATTTTAAATTTTTACCTCGTCATTGTTACCAGTCTCCGCCCCGGAGGGACTTGGGGACGGGTATTGTTTCCATTCTCTTTTTTTTTTTTTTTTTTTTTTTTTCTGTCTTAACAACTTTACACGAAAACTGCTGGTGCGATTTTGACTAAAATTAGAGGGTTGATGGGCTGACATTCTGATCACCTGATTAAATTTTGGCCCAAACTGGGCCAAGGCCCAGGCTGTAGCCCCCCCCCAAAAAAAAAAAACCAAAAAAAAAAAAAAAAAAAAAAAACGGGGACGGGTACAAATCGTTTTTTCGCCATAATTCCTTTCAGATTCGTCATATCGTTATGAAACCAAAACCTAAAGGTGCATCTTTCAAATCTGTATCCTATAACATGCCTCATTACATCAGGGGGGTCACCTCCCAGTTAGCGGTAAGGGGAGTGGGGGTCAGTGTCAGGTGGGTCAGGCCTAAAGTTCAAATAGGCATAAAATCGTCAATTTTCATCCGATTTACTCCAAATTTGATATGTAACATCTTTGACTAGATATCCTGTTGTGTTTATACGTCAGCACTAAAATGACTGCCGGGGACGGGTTTGCTGTGCCTTGGCACAGCTTGTCTAGTCTTAACTTCCCTGAGTACAAAGTCCCCTTTCGTTTTCCATACCAAAGTGTGGGCAAGGCACTTTATTGATTTATTTTTACGGATGATGATGATGGTGATAATGATGATGATGATGATGAGGAGGAGGAGGAGGAGGAAGAGGAGGAGGAGAAAGAGGAGAAATGATTGTTTCGCACTCACAGCGTTACCTAGCAACCGATACAGAAAGTGATTAACTACTACAGTTTTGTTCCATATCTTGACCGAGATTTCCGTCCTTTTGCAGCTTCTTTCCCGTAGCTCAGTGGTAGGAAAACATTATACTATGGCTCTATACCCTTTTTCCTCTAGCGTTTATTCGTGACTAGCATTATATTCTGTTGTTAATCTATTGCTACATCTCATCACTGAAGATGGAGAAAGGACAAATGTAGGTCAGGGGAGAAATGAAAAAACAAGAGATTTTTGTTTTCTTAGTACGAGAGGTGTGGGTATAGTAAAATACACTTGCCTGGTGGTAGTAAGGGAATCATACGTTTAAGATCACCACTTCCAACAAATCAGTGTAAACGGCGAGAACCACTGATATATAAAATAATATTATACGGCTGTGGCAGGAATAAAACACTGAAGACATGTCTCATCCTCAGAGGTCAAAGTTATTAAGGAGGAGGAGGAGGAAGAGGAGGAGGAAGAGTAGTAGTAGTTGTAGTAGCAGTAATAGTAGTAGTAGTAGTAGTAGTAGTAGTAGCAGCAGCAGTAGTAGTAGTAGTAGTAGTAGTAACAGTAGTAGTAGTAGTAGTAGGAGGAGGAGAAGGAGGAGGAGGAGGAGGTGAAGGTGAAGAGAGAGAGAGAGAGAGAGAGAGAGAGAGAGAGAGAGAGAGAGAGAGAGAGAGAGAAAGTTGGTAGACTATGATGAAGGGAGAAGATCAAGTCAGTGTTTAGCACAGTGTCATAATATAACCTGCATAAAAGAGTCTGGTGGGAGCAGCAATAAAGTAGTTAAAGAAGTTCAGATTGTGAATGGGAAGCTAGAAGAGCAAAAAGCCTTCACAACAAAATCATTTGGGTATTGAAAGAAACAAAATTATAAAGGAAAAGGTGGCGTAAGAAATACTGAAGTCGTGAACGTTCATTAACAGTGCGTCATATCACCAAAGACAGTGGCACTGCATGAGTACAAAAATACCCCAGTTTGTGAAACGTGAGCCGATACTTCGTGTCACTCAACGGCGCGCACTTGTGTGAAGAAAATAAATAAATGAAACGTTTTCAACCACATTATCCAAACCTGGTGGAACTGTTGAGGGTCACACAAGGAGCTGACCTGTTGTTTTGGTGAACAGCAGATCATAGTTCAGGGCCACAGAAAAAGGTAAGAGTTGCACCTAGCAAGGACAATTGAACGGTTTTTATCCAAGTTGAAAAAAAAAAAATAGTGGAAGGCCTGAGGTTAAGGCAAGAACAAAGAAAATCGAAAACATCAGTCAAAGGTCAGCCTCACAGGGCAAGGTCAAAATTCAGTCTGTTTGTCTGTGTATGGCCAGTGAGGGGAGTGGCGACGCTACAAGTAGTGGAGATACGTAACGTAGTTTTGCTTTTTCGTACTGTTCACGATTTGAGCTGCAGAAGCATTACTAATAGGCACAGAAAGCTCTGTCTTCTTCATGTGTAATCTTGAGGTCATTACCCATCAGAAGTGTGCCACCCAATTTTCCCCTCTCTCCTGTAGTTTTCGCTTGGCAACCATACGAAGATTGGCCTCAGCATCCCTAGCAGTCTTGTTTTATAGTGCCAGGCTTTCCGTATTCAGAAATAACCAATTCCAACCAAACCAGGACACAATAACCAGCCTATGACCTAGTTTTGTCTGCCAGGTTTTGGTTGCAAGGCAACGAGTAGTTGCCTTGCAACGCCTGCTTGGCCCCTCCGTGGCTGTGGGTCTTGATATTGTTAGGACCCAGCAGCCTGCCCCGGCACCAGTTTTACGGATTTCGATTATAATTTATTTTTCTACCAAATTGAAGAGAAACATCTGGCACACTGGGCAATGCAATATTTAGCTTCCTAAACTCAATCTCTGCTTTGCAATGAAGCACCAAAATTTTGCAAAATGACTGTGTACACGCTGGTGAAAACCAAACAGAGGAGCAGAAAGAAAAATTGCACTAAGAAATATCCATATTTTCAACCTCCCTCCAAAATTTCTATGGTGCTGAAATGGTTTGAAGTAACTAGATATCTGTATTACAAACGAAATCAATACATATTATGGGATATTTCCTTTAAACAAAATATTGCGAATTTTGTTCACATTTCTTGATGTTTATTGTGTTTATGCAAGTATTGAGTTATTTCTGTAGTCTGGGTGGTTTAGTTTGTGTCCATAGAGAGACAAGAGATGGTATTTTTAGACTCTAACCAGATTAGGATCCTCCTATGTGTGTACAGGCTGAACTGCAACGGCCCACTTAGAGCTGGCAATCGTCTCCTACCTTTTTTTTTTTTTTTTTTAAGTAGCAAATAGCTGTACTGCGTTATTTTTTATTAAATTTAGTGAACCAGTTGTGACACTACGTTTCGGAGGTATTCCAAACATTACTCGCTACTTGCCACTCTTTATCTTGTTTGTGTTAGACACAAATCTGACAAGTGTGAGTCTGGTGCACGCCAGACGCCAGTGGACCGTAGGTAGAGTTGCCATCTGGCATCATTCATAACCAAACTGTGGCTAACTGATAATAAAAAAAAAAAAAAACTTTCTGTATGTGAAGCAGCATGATTTGGTACCGATATCAACCATAAATTTGGTTATGCATATGTAATTGAATTATTCATAATATCTCTTCGTAAGAGGTGCTGCAATAACCATATATCTTAGGAATATCATTTACGATTATAGTAATGAGTAATTTCTTGATATAATGATGTATTGCATGTCAGATATTAGAGATCTGAGGATGCGGCTCCAGTTGCAGATGTCAAACATTCACATTTCGTGAATGCGGATACGAATGCGGATATTGGCTTTTACATCCTCTCGGATATGTATGTACTGAGAACACATTTAATATTTACTTTCATTAAGTAATTCTGGCCTCCTGCGGAATTTAAACTCTTAATTCCGATTACATAATTATCTTTTTATTCCTATTTAATCAGCTTAGACGTGGCTTGCCGAAAATGAGAGGTTAAATGCAATTTTTCCTGCTACAGGGTTTGTAATGCGCGTAAAATTGTTTACCATTAGCAAAAATCGTAGTTGTGAAATTAAGCACGTTCTCAGTCAACTCCACCGAGGACTATTTTTAAATTTTGGGGGTCAGCATCAGCAGATTTTGTTCAGTTCTTTGCAAACCCAATCGGATGAAGGAACTAGAAACAATTTCCCATATTTACTCAATGTCTTTAGCTGTGCCGAACACTGGCATATTCTTTGAACTCTGTTCAAGAGGCCTCCAGCTATTAGGTTAGCAGCGTGCGAGTGAGCTAGTCTTCTGATTAAGGCTTAATCCCACCTGGGTGCTGTGGTATGTCCGTTCACGTGTTATCTCAAGGTCGCTCCATGTCGAGGTTCTTCACTGACATATACTCTTCACAGGCTGTCTTGCAAACAAACACAACCACTACAGTAAAGCTGTAATATGCAGTTCTCACCCAAGCCTCTAAAAGCCGTTGACAACTATACCCATTCGTGAGGCACTGGATAGGGGTGGATTGCCTCTCCAGTGACAGATGATGCTCGGCCTTAAGAATGAGTTGGCCTTCAGGGAATCGGTAGAGAGTTGGTCTGCAGTCCTAAAGGACCCGGGTTCAAATCCTGCTGGGGCAGGGAACAGTTTAACGATTTGAATTTCATAAATATTAGACTTTACTGATCTACCAGAAGACCCGCCGACTTGTCGTAAAAATACCCCCGCTAATACCAATGCACCAGTCCTGTATGAGACAGCCCTAGCATATATTCAATATGGAAGGTGGGTGTTAGCGCCGAAGTGGTGACATGTAGAGGTGTGCAGTACGTAGGAGGACTACTGGACCTCGAAAGCAGGCTGTGAAGCCTATGCCCAGAGTCGGTCACTTAAAAAAAAAACACACACAAAAAAAACACGGCCTCCAAAACATTCTTAAGGATATACCTAGCAAAGATACTGTTGCCATTCAGCACGGGTAGAAAAAGTTCTTTAATTGCCTTTCTGTCTCTCTATATGGTTTATAAATACAGAAAGTCTTGATCTAGATAAATTATTTTTTGTAGTAAGGCATTTGTTTTCCATATATAGGTTCCGATCAAATATAAAGGTCAAAGGACCAATAATCAAGGCCACTGAATTGAATAGAAGCCTACTCCAAGGGATATAGTCCAGTCATTTTACGGCCCAAAACGGCTGGACCTGGAACAAATTGCAACTGAATTTCTTTTTGCAGGGATGGCATCTACATACATCCAGGAATTCTAGAAAAAAAAGTCTAGGAAAGTCTAGCTGGGGGAACAGTTTTAAAACCGTGGCTGAAAATCCGCTACTTGACCTTTTCTGCATTTGATTTTGGAAGATGTTTTTTCTCTTTTTTTTTTTTTTTTTTTTTTTTTTTTTTTTTTAACAGGAAGATGCTTTGAATGGTGTCTTGGATTTGCTGTAAATGGACCATGGAACAAATCGTGGACCTGTGCGCCTTGTGCCAGGAATCTTTGGCAAATGGTCAGCCAACTGTGACCCTTCGAGAAAAGGGAAGTCATGGTGTCAATAAAGCAAGTGAACAGCCAGGAGATGACATCAAAACTTCACCTGGACAATTAGTCCATATACACTGTCGTAAGGAATACTGCAATCCACACTTGATAAACCGCTGTGTAAAGGAAAAGGCAGGAACTAGTACATCATCTACCCTAAGTTGCCAGCTGCGTTCACAAAAACCTGCATTCAACTTCCAAGAACACTGCTTGTTTTGCTCTCAGCCTGTGCTATGTCCAAGAATGAAAAGAGCATATGATGACACATTAGTGTTTCCAGTTAAAAGTCTTGACTTTAAGGCCACTGTCGAAACCGTGTATAAGGAGCGTGGTGATGAGTGGGCTCAAACGGTACAAAGTAGGATTGAATTTGCTCAAGATCTGCATGCAGCAGACGCTGTTTACCATCAAGTCTGCAGCAGCAACTTCAGGACTGGGAAACAGGTTCCTCTGCAGTACCAGCCTATCAATGACGCCAAGCCTGAGCTTGTAAGAGGTCGACCAAAAGACAGCTCAAAAGAATATGCATTCCTGGAGGTAGCTGCTTCTCTACAGGAGAATGATGATGAGCAGGTATCAGGTTTTTGGCTCTCTTTTTTTCTGTTGTCTTATTAAGTTTGCATAAATGTTAAATTTTTATTATATTTATTTGTTGTCTCTGAATCTCTTAGGTTACAATACCTATTTATTGTGTTACAAAAAAATGCATGTTTACTACAACAGGTGACTATTGGTGACCTTGTTCTGAAGATGAACGAGTACTGTGAAGAACCATACAGTGTGAAATACATGAAAAAGAAACTCAAAGACAACTTCGGCAGTGATCTCAACATCACTAACATCAATGGAATACCTAACGTGGCAACATTCAGGAACGTTGCAGCAGACATTTTGAACAAGTTCCTTCAGGCCCCCAAAGAAACTGATCCTGAGGCAGAGAAGATGAGATTCATACAGACTGCAGCACACCTCATCAGAAATGACATCAAGTCTGTGCCAACTAGCTCAGACGAGTATCCCAGACCTGAGGACATCTCAGACTTGGAGCACAACATCTCATTCGTTCCCATGTCTTTGAAACTACTTTTCAGGCAGATTTTCATTGAAAATGCTGGCATCAAGATTGCTTCTCTTGGCCAAGCAATAATGCAGGCTGCCAGACCAAGAGTCTCTCTTGCTCCCCTGCAGATTGGCCTTGCAGTTCAGAAGCATCATCACTTTGGATCAAAGTTCCTCATTGATTCCCTTAAAAGGCATGGCTTTTGTACATCTTGCACAGAGGTTAAGAAGTTTGAGATGTCAGCTGCAGCCTCACAAGGTACAGACATCCAAGGCATCACTCCAGGACACTTTGTTCAGTATATGGCTGACAATGTTGATCCGCCCCTCTCCTGTTGACAACTCGAGGTGCATGGAACCACTGTCTGACTCTCTTCTTCATTTCTGCAACATTCGCGGCCTTTCCTCTAACTTTCGCTCTGTTGAGCACCACATCTCCTCCTCTAAACCTCACCTTCTTTTTCTAACTGAGACTCAGCTGTCTGAGGCAACTGACAGCAAACCCTTTTCTGTATCCTCCTACTTTCTCTATATTCATTTCAAAGCCAAAGGTGGCTGTTGTGTATACATACGCAACGACTTATCTTGCTCTCGTGTTCCTGAACTCGATTCTTCTGATTTCTCTACACTCTGGCTTCGGCTTTCCTGTCATTCTCTGACTAAATATATTTGTGCTGTTTACTTATCCCCTAATTCTACTGACTATCAAAAATTCTTCGAATATCTTACTTCTACGATGGAACACATTCTATCCATTTCTCCTTTCTCTGAAATCTCCATTCTAGGAGATTTCAATGTTCACCACCACCTTTGGCTCTTCTCTCCTTTCACTGATCCACCTGGTGAACAAGCCTACATCTTTTCTATCCTTAATGACCTAGACCATATCCCAGACCGCCTAGGAGAGAGCTCCAACATACTTGACCTCTTCCTCACAACTAATCCTTCTGCTTACACTGTTAATCTTTTCTCTCCATTGGGCTCCTCCGATCACAACCTTATCACCTTAACCTGTCCTATCACTCCGGTACGGCCTGTGGAACCTCCAGGGAAACGTAGTCTTTGGCATTTTGGAGCTGCGGATTGGGAGGCCCTAAGGCAGTACTTCTTTGATTTTCCCTGGAATGATTATTGCTTCCATGGCCGGGAGCCATCTGGGTGTGCCTTGCACATTACGGAGGTTATTCTCTCGGGTATGGAAGCATACATTCCTTTCTCATATCCTTTGACTAATGCAAGAAAGCCTTGGTTTAATCATGCTTGTTCTAATGCTGTCCGCAACAAGGAGAGGGCCTACAAAAGGTACCGTAGCCAACCCACCCCTGAATCACATCTTTTATACGTTTCTACCCGGAATCGTGCTAAGTCTGTTCTTCGCTCTGCTAAAAATAATTTCATCCATACTAAATGCTCTCAACTCTCCAACTCGAATTCTTCCCGCTCCTGTAGCACCAGTCGAACAGGGCAGTACTCCCGAGGTTGATGGCAAGCTGGTGACAGGGAGAGCTGGAGCTCCCGTTTCACCAGCCCTCAGGACTTGATCCTGACCATCTCCCTTTTCTGAACATTTTCAGTGCATTCATTTACACAGAGAGTAGGCCAGCATGCTCTCATGATACCTCTACCTTCAACTGTCTACACCACACTACATGCGCATAACATATCACACCTTCTATTCACATCTTTAGTAATGGCCGCTGCAATCTCACAATCAAATGAGGTGGTATCTCGGATTGCCACCACCGGCAGGGTAGGGCTGGTGGCACAGGGTCCTCCCGGTCGCTATCAAGCGACTGTGCCGGCAGCGACTGTTGCTATTTCCGGGAATGCTCGTCGGCGAAGAGGTGACGGTGCGGCCTTATTCTTTACCAACATCCGCGGCCTTACCACAAATTTAAACTCAGTTCATTTTCTCCTTCAGTCCATATCCCCTTTGGCCCTTTTCCTCACAGAACCACAAATCTCACCCTCTACCGTTATATCTCCATTTTGTTTTCCCGGTTACCATCTCCTTACAAACTTTCGAAACAAGGGCGGCACCTGTTGTTATATCAAATCCCAATATGCAGTTGATACTATTTTAAACTTCACTTCATCCAGTTTTCATTAATCATTATATAAATTAAATTGCCAAAACATTGCCAAATATATCTGTGTAGTTTATCGTTCCCCCAATGCTTCTTCGGAACCCAATGTATTTGATTCCATATCCACTCAGTTGAGTAACCTTGACCTTGCCCTTGGCAATGAAATTAGCATTTTGGGTGATTTTAACATACACAATGTTGAATGGTTATTGCATTCTGCCCAGACTGACGACGTTGGTCTAGAATACGAGCTGTTTGTGGAATCGTTTAATCTCACCCAGTAGGTAAAGCAACCAACCAGAATACCTGATAATCCTGACCATAAAGCCCATCTCTTGGATTTATTCTTGACAAATAATCCAGATCAATACAGGATAGAGGTACTGTCACCACTTGGATCCTCTGACCACAATCTCATCAAAGCCTCATTAGTTAGCCCTCCTACACCTCCCCATTCCAAACCTGTCAGGGTGACGCGATGACACTTTGACAGGGCAGACTGGGATGGATTTAGAAATTATCTTGCTGATATGTTCCATGGCAGTCTTTCTTCTCTAGTGATCCCAATTCTACCCAGTCCCACATTTGTGACTTAATACTAGCTGGTATGGATTTATTCATACCAAGTCAACAATTCACTAAAAGATCAAACTCTCCAAAATGGTTTGATGGCAATTGTGCCAGAGCAACAGCCCAAAAGTCATTAGCATATAACTCTTACTTAAAATCAAAAACACCTGAATCACTCTCCCAATTTAAAATTGCTAAAAATCATGCAAAAGCTGTATTAAATCTATCTAAATCAAACTTTCTTCAAAAGCAAGCATCAAAACTACTTAACAACCCTAATGACAATAGAATATTCTGGTCAACTCTTAATTCTTTCAATAATAACTTTAACAAGTCATCTTCCATTCCCTCACTAAAATCTTCAGATGGCAATATTACAAATGACCCACGTGGGAAAGCAGATATCTTTGCTAGAACCTTTGTAAGAAACTCTACCATAGATGATACCAGCCAGAATGTCTCAGTACTGGAACTTGATTCTCCCGAAATTGCCCCACTTAAAATACAGACAAGATTTGTAAAATCCATCCTAGACAATTTACCTACCAACAAAGCTCCAGGTCCAGATGGAATTCCGCCAATTGTTTTGAAAAAGTGTTCCCCTGAACTTGCCTCTGTCCTAGCTAAATTATTCAGACTATGCATACGTACTTCTTTATTCCCAAATTCATGGAAAGAAGCCAATATCCACCCAGTTCCGAAGAAAGGAAGTTCGTCTGACCCCTCCAATTACAGACCAATAGCTATCACATCTTCTCTTGGTAAGGTATTTGAAACTTTAATTAATAAGCATATTGTTAAACATCTTGAATCCAACAACTTAATTAATGATAGACAATACGGTTTTCGCCACGAAAGATCCACCATTGACATACTCAATCTCTTAACTCATACAATCAATTGATCTATTTGGAGAAACTCATGCAGTAGCTCTTGATATCTCTAAAGATTTCGACAGAGTATGGCAACGTTCCCTGCTGTCCAAACTCCCTTGCTATGGACTAACGTCTTTTGTTCCTTTGATTTCTTCTTATCTTAGTGACAGGAAAATAAGAGTAAAAGTAGATGATGTATATTCGAATTTCCACTCAATTAACGCCGGTGTGCCACAGGGATCAGATCTGGCGCCAACCCTATTTCTGGTTCATATTAATGATCTCTTATCTGTCACTCACAATCCCACTCTTATCTGTCACTCACAATCCCATTCACTCATATGCAGATGACTCAACACTACATAGTTCATTCACACTCAGACATCCATTTACAAAGTCTAATATCTCTACCTCTCAACTCAGTAGGCTACAGCCATCTCCATAAATCAAGATCTATCTACAATCAGTGAATGGGGACAAAACAACCTTGTCTCTTTTAATGCTAGTAAAACTAAATATATACAGTTTACTAATAGACAGATATTGCCAGATTCGTACATTACCTTCAGTGCTACTAATATTCCCATCTCCAAAAGTATTGAAATTCTTGGTGTCTCACTTAACAGTGCCCTCAGCTGGACCTCTCATGTCAGATCACTTGCTAAAACCGCCTCAAAGAAACTTGGATTATTGTACAGAGTCCGTAACTTCTTCGCCAATAAGCAGTTAGCTAAAATTTATAAGAGTCATGTGCGCTCTCAGCTTGAATATTGCTCATCCTTGGGGAATGGTTGTGGAGAGGTTGCATTAAGACAACTAGACAAAATTCAGAATAAAGCTGTTAGAATCATTAACAACCCTGCCATTACATATAAACTACCTCCCCTGCAAGTAAGAAGGAATGTTGCCTCCCTTGCATTATTTTACAGATATTTTTTTGGCGAATGCTCAGACGAAGTTGCGTCCATGGTGCCACCTCTCCATGCCTTCCCTCGTGCTACACGGGCATCTGGTAGCGCTCATGACTGGAATGTCACTCAGCCATATTGCAGAACTTCTGCCTATCAGAATTCTTTCATTCCCCGAACTGCATCTCTCTGGAACTCGCTTCCCCAGAGTTGTTTTCCTCCAAATTTCAACCTACAACTGTTCAAGTCTAACTGTTACAGATATTTTATGAACAGAGGACACCAGTAATCTGGTGTATGGATTATTTTTTTTCTCCATTTGTTTTTCCTTCCTCCGTTCTGTTATAAAAAAAAAAAAAAAAAAATTGCCAAAAACCTTTCTAACAACTTTACCTCATCATCCTTCCCTCCTCTTTTCTACTCTGATGGTTCTGTAGCTATTTCTTCTACTGATAAGCAGATCTCTTCGCACAGACTTTCTCCTCCAATTCCACCTTAGACGATTCTGGTGCTGTTCCTCCATCACTTCCCCCCTCTGACTTCCTCATGGCTGATGTTAAAATTTCTTCAGCTGATGTAATTTCTGCCATCACTGGCCTCAATACTAACAAGGCATATGGGCCTGATGGGGTCCCTCCTGTTGTTCTCAAGAACTGTGGTTCTGTGCTTACACCCTGCCTAGGCAAACTCTTTCGCCTTTGTCTGTCAACTTGTACCTTTCCTTCTTGCTGGAAGTTTGCTCTCATTCAGCCAGTCCCAAAGAAGGGTGACCACTCCCAACCCTCCAACTCTCGTCCAATTGCTTTAACATCCTGTATTTCAAAAGTTTTTGAGTCAATTCTCAATAGAAAAATTTAAAAGCATCTTTCTTATCACAACCTTCTTTCTGATCGTCAGTACGGGTTCCGTCAGGGACGCTCCACTGGCGATCTTCTCACATACCTTTGAGACTCCTGGTCATCCTCCTTTCGGGACTTTGGCAAAAGCTTTGCCATTGCACTTGACATCTCAAAGGCTTTCGATCGAGTCTGGCATAAATCTTTAATTTCCAAACTACCCTCTTACCATTTCTATCCTTCTATCTGCACCTTCATCACTAGCTTCCTTTCTGGTCGTTCTATAGCCGCTGTTGTAGACGGCTATCGTTCTTCTCCTAGATCTATCAACAGTGGTGTTCCTCAGGGCTCTGTCCTATCACCAACTCTCTTCCTTTTATTCATCAATGACCTTCTAAGCTGTACATCTAACCCTATCCATTCATGCGCTGATGACTCCACCCTTCACCTTTCCATTCGGTTCCAGCAACGCCCATCTCAGCAGTTACTTCAACAAACAAGGGATGAGGCTATGGCACACCTAATGTCTGACTTGACTCGTATCTCTGACTGGGGTAAAAATAATCTTGTTTTTAATGCATCTAAGACTCAGTACACCTATCAACCCGACAAAATCTTCCACAGGTATACTCGCTGATGATTGATAATGTTCAGCTTAATCCTGCATCATCCTTGAACATGCTTGGGTTTCATTTACTTGGGACTTATCTTGGAAAGATCATATTACATCTCTTGTAAAATCTGCTTCCAAGAGATTAGGTGTGCTAGGCCGACTCTGCTCTTTCCTTACCCCTGCACAATTGTTGACTCTATACAGGGGTTTTATACGCCCCTGCATGGAGTACAACTCTCATGTGTGGGGAGGTTCCCCACATACAGCTCTTCTCAATAGGGTGGAGTCAAAGGCTTTCCGTTTCATTAACTCTCCTCCTCTTACTGACTCCCTTCAACCTCTGTCTCTTCGCCGCACTGTTGCATCTTTGTCTCTTTTCTATCGCTACTTTAATGGTCACTGCTCCTCTGAACTGTCTGCATGCATTCCTCCTCCTCTACGACGGGCACGTAGCACCCATCTAGCAGCAAACTCTCATCCCTTTTCTGTCCAACTCTCTAATGCAAGAGTTAACCGTTACTCCCAGTCTTTCATTTATGCAACAGGTCAACTCTGGAACTGTCTCCCTCTGTCTGTATTTCCTGCTGCCTACGATCTCCAGTCTTTCAAACGCAGTGTGTCCAGGCATCTTGAAATGATCGGATCTTGAATTTGGCTCTCTATTGTATTTTGTTTTTTTTCTCTTGGAGGGAACTGTTGTGCGGGCTCATGGCCTTTGGTTCCTTCTTCTTCGCATAAAAAAAAAAACATTAGAACACTGGATGGGTTCAACACTTTCCATGGCATGGGAATCATTGCTGCTGTTACACCTGGCATCAAACACCAGAAACCAGTTCCCAAGCAGGCTGTAAGTTCCAAAGACTTGGCTATTAAAGCAAAGATCAATTTCCGCTTCTACAGGGCAGATGACAATGCCACTTTGCTCATCCTTTAGGAGAATCTGGATCCAGTTGACACTGTAGACCACGCTGAGAAGATAGGCTACCTCTGGAAGGTATCTTGGCCTCTGAGGTCACCACGGCCAGGACGGTCAGGCATGATGCAGGGTGTCCACCAAGGAGAACATCCAGGACAATCGTCCATCACATTCCTGCCGATGATAGACATGAACTCCAGTGACATGAGCTGTAACTATTCAACATTAACATTTGTGTGTGCAGACGCCAAGCGTCATGATGTGATACCAGTTGTTACATTTGACCAGCCTCTGTGGTGGAAAGCCCAGACCACTGTTGCAAGTGAACCACCTGACAGTGATCTGCATTGCTTGGTCTTACGTCTTGGTGGGTTCTACACAGAAATGAGTTTCTTGGAGTCCATTGGCCACATAATGTCCGGATCTGGCATTAAAGAGTTGCTTGAGGTGGTGTATGCTCCTAACACAGTTTCTTCCATATTAAGTGAAAAAGCTGTAGCTAGAGCAGTCAGGGGTCACCTCCTTGTGGATTCGGTCCTGAATGCCTTGGTAGGAGCAAAGGTCTTCAACACACAGCTGCCAGGAGTTGATAATGCCTCTAATTCAGAACAGGCACCAGATGTAATTGATCAAGGAATGCTGGCTGAAGAGATTCCACTGTCTCATGCCAGCACATCTGGTTCTGATGATGTGGAAATGGAGCATGACGAAGAAGCACCCTGTTCCTCTGCACTGGATGTCTTGGATAAAGACTTGGCTGCAGCTCCCCAGTTGTATGACAGACTGGTTGCTGATGAAGTATCTGTTCCAGAAGTGTGTTCATCAGGGTGTCTGAACAGAATCCAACAGAAATTGGAAGCACAGAAAGTACAAATGACAGCAAATCGTACCGCCAACCTCTGGCTGCAATACATGGAGATGGTTGACATACTGCGCTTGTTCATCAAAGCAGAGAGAGGAGGTAACTGGATGCTTCATCTAAAGTCAGTTCAAGAAATTCTGCCATACCTTGCTGCTGCAGGGCACAATCTGTATGCCAAGTCGGCATACATCTACTTACAACAGATGCTTCGGCTTGCTGACCCATCCAAAAGTCTTCACATTTTTCATGTCAGGGCACCACGTTGTTCGCAGGAGCAATCGCTACTGGGCTGGACTATCAACTGATCTAGTAATAGAACAAACTCTAATGAAAACCATGAAAACAACTGGAGGACTGACACGAGGGCCTGGAATGGCTGAGTCACGATGCACTCAATAGCTTTTATCGATGCCAGCTTGCTCCAGTGTTACTGGTGCCATGCAGAAACTTGCAGAGACAGAATATGTGACCAGCGACCAGCACAAAGATGCTTCTCCAGCCAGACAGACAAGAGATGACAAAGAGATGAGAAGTCTCCTCAACTACCTGCAGCAAAGAAAGCCCTTCGAGCGAGACCCCTCACTGCAAAATATTGCCACAGGGGTGACCGCTGACAGAGCTGTAAATGCAGACAAGGCAAAAGAGGTGGGATGCAAGATTCTGCAGTCGATGACAGGAAAATATGTCAGTAATTACACTTTCAAGAAGACAAGCAGGGTGGTCACAATGGACAGCAAGTCATGCATAAAGGTTGATGGAGAGTCCATACATGTGAATCCATAACTACTTTTCCAGCGACTGCTGACTGTTGCAATTGCACATGACGCTGCCGAGAATCTAGGTGACATCTTCAAGTATGAGCTTTGCAACATGCCACCAGCTCTGTTTGAACCATCTGAACTTCCTCGAGAGGCAAACAAGCCTGCACTGGCTGATGCTATCTGGTCTGTAGGGAAAGGGCCTGACATGCCTGGTCCATTATCAGATTGTGAAGAGATGCGTTATGTGCTGGATGGTGGATCACTACTGCATCGACTACCATGACCAAGAGGCACAACATTTGACTCTATCTGCAGCATGTATGTCGAATACATCAAAAAGTATCACCAACCCACCTTTGTGTTTGACGGCTAGGGGACAAGACCATCTACAAAGGACATGACACACCGCCGATCTGGTGATGCTGTGGGTGCCAAGGTGAACTTCAGTAGCAGCACACCTCTTGCCACCAAGAAGGAACACTTTCTGGCCCACAAAACCAACAAACAAAGGTTTGTTAACATGCTATCTCAGAAGCTAAAAGCAGCTGGCTGTTATGTTCTGCAGGCAGAGGGTGATGCCGATGTTCTTATTGCCAAAACAGCAGTGGAAAATGCAGCTGAAAGACCCACAACAGTAATCGGAGAGGACACTGATCTGTTAATACTTCTGTGCTACCATGCTAATCCCAAATCTCACCCACTGTACCTGCAGTCAGACAAGAAACATACCAATAAGATCAGGATCTGGGACATTCGTTGGCTTCAGAGATCCTTGGGGAATGAGATGTGCTCCCTGCTGCCATTCACACATGCAATTGCTGGCTGTGACACCACCTCTCGTCCGTTTGGTATCGGCAAAGGAGTTCCTCTTCGAAACCTAAAGAATGACCATCACTTCAGGAAGCAGGCCCATGTGTTCTCTGGAATGACACATAAGGAGGAGATAGTTTTGGCAGGTGAGGAAGCCCTCATATGTTTATATGGTGGCCAGCCGATGGAAGGGTTGGACAAACTTCGTCACCGACTGCTCTGTGAGAGGGTGTCTACAAGCACCTCGCCTGTACAGGTGCATACTCTCCCACCTACTTCAGCAGCTGCCCACTACCACAGTGCAAGAGTCTACCACCAAGTCCAGGAATGGATAGGCCGGCATGGATTAGGGTCGTTGAAGACAAGTCAGCGCCTTCACCTCTGACTCGCATATTCTGATATGTTCCCAGCCAACCGTCTTATATAAAAACTACGTCCTGACATAGGCGGTTAACAAAATATTTGCAATCCCTTGACAATTAGAGGACGAAATACAGCCGCCTGTTTGTAGAACCATGTTTGTGGATGTGGTAGTGTGTCGTGTGGCAGTTTATGATGTGGTTTGTGGTAATGTAACGTGCGACGTCTATCTGTTGCCAGACACCTTAATCCCGTAAAGGGTAGCCGCAGACAAATCGCCGCCATATCGTCCGGTCTCCCGCCATTTCACTGCCCTTCCCCCATATCACACCTTCTCTCATATACCTCTCCACTCCATCCCTACATCTCATCCTTGGCCTCCCCCTCCCTCTAACCCCCTCCACCTCACTCACATACACTCTTCTCGTTAGTCTTTCGCTTTCCACCCTCACCACATAGCCAAAACTTCCTCAGGGTATTTCTTCTAACGCTTTTTATCACATCCACATTCACACTTCAACGCTTCTTCACTTCCTTATTTGCCAGTCTGCTTCTCCATGTAACTCCACATGCTCCATTCAAATAACTCATTTCCACTGCTCTCACCCCTGACTTGTGTCCTCCAAAAGTGTCCAAGCTTCTTTTCCATACGTTAGAGTAGGTATCACAATACAGAGACTTTTTCACTTCCATGCTCACCTATTTCTTATCACTACGTTCAAAGAATCAGCAACGTTTCTTCTTTGTTTTACCCTTTCAAACGCTTCATCCTCCAAATTTCCATCCTTGATCATCACACTACTCAAGTACTTAAATGCACTCTCATTTTCCAGTTTCTCCTCATCCAGCCTCACTGTACATCCAGTGACATCATTTCTCTCAAAAGCCTAAACTTTACTCCTACCTTTAGATTCCATTTCTTACACACTCTCAAACTCATTCACCGAGCCATGCAGTTCCCTTTCGTCTTCACTTAACAATACAGTATCATCTGCAAACAATAGTACAAGAAGTTTCCAAAAGCTGCCCTCTTTCATTAGGTCAGCTCCAGCATCTACTGCCCCACCTTGTATCTCTTTTATAACCCTACCCATATATAGATTGAACAGCCATGGACACATGACACATTCCTGTTTCAATCCAACCTTCAGACAGATGAATTCATTCAGTTCACTATCCACACGCAATGCAGCCTTAGCCCCCACGGCATTAAATAGCTTCCCATTTACTCCATATATTCTTAATATTGTCCACATTCCTTGTCTATCCACCCTGTCATATGCTTTCTCCAAATCCATGAAAGCCGCATACAACGTTCCCTTCTATAGAAACTTTTCCGCTACAGACCTAAGTATGAATATCTGATCTACACAACCTCTTCCCTTCCTAAAACCTCCTTGTTCTTCTCCAACTAATTCCTCTGTTCTTTCCCTAACTCTGTCAATAAGTATCCTACCATACACTTTTCCTATTACACTAAGAAGACAAATGCCCCTATGATTACCACACACTTCTTTTTCACCTTTTCATTTGTACAAGGGAATAAATATACCTGACTTCCAATCCTCCGGGACTCTACCTTCCTCCTAGGCCAATCTGCACATCTTCCACATCCATTCTACTACTATCTCTCCCCCATGCTTCAGCATTTCACCACACATTCCATCAATTCCTGAGGCTTTCCTCAATTTGACTTTCTTCATTGCTTCCACAACTTCTATCCTACTGATTTCTTCCTGTTTTCTCACCTCCCTCCTTCTCCCAGCCATTCCCCAGCCACTTATACCCGCATTACTGCCATCCTTTATGTTCAACAATTCCTTAAAGTGTTCTCTCCATCTGCTCACTTTTTCTTCCATCTCCACTAGTAATCTACCGTTTTTATCTTTCACTCCCCTGCTAACTTCACTGCCACCCTGTCTTACTCTCTTCACCTCCAACCTCATCATTTTCTTACAGTCCCTCCACTTTACACTCACATTCCTTTCAAATTCCTCATCCACTTTCTTTTTACTCTCTCTCACTAATCTTTTCACCTCTCTCTTCCTTTCTACGTATAACTCTTTCTTCCGACTCTCAATTTCTTCCACACCCTTTTTTCTCATCCATTCATTGTATGCTTTCTTCTTTTGTGCCACAGCCTGTCTCATCTCTTCAATCCACCACGCTGTTCCTTGCACCTCCCTCCATCTTCTCTTCACCCCACACACCACATCACATGCTGCACATATTTCTTCTGTGAATATCCTGCTCACACCTTCCACGTCCCCCATCTGCTCCAGTTCATATTTACCCAAATGTTCCTCCACTTCTCTCTTATATTCTGTCTTTTTCTCATCCACTTGTAACCTTCCCACTCTCCTTGCAACTACTCCTTCCTCCCGTCCTTCCCTTCTTCTATTTCTCCATCTTACTTGGATCTTGATTCTGGCTACCACCAAGTAGTTGTCAGAAAGTCCACTCCCCCAACCTCTATAAGCTCTTGCATCCATTACACATCTTCGCATCCATTCATCCACACACATAATCAATCACTGCCTTCCTTTCTGTCAGTTCACCATCCACCCTTCTCATCACTTGCCATGTATACCTGTGGATCATTTTGTGCCTGAAGAGGGTATTGGCTATCACCAACCCCCTGCCAGCACAAATGTCCACTAACGTACTACCATTCTCATCTATCTCAGCAGGCACACCCCACTCACCAACTATTCCATCCACCTTCACATTCCCTACTTTACCATTCATATCACCGTTCAAAAACACTCTCTCAATCCTTTCAAACTTTTCCATGCACACTGCCACATTTGTCCAGAACTCTTCTCTCACTCTGCTTGCACGATCTTGCGTTGGCGCACACACACACACAATCGCCCACATATCTATTCCAACTTTCAATCTTACCCACACAATCCTTGACCCAACTGATCCATACTCTCTTATGTTCTTCTTCCATCTTTTACTCACAACAATACACACCCCTTCTTTTGCCCTCTCATGCTCACCTACTCCTGTACATATACCCCATTCATACTCCCATTCTCTCACACTCACTCCTCTCCATTTAGTGTTAGTTACTCCACATACATCCACTTTTGCACCATCAAGCACCTGGACAATCTGTCTCTCTTTCACATCATGATTCGCACCGCTTACATTCCATGTTCGGATCCGAACCATGTCCTTTGTCCGGTCGTTGGTCATCTTTTGGTCAGTCCTTGTCTGAGGCTTCTTGTTCGTCATTTTAGTTAGCTGTTTTCCGGGGAGGGGCACTAACCCTTCGCCAACCCTTTTAGTCGCCTTGTACCACAAGCAGGGATACTGGGGGAGTATTCTTGAAAACCCCCTACCCCCAGGGGGTGCTGACAAAAATAAATAAAAATAGACAAAATCGATGGAAAATAAACTAATCCGTTCTCAGAGAGTAATGAATATCTTTAGCAGACTGGAAAAGATCAAATTGGGCAAGAGAGCAGACTAAAGTCAGACGTTATAGAAGTTAAAAAAGAACAGAATTGGAGGTGGGCAGGCCATGTAGCAAGATTAAGAGATGACCAACGAAACAAGAGGCTGAGTGACTGGACACCAAAGAGATTGTAAGCATAGCACAAAAAGGCCAGACAGGAGGTGGAGAGATGAGACAGTGATTTTTGCAGGAAAGACGTGTCAAAGATTGGCTCAGTCAAGGAATTCGTGGAGAAGGTTGGGAGAGGCCTTTGTTCAGCAGTGGAATTGTAATGGAAGATGATGATAATCATCATCATCATCATCATCATCATCATCCGGACCTCCTTTCCCACCCAAGGGCAGGGTGAAGAGTAGCAGTGTCCAGACAGCACAAACTTGCCCAATCCAAATAGGCCACACTTCTATTCACTCATCATTCAAGCCCCCAGAATCCTGGCTCTACCGGATATGCCAAAAAACATTCACCACATTCTGCAGCTTCACACAAACGTATCCGGTTGAGTCAATCCGGATGCTGCCATGCTCACAAGGGGTGCCAAAATCCCTAATCATGCATTTCTCCTCACAGCATTCAGCCAGCCAGCTCGAACTCTTGTCAGTTCCCTAGCCTCACCGACTTCCAAACCTCTCTTCCTCAAACACTCATCCACCATATCTCTCCACCTTCTCCTTGGACTACCTCGCCTCCTCCCTCCTTTAAATTTGCTCAGATAAACATTTTTCACCACTATTGTTATCCATTTTTTCCACATGACCATATCATCTCAGGACACTCTCTTCGATTCTGGTGTCCACCGACTTCCTCACTCCACATCTTTCACGAATCACATTATTTCGTATCCTATCCACCCTCTGTACTCCACACACATTCCTTAACAGTCCCATCTCCACTGCTCTTACTTTTGACTTTTCGTTTTCATACCACACAAGTCTCACACCCATATGTTAGAGTTGGCACTAACACTCCTTCATGTAAGCCTCGTGCAGCTGCAACACTCAAGCCTCTGTTTCTTATCAAGGCCTTCATTACGCCAGCTACTTTTCTTCCTTGTGTCACTCTACTTTCAACTTCTTTTGCACATTTTCCTCTCTTTTCTATCACTGTACCCAAGTATTTGAACTCTCTCCCCAATTCCAGTCTCTCTCCATTCACTGTGACATTACACTGGGAGTCACCTTCTCTCTCAATAACCATCACTTTTCTCTACATTTACTCTCAAGGCACCACGCTCACAGGCATCAGCAAAACTGCACCAGCCTACCAAGTTCCTGTCCAGTACTTGCAAGCAGTACTGCATCATCAGCATACAACAAATTTGAGATATTCCACCCATCACCATTCATTACCAACGCCATCCCTCTCTCCGTTACTCGTGTTTTCACTTCTCTCATCACCCCATCCATATATATATTGAACAACCATGGGGACATCACACGACCTTGTCCCACGCCCACACCGATTGTGAACCATTCACTTAGATGCCCATTAACCCTTACACATGCTTCGCTACCATCATAAAAAATCTTGACAGCACCTAGCAACTAACCATCTACACCAAACATGCGCAAAACTTTACACAATCCCTCTCTGTCTACTATGTCGTATGCTTTTTCCAGATCCATGAATGCCATAAACACCTTATCACAAGCCTTCTCTGCTATCTGTCTCACTGCAAATACTTGATCCACACATCCTCTGCCACTCCTAAAGCCACCCTGCTCATCACTCACCAGGACTTCTGATATCTCTCTTATTTTCTCTATAATTATTCTTCCATTATACCTTCCCTACCACACTCAATAAGCTTATATCACGATAATTCTTGCATTCACTTCGCTCACCTTTATTTTTGTACAGGGGTACAATCACAGCCTTTTTCCACTCTGCAGGGACAGTTTCACTCATCCATGCCTTCTTACATATCTGCAACAAGCACTTTACTCTCTCCATTACACTTAAGTATCTCTGCATACACCTCATCAACCCCAGCTGCTTTCCCATTTTTCTCCCGTTTCACAGAGCTCTTCACCTGTGTGACTGTCACGTCTCCTGGCACTGCATTCCTTCTCTGCACACCCCCAAAACCAATCATGTTTACAGCCGCTCTGTTCTCTTTATTCCCATTCATCAGGCTTTCAAAATATTCTTTCCATCTGGTCCTTACCTCATCTCCATGGGTTAGTAACGTACCACCTGCATCCTTTACACTATCACATTTCTTTCCACTTTCACTTCTACATTTCCACACCTCTTTCCAGAATAACTTCCTATTTTCTGAGTATATATATATATATATATATATATATATATATATATATATATATATATATATATATATATATATATATATATATATATATATATATAGATAATGAATGGAGGAAGGAAAAACAAGGGAAAAAAAATAAGTCCATGTGCCTAAAGGCATTCTCCATTCATAAAATATTTATAACAATTGGATTTGAATCGAAGTGGTTAAAATGTTTGTGGGAAGCAACTCCCAGGAAGTGAATTCCAGAGAGTAGTAGTTCTGGGGATAAATGAATTTTGATAAGCAGAGGTTCTGCATTGCGGGGGAGAGAGTGTGAATTCATGGGCGCTCCCAGCTGCCCGAGTATTTCGGGAGAAAATGTGAAGGGGAGGCGGTAACTATGTGAGTTCATGGGTGTGTGTATGGTGGTAATCGGAGGTGACTGGTGAGCCTCAGCCGGGAACTACGGAAGGTCAGGCGAGAGAGGGTATACTCGTGCTACTCTCTTTACTTTGTGTGTGTGTGTAATATTATACTCTAAATCTGTACAATGGACAATAAGAGTGTTTTATATACAAAACTGGTAGCCTAGAGGCTGAGGACAACAAAATAGGAAATTCTTCAAGTTTGTTGCCAAGAGATGAATACGAACAAATTCTTAATGTTTGAATGAACTTAAACGACCTAACATGAAGAATACTGAAAAGATCTATAGTCTGTTTCGAATATACGAAATCCTTGAGATCATAGTTGAAGTTACTACCGTGCAAAAGCTGCTGACGAAGTGAACTCTGCCTAGACTCATGGTATTGAAGATGTGTTCGATGTGATCCATGCAGTTCATCGTTCAGGTGGGCATGGAGGTAGAACTGCGGTGTTTGAGGCTATAAGTGAAAAATGTCAACTTCTTAAGAATGCAAATAACGCTGTACTTCAGTTCTGCGAGGAGTGTCAGCTGAAAAAATAATATGCGGTGCCCGCAAGTCTGTGATTGTTAAGCCATTTGTCTCCAGCAGTATAAATTCACAAGCTCAGGTTAGAAAGCAAGCATTGGGTACTGGGTAGCGTACATTATATTCATAGCTAAGCTATTATTATTATTATTATTATTCTCTCCTACAAGGAGCGAATGTTTTCACCCCTGTTTGTTTGTTTGCTCGTTTGTTTGTCTGTTAGCAGGATTACTCAAAATCTAAAAGAGAGATTTGGACCAAATTTGGTGGGAAGATAGACCACGTCCCAGGGAACAATCGATTAACTTTTGGGACTGATCAGCATAGTATTACAGATTCTGGATCCGGAATACTTTTTGCGAATCCCTAATCAATTATGAGAAAGCCTAATCCATTATGAAGAGTCGTTTGGAAATTACGTTGCCTTTGTCAGAGAGATGCGATCACTGAGTGCCCCTCAAGTTATTATTATAATTACTGTTATTATTATTAACCCTGTGAACCTAGTGGGTGGGATGGTATCATATAAATGGATTATTATTGCTTAATTTGATGTTCTGTCTGTTTGTTGGTCAACTTGACTGACATGCAGAGTCAGCCAGATGGCAAACACCGTTTCATTCTCAACTATCTGGATCACTTGACCAAGATGGTGTGCCTTCGGGCTCTACTGACAAAGACTGCTAAGGAGGAAGCTTTCCACCTCGTTGGCATTTTCTCTGACAAAAGTCCCCCATGTCCTGGAGTCTGACAATGGTAGAGAATTTTCAGATAAGGTATACAACTTTATTTGATTTCCAGAAATCCTTATGGTGAAATATCGAGTAAATACCTCCGCCAACGAAGCTGGAGGAGGTACTGTTCTCTTCAAAAAGGAGAGTATGTTTTCACCCCTGTTTTTTATTAGTTTGTTTGTTAGCAGGATTACTCAAAAACTAAAAGAGAGATTTGGACCAAATTTGGTGGGTAGATAGCCCATGTCCCAGGGAACAATCGATAAACTTTTGGGACTGATCCGAATAGGTATTACAGATTCTGAATCCGGAAAACACTTTTTGCGAAACCATAATGAATGATGAATAGCAAGTGCTGCTGGTTTTATGTTCATAGTTTCATTTTTCAATTTATCAAGGAAATTCTGGTTATGTGGCCAGAGTGTAAGCTAGTTCATGGCAAACCAAGGCATTCTCAATCGCAAGGCTCGGCTGAACGAGCCAACAGAGATGTTGAAGCAATTTTTGCATGCTGGCTGAAGGAAAATAACATTACACAATGGTCACGGGGACTGCGCTTCGTCCAGTGACAGAAAAACACACGCTTTCACTCCAGAATTGACAGAACACCCCATGAGGCCATGTATGGACAGAAGGCTCGTCTTGAGGTTGCCGCATCTTCCGTACCAGTGGACGGCATGAAGACGGAGGAGTAGCTTGAAGAAGCACTAGGTGTTGTTGCTAGTGAAGAGGATCCAGATATGGAGAAGGAGGAGAGAGGTGCTGAAAGGCGAGCAGAAGCAGCTGCTGCCATTAATTGCATGTCCTATGGTAAAAGCTACTTTGGTTCTACTGAGTGCAAGGTCTGTGGGAACCCATGTCACTCTTATGCTCTGTGTTCTGTTGTGAATGAAGATGCTGATGAGACTATGCTTTGTTGCTTCTGTGTTCGATCTCGGAGCATTCAAAATGAACAATTAAAGTCCAACATAAAACAGCAGAAGCAAGCTAAAAAAATGATAGATAAATCCTTGAAGAAATTTAGAGCAGCCCACCCAGGGGACACTATAATGGTTCCAATTCCTCTCACTGCAGATGAGTTGAGTTTGCAAATGCAAAGACAAATGTTGTTTAGACATTGGATATTCGCTCTTACAAGACTGGGACAAAGCACGGACTGCTCAAGCAAGTGTACACCCGTAATCAATTCACCCCATGTATGATGAAATTCCAATCACTAGAAAATGTACCAAAGGGGCAGGAAGTAAGTCTGTGGGAAATAGCCATTGCAGACTCCATGGGACATGGTCAGGGATTCACTAAGTGATGCTGCAGTAAGTCATGTCTGAGCAGATGCTGCAAGTGTTTCAAAAACAAAGTATTATGAAACAGAAGATGCAGGTGCAGTGCTGTTGCTCTAACAAGTCTGATAGTGCTTTTGCTAGAATGATTTGATCTCACCGTAGCTTTGTAATTTAATTTGTGTTATTAACAGAGTACAGGAACTCACACACACACACACACACACACACACACACACACACACACACACACACACACACACACACACACACACACACACACACACACACACACACACACACACACACACACACACACACACACACACAAAAGATTAAGGATGTATAATATTTACTTTTAAGAAATATCCTGAAGATTGAATAAACATGCTTTTGAAGGTTAAATGTATTTTTTAACACACACACACACACACACACACACACACACACACACACACACACACACTAACCACATATATTGTCAACTGATTACTTGTTTACCCTTCACGTTTCTTACACACACACACACACACACACACACACACACACACACACACACACACACACACACACACACACACACACTAACCAGCATTATCAACTGGTTAGTTGCTGTTTGGAGATTTTCCAAACTGGTCGAATAAGTTATTGAAGATTTTGCAAAATAGTGGTTTTTCATGTGCTTTCGCAAGGTACCCAGACATTTAAGGTAATTTCGAAAACTTTCCAGGGTTTTTTTTTCTTTGCAAACTGGCTGGAAAATCTGCATAATGACCGATTTCGCAAAATAACCGTAATACACACACACACACACACACACACACACACACACACATATATATATATATATATATATATATATATATATATATATCATTTCGTTCCCTTTTTGAAGGCTCCAACATGCTTGCATGCGTCGGCCTTGGTCACCTAATGGCGGCTTTCCATGCTGCACGATCCATGGCAGCCTCCCTGTTCAGTCCCTTAACCCTGAGGTCACAGTTAATGACTTCATCCCACGTCTTTATCGGTCTACCCTTCGCAACCTCCCCCCTCCCCCAATATTAACACTTCTCACCTTCTGCACCCAATTATCATCCCCCATCCTCTCCACATGCCCAAACCATCTCAGTCTACCTCTTCTCGTCACAACGCCAATACACTCCAGTCCCATCCTACCTCTCAACTCTTCCATCGTAAACCCAGCCCCCCTTAGGCCTTGCACGCAGGGACGCACTGCACATCCACCTAATCATTGTCATGTCTGTACGTTTGAGCCTGCGAATATCCTCTTCCTTTACTGCCCAGGTCTCATTTCCGTACAGCATCACACTCCTGACACATGCTGCATACAAAGACCCCTTAGCGCGTAGGGAGACTCCTCTCAATGTCAGGAGAGGCAACAGCTCCCTGAACTTCTTCCAACCACTTCTCACCCTAGCCAGAGAGGTAGCTCCAGCCCCACCTCCAGCACATAACGTGTCTCCCAAATAACAAAACTCTTTCACACACTCAAGAGACGCACCAGCAAGTTCAATCCTTTCTCCACCTGCTCTCCCCGACACGCCACACACGTAGAATCAGCATTATCTTGCAGCCTTCCTCTAATACCACTACATCTCTTGAGCACCCATTTATCACAAACACTGCACAAGATGGATATATATATATATATATATATATATATATATATATATATATATATATATATATATATATATATATATATATATATATATATATATATATATACCCCCCCTACAATATGTCTACCTCCGATGTATATATGCCCCCCCCTCAATGCATACATGCTCCCACTAAACTTGCTGACCTAGCACGCTTTCCCAGGGCCCCAAGCCTGGGAAGACGGCTCTACTGCGTCAGTTCAGGGCAGACATTCAAGAAGGGCAGACTATTTTGTTGTGAGCTCGTAATAAACTCCTTATCTAGCTGTTTGTACACGGAGTTTCTATCACCAATTGCAAGTTACATTCTTCGACTTCGGCGGTGAGATTCTGAGTGGCTTGTTTGGCGTTGCTACAGCCCGTGACATTTCTGGCTTCAAATCTGATCTCGCTCATTTAGCTTCAGCCCTAGAATTCCAACGCCGCGTCATCAAAATCCAACACACTATGTTACAGAAGCTTACGACCCACCTAAATGAAGTCACGTCCACTCTAAACAACTTCACCGCTATCTTACAACGACACCTTTCAGATCTCAACGTTATCTCTCAGTTCTTCTCCCTCAAACTCAACATGGATAATCTCCAACTGGCCATTGACTCTCTCCTGTCTCAAGTCTCTACCTTGGTTCGTATCCTGGTCGATGCTATAAGTGGATGTGTCACTGCCGACTTAGTACCTGTCTCAACTCTCCGCTCTGTCCTGGAATGGGCTCACTCCACCTTCG